>NC_080675.1:186447338-186749749 GCF_030445035.2 Dasypus novemcinctus | reverse complement strand
AGCCACACCATTCCCCACAGGCTGGGGCATCTGCTGGCTTGTGGCATCTGCTCATTTTAGGCATCTGCTCATGGCAGCAGGAGCAGTGTCTGCTTATCTTCCTTAGGAGACATGGGGACCCAAACCTGTGACCTCCCATGTGGTAGGCAGGCACCCAACTGGTTGAGCCACATCTACTTCCCTAAGTTATTATTTTGATAAATGCTATTTCAGAAAAATAATTGTGTATTGTAGGATGCACGAAGGCAATTCAAAGGCCTTTTTGAGAACTTGAAGTTTGCAGGTATGCAAAGTAGGCAGGATATGCTTGGTTAAAGTGAAGAATGTAGTTTTGTCCTGAAGTGAAATGTCTTGTTTTTCACAAAATAAGAGGTAGAAATATACAATATGAGACCTGAGTTAATGTGGGAAGTTGTAGAAGCTTTGTGGAATGAATTATGTTTGTTAATGCTGACTAAAATTTGATAAGCTTGTTTAAGGTAATGTGCTGTAATCAGCTCACAATAGGTCTGCATGAAGGGAAGGCAGTGTATAACTTAAAGAAATAAAGGACAGAGAGAGACACACAAGAGAATAGATAAAGATGGGATTAGGGGACTCACACCTTCTGAAACTGAGAGCCTCAACCCTAGTTTCCACATCGTATTTATTTAGAAACTAACGAGCAGCTGTTTGCTATCAGAACTGCAACATCATCTACAACAACAGGAAGCAACTGCAACATCTACAACAACAGGAAGCAACTGCAACATGTGCAACAACAGGAATCAACTGCAACATGTGCAACAACAGGAAGCAACTGCAACATGTGCAACAACAGGAAGCAACTGCAACATCTACAACAACAGGAAGCAACTGTAACATGTGCAACAACAGGAATCAACTGCAACATATGCAACAACAGGAAGCAACTGCAACACCTACAACAACAAGAAGCAACTGCAACATCTACGATAAGGTAACATTTACAATAACAGGAAGCAACTGCAACATCTACAATAAGGTAACGTTTACAACAACAGGAAGCAATTGCAACATCTACAATAAGGTAACATTTACAATAACAGGAAGCAACTGCAACATCTAAAATAAGGTAACATTTACAACAACAGGAAGCAATTGCAACATCATCTACAATAACAGGAAGCAACAAAGAGGTAAGCCAGTTTCACACAACAGGAATGTGCTTTTGCCCTAAGATAAAATGGCTGCCTTTTACAGAAAGAGAAGCCAGAATATGTAGGACTAGGCCTGCATGGACATGGATGGCAGTAGAGGGTTTGTGAGAGTAAAACCTTGTTTGTTGTAATCAATGCTGACTATGATGTAATGAGCTTATTTAAAGGTATAATTTTGTCTTAAGGTGAAATAACTGGTTTTCACATAATGTAAAGCAGAAATGTCAGGATCAAAAACATAGGAAGTTTGTGGAAACAAATTTTATCTCTTGTGTTCAATATAGCTAAGGTTTGATAAACTTATTTATTAAATTGTATACTGATCAAAACTAAAATTTAATTTCACAGTTAAAGTAATAAAATTTTCTTAAAGTATTAGTTTGTACTTAGTAACAGGTTATAAAAATGTTTTCTATATTAATATAAAAAATAAAGAGCCTGATATTATTGGAATAACTTCTTGAATCATGTGTTAGTCTTATCATATCCCTGGTGGTTTAAGAAAAAACAAAGCCTTTACTATTTTAGAAGTCTTTTCCTTGCTATTTTACTGTTTCATTTTTTCCTTTGTTAAATAGAGACCTATTTGACCATAACATTCAAACCTGACAAGTTTAACATTCTTTAATTTCATCACTTAAGGATCTTTAATTTCAAATTTTACAAAAAAAAATTTTCTTTCACTTGTTAAAAAATGAGGTGCTAAAAAAATACACATTAATGAAATACTGAAGACCAACCAAACCATTAATGGACACAGTGCAACTTTTCATAAAGCTAAAGTAAAACCAAAACTGATGTCATCACTGAAATTAACATTTTCAATATGTTTGTATTTTAATTCACAATGGAAAAATATATTCCAAAACTGGAAACTCATAACACTTTTATAAACTGTAGAAGATTTTAAATGTGATGGTCCTTTAACAATGTTTTAAATTTTAGTAATATTTTATTCTGATCAGAATTTTTATCAAGATATTGAGCTTTTGTTTTTGAAACTAGTTCATCATAATCTATTGTGCATAATCACAGTATTTCCTAGGACTTTTGTGACTGTGTAGACATGTTTACTGTTAAGGGAACAATTCTTTGTAAAATAATAATAAATATGAAAGGATAAAAAAATGTGATATATACATACAATGAAATACTATTCGGCTATGAGAAGAAATGAAATTGGGGTGCATATGAGCACATGGGCGAACCTTGAGGATATCATGTTGAGTGAAATAAGACAGACTCAAAAGAACACATATTGCATTCTCATTGATATGAACTAAATATGATGAGTAAATTTATGGAGTTAAACTATAGAGTTAAGGTTAGTAGGAGATAGAATGTGTGTTGAGAAAGGGAAACTTATGCTGAAGGTCTGTAGCATGTTTAATAAGGTTGGTTGTAAAGGTATGGAAATGTATAGGGGATGGTGACACTATAATGAGTTTAACTAACACTGCTGATTTATAAATGTGATTGAGGCTGAAAGGGGTACTAGGGAAGTTAATGTCAATTGAATGGCAGCTAGAGGATAATCCACTGACTGTGTAATATAGTGATTTTGGTGGTAGATGAGGATTGTGGTTAATAATACAAATACAAAGACTGTTCCTCTATAACAAGGTGTTAAGAAAATGGTGATACATGGGAAAATACAACTAATGTAACTTATAGATTATAGTTAATAATACTGTAATATTTTTGTATCAAAGGCAAAGAAAGTACTGTATCAAAGCTAAAGGTAAAAAAAAGAACATGGGATTTAGTTTTATGGGATGTGAATATAATCAAGCATTTTTCAAATTTTCTTCATTAAAAAGGAAACTTTGGTCATGTCATTTAACTAATCTGTGCCCATATAGTCATCTTTCAGAACACTGGAAAACAATTGTTTATTTTTAGGACTAAATTTTTAAAAATCCTGGCCATGCACATTTACCTTAAGTAATGCTTCCATAATTTGTTAAGTAGCTTTTTTTTCTGGAAGTTGAAATAAAATTTTTAAAAAACAAAAAAATAATAAATCTAGTATTAGCTGCTTATCCCAGACACTTGATACTTACAGAGATCCATGTTATATTTACCACACTGAAATTGATTTTTTCTTTTAAGAATCATCTTCATTGTTGAAAGTAATTATAATCTTAGGGTATTAGTGTTCTAATGAACACGGTGGTGGTGGTGGTGGGAGTGGGAAGATAATCTTAATTCCATTGGGACTCTTAGGCTTTCAAAAAATTTTTTGGAAAATAGCTTTTCCTGTAGAGTTGAAGTTTCTTTTGGTAGACATTATCTTTCTAAAAAGAGAAAGCAGGAAGGAGAAATTGAAGTGTGTATACTTCCTCAAATGATCAGCATTTTATTCGTGTACTAATACTGTGCATAAAATGAACAGTGTGGAAGCTGTTCATTTTTAATCTGAAGTAAAATGCTTTCAAGAACTTTAAAAAATTAGTTTCATTTAATATATTATGCATTGCATGAAAAGTGGGAAGTGTTATAAAATTAAAGACATTTTTGAATCTTCTGTTGGTTAAATCTGTATAAGTAAAATGCTATGTATATATTATTTACACAATTAGAGATTGTATAAAATTTCTTAAAAGATTAGTAGTATTCTCACTGTCCCTATTATGTCCTGGTACTGATCTGCATAATATTGGACTGTAGTATGATGTTGTTGATTATAGTTTTAGTTATTCTTAAAAGAATGTTATATGTTATAAAGACCAAATTTCCTTGGCTATTGCACTGTTTTGTTCTGATGGTTCTCTAAAAAGCATGCAGTCTTCAACAAAAAGGCCGTTTAAAAGAGAATTAAGGCAATTCTATAAGTTATATCCTACCTGTTGTTTATCATAACCCTGGTAAAGTATAAAAATAAAACAAAGCAAAACTTATGTTATGGTCTGTGGTTAAAGACCTCAATATAAATTGTCATTTTTTTTCCCTCTAGAAACAACTTCATTTAAAATTAGGGCCTAGATGGAAAACTCTTTCAGTAGTCACATTTATTCCTGGAATTTTATTGTTATTTCTAAATTATAAGATGCTTGATTCTTTCTGTGTAATCTAATAGCTACTTAGAAATTTGAGTGCCTGAATGACACCTGAAACTCAGAGCTAGAGTTTGCCAGTTTTAAAGGTGCTGAAGAAGCATTCATTTGAAAAGGCCTTCCCAATTAAAGAAGCTAAAGAAAGAATCAGACTTCAGTTAAAAGTTAAATGGAGCTAATCTAGTTAAGGCTATGGTAGGGAAACAGACTTGGCCCAGTGATTAGGGCATCCGTCTACCATGTGGGAGGTCTGCAGTTCAAACCCTGGGCCTCCTTGACCCATGTGGAGCTGGCCCATGTGCAGTGCTGATGCACGCAAGGAGTGCCCTGCCACGTAGGGGTGTCCCCTGCGTAGGGGAGCCCCACACACAAGAAGTGTGCCCCATAAGGAGAGCCACCCAGTGTGAAAGAAAGTGCAACCTGCTAAGAATGGTGCCACCCACACGGAGAGCTGACACACCAAGATGACAAGATGACTCAACAAAAGAGACACAGATACCAGTGCTCTTCTGACAACAACAGAAGCGGACAAAGAAACAAGATGCAGCAAATAGACACAGAGAACAGACAACTGGGGTGGGGGGAGAGGGAAGATAAATAAATAAATAAATAAATCTTTTAAAAAAAGACTATGGTGAATCAAAATACAAGGAAAAATAATGTTATCAGTATTTTAAAACTTTAATTTCTATGAAGATTAAAAAGGAGAAATTTATTTTGTTAAGAAAATTTTTAAATTACTGTGGCACACTATCTGATTTAACCTGTCAGGTCAATTTATTTGAACATCCTATATAACATGGAACCTACAATACGGAATGAGATTGTGATATTCACACAGAACTGATATAATACATTGATGCATTTCAAAGTGTTTTTGGGCATAAGATAGAAAGCTTTGAAAAGTCCCTTGAGGGATTAAGTAAAAGGCATGAAATGATTAAACTTCCTCCTTTTCATTTTCCTATGAAAGTCCTACTATTCCCTCCTGCAATAAGGGCTCCCAATTTACTGAAACTATAAAACTCTGAAAGGTAAACTTCTAAAAATGAAACTCTGGAATACATAAGCCCTACCTTTTATATGAGCATAAAAGGAAATATGCTGACAAGCTTAGTCCTCTGTCTTGATGATGTGGGCTATGGGTGGAAGGATCTTTGTCTCTTCCAAGATAACCTTAACCTAAGCTGTCTGTCCTGACTTGTGGGTACAGGAAGGTGAGAGGCTACAGCCCTGCCCTTTGTAACCATGGCAATGACTCCAGTCCTGGGAAACAGTTTATCAATACAAACTATAAACTTTAAATACTCAGGGAAAATGCAAACCAAATGTGCTAAAAGCTTATCTAGAATGTATAAAGTCCATGCTAAAAGCTTACCTAAGATGTGGAAGATATATATGCTAATTCAAACCTATTGAGCACTGAAACAAAGAATGATTTAGCTCTTCCTCTGTATAAAAAGAACTCAAAATTCTTGTTTGGGGCTTGGGTTTGCAACAGAAAGCTCCCTTTGCAACAGAAAGCTCCTGAGTCCAGCCGGCTGGCCATCAATAAGCCATTTTTCCTTCTCAAAATCCTGGCCTTTCTATACACAAATAATTGAACCTCTCTCCAATTCTATTACATGAGGCTTGCACATATGAAACTTGCTTCTGTAATGATGAATCTAAGCCTAACCATAATGAATGCCCAAGAGTCACCTCCTGAAAGACTTCTCTGTTGCTCAGATGTGGCCTCACTCTAGGCTGGACTCTGCAAGTAATCTCCACACTTTTGTCCTAAGTGGGATATGACTTCCAGAGATAAAACTACTAGTAGCATGGGATGTGACGTAATTCCCATGGGATGTGGACTCTGCCCCAGCAACATGGGATTAGACCAAAAGGGGGGAAAGAAATTAAACAAAATTAAGTTTCCATGGTGAAAAGCTTTCAAACAGAGTCAGGAGGTCCTTCTGGAGGCTACTTTCCACAGGTTTTAGCCAAACATTGCAAACTGCCACAGTTAGCAAAGCCAAAGCAACAGAATTCCTAAAACCCTAAGAATACTCTGGACTCTATCTAAAAGGATCTATAAAAGTCATTTTCTGGTGGTAACTTAGTTCTTTTATTTAAACCTGAAACCCAGAGGTACCAATCTCTTCAAGAATGACAACCAGCTTCACTCCTCTCCCCAGAAGGTCAACAACCCTTTCCAGAAAGAACTTAGAGTCTCCAGAAACAGCCCTCAGGAGGTAGGGAAATTAACAAAGCAAAGGGAGGAATTTTAGCCGAGGGCTAAGAATTAAATAGTATGGATCTGCTGAATTAGTATACTGATGTGGGCTATGGGTGGGAGGCTCTTTGTCTCTTCTGAGATAACCTAAACTATCTGTGACTTGTGGGTGTGGGATGATAAAAGGCTGCAGTCCTGCCCTTGGTGAGCAGGAAACAGTTTAACAATGCAAGGTCTATAAACTTTAAGTATTCAGGGGAAATGCAAACCAAATATGTGAAAACCTTATCGAATGCCTGAGGTCCATGCTAAAAGCTTACCTAAGATGTGGAAATATATGCTAATTCAAGCCTATTGAGAATGAAACAAAAGGACCATTTGGCCTTTCCTCTCTGTATAAAAGGGACTAAAAAATCTTGTTTGGGGCTCGGGATTGAAACAGAAAGTTCCTGAGTCCGGCCAGCCATCAGTAAACCATTTTTCCTTCTCAAAATCATTCCTGAGTCCTGGCCTCTCTATACGCAAATAATTGAACCTCTTTCAAATTCTACAACATTTTTGGCGACCACAAAGGGACAACAAATAAAGGCCAGAGACAGTAGCATTTTGCTGCCCCTTCCAAATCCCCGAGGAAGCTGGGAGGACTCGGGTGAACTCCAAATCTGGGTGCCCCTGGATTAAATTTAATTCAGAAAAGATGTAGGCTCTGCCAGAGTCTTCCCGACAAAAATCGAGGGCAATGGAAGGTCTGAAGTGAAAGATTCTGGGAACAAAAAAGAACTCTGAACATGGAAGAAGGTAAGACTCCCTGGGTGAGCACAGTCTGGAAGGCCCTAGCTTTAATTGCTAGGAAGGAGAGGCTGATCACCTCCCGAGAGAACCCTAGTAGCCCCAGAAAGTTGGGGGGAAGCCATTCTCTTTAGGCTTGGGAAAAGGAGAAAAACCAGGGAAAAGCCCTGGTGTTTTGGGTTTGTCTAATTGCATGTTAGAATCTGGTACTGGTCTTATATTCACTAAAGAGTGGAGTCTTGATTTTAATACAAAGGGCTATTTATAGGTTCAAGTCCTAATGTCTTGGAGAAAAACCGGGAAAAAGCCCTGGTGTTTTGGGTTTGTCTAACTGTGTGTTAGAATCTGGTACTAGTCTTATATCCACTAAAGGAGTGGAGGCTTGATTTTAATAAAAAGGGCTCTTTATAGGTTCAAGTCCTAACATCCTGGAAATTGGTTTGGATTAAAAAAAACAAAAAACAAAACTTGGTTACAGGAAAATGGATCAGCTTTTCTAATGGAGCTTGGTCTGGGTGTAAAGTTTAAACAGTGAAAAAAGTCTAGCTGAAATCTTTTATGGTGCTAAATTGTGAATGAATTCACTTTATACCAAATGTTAAGTGTTCTGAGGTTTGTGATGGCTGAGGGGGCAGCCATGGTGAAAAAATATATATATAAACTTGTGGTTCAGATTAGTGACCTTTGTGCTTCTGTCTGTGTCAGCCCAATGCTAGTGTTGGAGTTGTGTCCTTATGTAAAGTAGAATGCAGTAGAGCTAGAACCCTCCCTTGCCATTGGCAAGGGGGTGAAATGATTATGGGGCAAAACTGAAGAGTCTGGATGTTTGCGCATGCTCTGCTGTCTTGTCTCTGGTCTGCCCCTTTGCCGGGGCTTGAAGGCCATCTGTATCTGTGTCTGTGCCACACACCCAAGTTTATTGGGGCTGCCCCAGTCAGGGTGGCTGGGTCCCCTGGAGAGCTGCCGAATTTGAGTAGGTTCTGTCTGCCCATTTTGGCCTGAAAGCTGGAAAGGGGGGAGCAGCTTGCCCCTTTCCAGTGAGTCCACACCTTCTATTCATAAGCCGCATTCCTGTTTGATTGTTGTGCACCCAACTGCCTGGAAGGCGGGGAAGTGAAGGGGGTGAAAAGCAGAATCAGAATAAAAGCAGTAAAGTTCCCTCCATAGGGTGTCAAAGCCAAAATACGTTTGCATTCTGCACAGGTTCTTAGAAGGTATTGTAGTAACTTTAAGTAAGAGAATGTGTTCTGTGAAGATAAAATTTGTCTTAAAGGTATAAATAATTATAAAAGTTTTACAAAGCATTGTTTAAATTAAGGTATTTAAATGGTTAATTGCAGAAAGTCATTATTAAACAAAAACTGAATTGATAATAATAATAAAAGGTAATTTTATAACAAACTTATTCGGCAGCCAGCCTCCCCTGCCAACTTGCTTCCAAAGAAACTGTTTCTGGTATTACATGCTACTAAGTATTTAAAGTGAAGAAAAGTTCATTATTTTAACAAGCTTGTTTAGTATTAATGGCAATTATATGTTGTAAGAAGTTTGCCTGGGAATTTAGTATATGGGATACATGGAATGTGTTTTTATTGTTAAGGAAACAGAAGATGATTTTGTCCTAAGATAAAATGATTGATTATTGGAAAGAGTAGTGTGTGGGACATAACCTGAATGAATACTGAAAGTGTAGAAGGTTTGTGGAAGGAAAATTTTTATGATTAAAATTGAGTAAGATCAATATACAAAGAAAATCTGTTTTATCAAAATAGCTTCTTGTGCTTTAACCTCATCATTTCCTCAGTGTTTGAAAAAGAAAGGGTCTTCTCTTTTAAAGAACATTATATTCTAGAAATCAAATCCTGAAAAGTAGCTTTTTATTTCAAACTAAATGCAAGAGATTTATTCTTTTACCTTAAAAGAAAAACTAAAGTAATAGTTAAGTTCATTTAATATTTTGTAAGTCGAATAAAAGGTGTTTAAAGGTGTTACAAAATTAAGTTTTTTAAAAAAAATTAATAAAAACTGCAACTAAGTTAAAATCACTTATAAATGCATTTATATTATAAAACAGTGGAAAGAGAATAACTGAAATCAGTTGGGTGAATTTAGCCTGAAATTGTTATTTAAGTGTAAACTCTAAACTTAACCTTTCCTTAGTTTATGGTTACTTCAAGCCTAACCTCACCCCTTGCCTTTACCTGTGGTTATTTCATAATAGCTTCTGCCCCTACAGGCCAGAGAAGAGCTGGGACATCACTGTCTCCTGTCCTGGTATTAGTAACCCTTTCTCTCATGAATTCAAGTGATAACTAAATAAATTGTTGCCTGATGGAATTAGGTTAAATGACCACTGGAGTTTTATTATCTCCAAAATAAAAAAGGGGGATGGAGGGGGGAGAAGTCTCCAGCCTTGATGGTCAGTGTTCCTAAGAGTGGCAATTCATGAGAGAAACCAGTCTGTCTCCCTGAGGTTTCAAATAGCCTCAGTAAATATATATAAAATTAATTTTGTTGCTTATCCAAAATTCTGCTAAATTCAAAGTAAAATGTAAAGTTCTGAAACAAAAAAAATAGTGCTAAAGCATTGAGAACATTTTGGCTACAATTCATTAATTAAGAAAGAAAATCCTTGTGTAAAACTGCATGGTCATTGTGTAAAACTGCACAGTCATAGTGCAAATTAAGAAGAGTTTCAGGAGTCTTTGTAATGTTTTGCAGTCACACTTGTTTTGTAAGAATTAGAAGTTTAAAGTAACTAACGTTATGTTGTTGTGTCAAACTATTCATGTCTGCCTATTCGCTCAAATTGTTGAGGTTAAATATGCAGTTATAAGTAATATATATTTTGGGACCCCAAATTAAGCTAAACAGTATATAAAATAATGCAAATTATAAGTAATATCAATGAGTTTTGTTTCTGTGTCTAACTCTTTGTGTCTGCCCATTTGCTCAGTGTATGTCTTCATACATCAGGATAATAATATCAAATTAACAAATGAAAATTCTTAAAAGAGCTCTATTCAAATTGTTAAAAATTAAATATGCAGTTGTATATGTAAATAAATATTCTTAAAGCCCAAATTAAACTAAGCAGGATGAAAAAGTCATAGAAATCTGATTATAGAAACAATTGGGAAAGGGCCTCCTCTTTGCAAGAGCTTTAAGACAAGACTAGGTGTGGCAGATTAAACCTATCTACTAAGCTAGGGAATTAAGAATCAGTTTGCCTGGTCATTTCCCAGTTTAAACCTTTTGTCAGCCATAAAATGTAAAAAAGAAAACAAATATGAGGATTAGTTTTCACATAAAAGAAAAAAAAATGTTGGTTGGTGTAACCTGGCGGCCTGCTGCCTCAGTCTCCCACTCCCAGGTTGGACAGCAGTGGAGGAGACCAGTTTAGGCCAGTCATATGGGCAGTGGAAGGATGCCCAAGAAGGAGCTAAGTCGGTGCCATTTCAGCACTAAATTCTGTTCCTTATTTGACAAAGGGGAGCAGGTAAAAACTAAAATGGTTGAAATGTGATAAAGAAAATAGTTAAATCACAAACTTTTGCATGGGAAAGTTAGATCTCAGATAAGCTGTAACTTCTTAAGTATCCAATCTATGGAAAACAGAGGAAGAGTTTGCGTGCTAGGCTTAGGGGTATAAATTGTGTCATTTTTCTTTGTTCAGGGCACCAGCCATATCTGGCTCTGCAACCCTTCTTGCAAGATTGAGAATAAATTCTTTTCTTCTCCACAATCTGATGAGCCTTATTTTCTTCCAGAAGATTTCTTTCCAACAAAATACAGGTAATTAGTGGCTCTATTAACAAATTTCAGTAAGTAAAGGAAAGTCCATAAAAACTATGGAGAGATCTTTCCTGGGTTATGATTTAAAAAATTAAGTAATTGTGTAACGTGTTTTAAAACCTGGTAGTCAGTATGCTTTTAAATTATTAATTTTCATAACTTAAACAAAGAAAAGAAGTTTTTAGTTTCCTATAAGGGAAAAAGAGAACGTTCCTTGCATAAACTATTATGGTTTCAATTTTATTTAACTTGAGTGTAATCTCCCATAGTTAATTTATAAACTAAATTAACATATATATGAAATCTTTAGAGTAATGACAATTGTAAGTTCACATTGGTGAAATTAGGCTAAAGGAAAAAGATTGTAGATATGCTCTCTTAAATAAATAGAGTAAATTTCTTTCATTGGTAATTGTAATTTAATAAGTTTATTAAACATGAGGTGGCTAGTCAATGTGGTTATAGTCAATTATAAAGAGTTTGTAAAACATCTTCCAAACTGAAAATGTTTAAATAGTTCTAGTTCTAGAAGTCATTGTTAACTAAAAAACTTAGATTGTATCAGTATCAGAAATAACTTCGTGATAATAAAACCTGTCTGAAGGCCACTGCAAAGTACACATTTAAGTAAATGGTAATAAAATGTTTATCTTGATTCTATTGGAAATATTCTGTTTTCATTTTAACAATGAAAAATAATTTTTTTTCCCTCTATTACTAAAGTAAAGTACCTGCTGTTATCTTCATGGTAAAATTGTGTAAGTAAACAGTCATTTAATATATGATATGTTGCATTAAATTGTTTAAAATATATATATAAAAACAAGGAATAAACTTTAACATTATCAAACTCTTTAGTGCATTCAAACCAGGCCTTGTATACATTGCATTTTGCCTCTCCATGTGAGTTATTGGCTAGGCTGGTCACTGACCCCTCAATTAAAAATATTTCCTATATCAGCCTCTGGTTCTGCTCCTGAAGTCGATGGAAACTATGTTGCAGTTTCAGGCTCCTGCAGCAGCCAATAATGACTTGGTGCAGCCAAGTGTACAATGGATATTGCCTCTAGACTGGCACTGTTCCATAGTGCCAGAGAGCACTATGTACCAGGCTAGTAGAATACTGGAAAATCTCTCTAAGATCAAGGATGCTGTGACTTGCACACTGTGTTGAAGAACATGCTAAGTGGGGCCATGATACCAGGATACTGTAAGTGAAACTTAAACACAATTGGCATTATGGCCTGCTCTCATGGAGAGATAACATGTAAAGTATTACAAACCTGAAACTCAAAACTAATAATTGCAACTCTAAATCTTTATGCATTAAGTAATACATTAGTTAATATTAAGTGCTGTACTCTTATCCTGTACTAAATATATGCCTAATTATAATGCTATCTTTTCTATTTTGAATCAAGTGCAGAAGTATATTAGACATGTTAAATTCCTGATAAAATCATTTTCTAAACAGTTAATAAACATGTCTATAGAATAAGGTGGCAGTCTCAGCCAGTCTCAGTCAATTTCTATATTCTACTGTACTCTGCTGTGTAGCAAAGGTGAGGCTTGCTTGCTGATGGTGAGTCACCTATTGAACAAGTCAAAATTGCTAGAAATTGTACAATGGAAACCAAGGTGTAAAAAACCTTTATTCTGTAGTTCTGATCACTCCCACAGGTGAAAACTAAGAGAATTTCCAACTTAGTGTTCTAATCCTGAGTGAAGCCAGTTGCCCAAGGAGTGCCAGTTGACCAGGAGCATCTGACAGAGAGAATGAGTGCCAATCATTGAACAGCTTGGAATGTGTCTTCAGACAAAGCTAAGTGTCTGTTGCAATTTCTCTCTAAAGATGAATAACTTAAAAAAGAATATATATGCTGTTCCCACCAGCTTTTAAGAAGGAGTGCCATCTTTATAGGTCCCTAACCTTGTCTACCTCTGTAATCCAATGTCCTCTTTTAAAAACGGGTATTCCAAATTTTTAATTAAGTTTGTTTCTTTCAGAGTGAACATCTTATTAACCATATGAAAACTTCATCCAACTTCGTACAGAATGCCAGATCCATCTTCCTCCAGTTAAAGTAAATTAAGAGTTTTACACCTTATTAGGCAATGACTACAGCCCATGGCCAGCAGGAAGCAGTTACAGAAAAGAGATCATCTCCCTTCAGCACCCCTTTTAAATTAAAGGTGTAAACTCTTCAAGGGTAAAATAAAATTAATAGATGGATCTGGAACCTGACTAGAAATCCATGTGAGCGCCGGTGGCTGCAGGATGACTGCAGGAGGCTCCCGCCCCAGGATTCTGCTGTCCAGAATGAAAACTTCTAAACTTTTAAAAACAGTCCTGGATGCTACACTAAAGATTGATAAATAATCAATCAAAACAACAAACAGCCATCCACCTCATAGCTCCAACAATAATTATGCCAAAGCTTAGCAAGTTAAACTTTGGCAAAGGGGGGAAATGATGTGGGCTATGGGTGGGAGGCTCTTTGTTTCTTCTGAGATAACCTAAACTATCTGTGACTTGTGGGTGTGGGATGATAAAAGACTGCACTCCTCCCCTTGGTGAGCAGGAAACAGTTTAACAATGCAAGGTCTATAAACTTTAAGTATTCAGGGGAAATGCAAACAAATATGCGAAAAGCTTATTGAATGCCTGAGGTCCATGCTAAAAGCTTACCTAAGATGTGGAAATATATGTTAATTCAAGCCTATTGAGAACTGAAACAAAAGGACCATTTGGCTTTTCCTCTCTGTATAAAAGGGACTAAAAAATCTTGTTCGGGGCTCGGGATTGAAACAGAAAGTTCCTGAGTCCGGCCAGCCATCAACAAACCATTTTTCCTTCTCAAAATCATTCCTGAGTCCTGGCCTCTCTATACGCAAATAATTGAACCTCTCTCAAATCCTACAACAATACGGGTGCCTTTTTACTGCTAGCACTGTAAATCCCTGAAACTACTGAAACTAGCTGAACTGGAGCCAGGATGCCGTGATGTCCGATGGTCACTGTAACTCTGTAACTTTCACCTTGTGCCTGAAAGAACCTTGTGACAACTTTGAAGTCCTCTAATCACTAGAGAGCCCCTTAGTGTTGTGGAAAACTGGCTTACCTGTTCCCTATTTGTTGCACTTAATGAATTGTAATGTATGATTCTTAGGGTAGTGATTATCTATTTGTCCAATATAATCAGCAAGGGCTACTTGCCACTCTAATTTTGTAAGCAAGCCTCAACTTCTTTGTGTAAAAATGGGATGATGATGTGAGCAGGGTCCTGTCGGTGAAGGGCACCTGTGTGTTCACAGCCTTTGAGCATAATCTGGGCCATAAAATCCACATAAGAAGATAAAGTTTTAACTGCGGCGGCTTGCTCTGTCGGTAGAGGTGGGGTCTGGCTGTGGACGAGGGGTCGGTCCAGCTTTGGACGAGGGGTCAGTCCCGCTTGGGATGAGGTGTCGGTCCCACTTGGGACGAGGGGTCGGTCCGGCAGCAGACAAGGGGTCGGTCTCACAGGGGTTGCGTGGTTCGGCTGACGGGGTCGCCCGGCAAAGCCAGCGACGAAGGGGTCGCCCGGAGAAGCAGGCGATGAACTGGGGACAAGGGAGGCCAGGCCCTTGTTGGGGGCTCTCAGGACTGGAGGGCGCACGGCAGAAGAACTACCGCGGAGACAAGGTAAACACGCAAGTCCACTTTAGTGAGGGAGAGGCAACAGTTTTATAGGGGCTGGGGAAGGCTGATTGGTCGAAGCCATGCCCTGTTCTGATTGGTTGCTGGCAAAAGGTCAGTGGGCGGTACTGGACGGGGGAGGGGTGGTGGTTAGGGATTGGCTGTCGCTGTTGCTGGGGGAAGGGGCAGGGTTTAGGGATTGGTGGCTGCTGTTGCTGGGGTGGAGGGCAGACTTGAGTTTCCCGCCCACGCCTGGCTGTTGCTGCTGTCGGGGGAGGGGAAAAGGGCAGACTGGAATTTTCTGCCCTGTGCCTGTGCAGGGAGAAAGAAGAAGAAGGGTGCCGCCCCACAGGCATCGTGTGGCACCATCCGGGAGGAGGGGCGGCCGCGGAAGCATGGCTGCCGAGAAGGGGAGACCTGAGGGCACTCTGCGCCCATGCCGAGCTCCCTTCAGGGGTGGCGGTGGGCCCGACCAACCACCCTATTATGGGGGCAGCGGCTTGGCCTACTGCGGCTGCTCCCCTGCCAGGCCAGCAAACCACACTTCAGCCCGAGGGGTGACCGCATTTAACAACACTATTAGGCAAAAATATCCATTCTACAATATGATCTTGCTGCATAAGGACTCCCGTGGGAGAGTGTAAAGAAGGCAAGGTAAGCAAATGCAGCAGCTTTTCTGCATTAATGCATTCAGCTTGGGCACTTTGAATTTTTTCCTCTGTAAATTTTAATTCTTGTTCTGCTTCTTTTGTCAGAACTCAGGGGCTGTTTAACTGAGGATCTCCTTGTAATAACAAAAAAAAAATTAGACAGTTCATATGTAGAAATACCCACTTGGGCCTCAGCCATTTTATGTCTCCCAATAATTTTTGTAAATCATTCAAAGTTTTAATAGTCTCTACGAATCTGAACTTTCTGAGGCTTAATTGTAATTTTATCAATGATAGAGATAAGAAATGGGAGTAACCTTTTGAATTTTCTCAGGGGCAAGTTTAAACCCTGCTGCAGTTAAGCTCTTTTCTAAGGCCTGATATGCTAAAACTAAAGTCTGGGAAGAGGGAGCAGCACATAATATATCATCCATATAATGTATAATATAACAGGAAGGAAAAGCCATTCTGATGGATCTAAAGCTTTGGCTACAAAGTTTTGACATATAGTAGGGCTACTAAGCATTCCTTGAGGAAGACATTTCCACTGAAACCATTTCATGGGTTCTTTGTTATTGAAAGAAGGCACTTAGAATGCAAATTTCTCACAGTCTTGGGGAGCCAAAGGTATTGTAAAGAAACAATCCTTTAAATCAATGACAAGCCCGCTGGGAGGGATCAGAGCTGGTGTGGGCAAACCTGGCTGCAGTGCACCCATAGGTTGAATGACTGCATTTACCACTCAGAGGTCTGTTAAAAGCCTGCATTTGCTCGATTTTTTCTTCATAGGAAACACTGGAAAGTTCCAAGGACTAAAAGATTCTTCAATATGCCCCTTATCTATCTGTTCCTTAACTAATTTGTGAAGTGCCTCAAATTTTTCTTGGGTTAATGGCCACTGCTCAACCCAAACTGGAGAGGTTGTAGTCCATTTAAGAGGGATGGGTTTGGGTGGTTGAAGGAGGCCACTGAGCAGTGGCCCTTGTGGAAAAGGTGGATATCCCAATCCTTCACGACTACCAAGAGCTGTGGGATCTATTGGTTTAACAGTTCCCTGGTGGAGCTCACCCAGCCCTAACCCTGGAACGTGCCCTTGTTTCCTCATTAACTGTTGACTTTGTTTACTATCTTGGCCCTCCTGGGGAATATAAATTCCAGCCTGCCACTGTTCTAATAGATCACGTTCCCAAAGATTGATAGGTAAGTCTTACATACAGCTGCAGGTGACCCGTTGCCCATCAGGTCCCAGACACTGAAAAATCTGCACACTTTGTTTCAAATCTCTGGAAGTGCCAAGTCCCACAACAGAAATAGATGTATCTTGTAATCGCCAAGCAGAGCGCCAATGGTTAGAACTAGTGGTAGAAATGTCAGCTCCAATAACAGTAAGTCCTTTAAACTGTTGTTCTGAGTGCTTACTTCACAAACAGAAAGAGATTCTAAAATTTTTTCAGTTAAGAATACTCCTGTTATTCCTGTACTTTCAAAACCATCTTTCCTTCGAACTTTCTTACTAGCTCCTATCGAAACATAAGGGAGCAACAATTGTGCTACATGACCTCCAATATCGGCTTTCCAAGGAATTGAGGTGGACATGGTAACTTGAAGCTCTCCTTGATGGTCACAGTCAATCACTCCTGTGTGCACTCTAACTCCCTGGGAGGTGAGACTGCTTCTCCCAAGGGGAATCCGACCATGCCAATCAGTAATGTTGTAGTGTTGTAGAATTTGAGAGAGGTTCAATTATTTGCATATAGAAAGGCCAGGACTCGAATGATTTTGAGATTGAGAACTGATTTATTGATGGCAGGCCGGACTCGGGAGCTTTCTGTTGCAAAGGGAGCTTTCTGTTGCAAACCCGAGCCTTGAACAAGATTTTCAAGTTCCTTTTATGCAGGGTGGGGAGTCAGATGGTGCTTTTTTCAAAGAAAACTATTTTCTTTGTTAGTTAAGTCTTTGCCTGAGTACCAGGTAGGTTTTGAATTAACATATCGCCCACATCTCAGGTGAGCTTGAATTAGCATCTTGCCCACATTCTGTCTGGATGCAACTTTGAATACACATTCAGTCTTACATCCTTTCTGAACATTCAAAGCCCATGTCACTTAATGGGATTTCTAAAGGCTAGACACACTTGGATACAGAATTAGGTGATTTTGAATTCATGCACAGGCTACATTATATTTCCCATTCGAGGCCAAGTCCAAGTTCCCTTAAGCTTCGGCATCACCACCAGCAGAGTTTCCCTGGACTGACTGGCATGTATATAGAGTTTGCATGGCTAATTGCCTCCCAGGACTGGAGTCGTTGCCATGGTCACCAAGGGCAGGACTGCAGCCTCTCACCATCTCACACCCACAAGTCAGGACAGACAGCTGAGGTTATCTACGAAGGGACTAACAGCTTCCCACCCATAGCCCACATGCTGGCAATAAAACTCTTTGAAAGCCAGTGTCTAGTGCGTTGGGCGGAAAAGATGATTTTTGTTCGGTGTCAAAATTGCCCCCGTCTCAGCTGAGAGGGTAACTTCCCTCTGCCAACTATTTCAAAAGTAGTGTTTTCTGCTGCTGTGAGAATTTTAACTTCTATTTGATTCATTGTAATTGAAGAGGATTCGCAAGGAATTGGGGCTAAATGTCAGTTTTCCAACTACCCCAGAACCAGCCAGGGTGCAGGCCCCGAAGCCTTGGGCCGGGCCAGAGCCCGGGGCCATGTCAAGAGAGAAGCGAGCACCAGGCTTCCGCGGCATTTGGTGAGGAGGTGTGTGCAGAGTTGGGTGTCGGAGGGCCCTCTCAGGGGGGCCTCAGGTTCCTGGGGGCAGCTGCTCACTGTGGGCGCCTCCCTGCTGTGGATGCCAAAGAGGGCCTTTCCGGTCTCTGTCACAGGACTCCCAGAGGGGGCTTTCAGGTGACTTTGGAAATAGAAAGTCACACTGGGCTTACACGTGCTCATTTCATGTCTGAAAATGGGCACTGGGCTCACAACATGGACAGAAACCTTGTTGGAGCTGCCCTTTGACAGGGGGCACAAAACACAACTCAAGGGGGTAGGTAAAGATCCAAGAGAGGTAAGCTGAGGCAGGGGGCAAGCTGAGGCAGGGACTAAGCTGAGTCAAGGGGTTAAGCCAAGGCAGGCGGTAAGCCGAGGAAAGGAGTAGGCCGAGGCAGGGGGTAAACTGAGGCAGGGGTAAGCCAAGGTGGGGGCTAAGCTGAGGCAGGGGCTAAGCGAGTCGGGGGCCTGAGTGCACAGCAGGTGGGGTGTTTTGCTTGTTTTCGGCAGGTGCGATGGTGAAGTTCATGTGTCCACTTGGCTGGGGGCGGCGTCCAGTTGTCTGGGCAGGCCAGCACTGGCCTGATGGTCACTGCGAGGGCATTTTGTGGATTTACAGCATCGCCAATTGACTGCATCTACAACTGACAGCATCTACCGTCAATAGAGGAGAAGAGGAGTCTGACCCAGGCAGTGGGGTCCTTGAGGGAGAACTGCAATTCCAGCATCAGAGGAAGAATGTCCATGTCTCCTTCGGCCAGCTGCCTCTCCAGGGCAGGTCATCAAAAACTTCACCACGGTCCATGGGCGCACAAGCCAACCCACATGCCACACCTCCCCGCGTTCACACCACACCCACAGCCCTGCTGGGCTCCTCTGGAGGACCTGACCCTCACACAGCGAGCAGGGAAGTTCCCTCTGGTGATTTCGAGTAGAGAGGACACACCCTGGGTACAGACCAGAGCCCCTCAATCAAACACCGTATCCTTCAAGGGGAACAACAGCCATCTCGGTAGTACTCGCTTTTAAAGGGAATTCATTTTCTTTTCATTTAAACTAATGTATCCCATGCTCCCTTTGCTCTCTGGGTTGTTGTTTTTGTTGTTTGGTTAGTTTCAGGATGCAAACATTAAAATTATTATTTTTTAACAACACACAAATATAAATGCAGAGGTGCACAATAAAGCAGAGAAAGTCTTCCACAACCATGGTGAACAGGTTCCATATTTGCTCCTAGTCATTCTGCATACCTCATTTCAGTTCCATTAATAGCATAAAGCTTTGTGTTTTTAAATTAGAATATTATGCCTAAACCTTCTTTGGCCAGCCTGTTCCCAATCTCTTCCCTCCCTCCCAGAGCTAACACCATTGTTAATTTGGTGAGCATTTATCCAGTCCTTTTCTATGTTTTTCATAAAAAAAACATGTGCATAGATTCATGCTATATCTGCAGATGTATGTACAGGTCTATGTACATAGGTACATAAGTAGGAATATATAATATCATTTGAATGGTAATGTGTTTTTTTAATTTTAAAAAAATTTTATTGAAGTATATCATGTATACATGAACATGCATAAACAATAACTGCATAGTAAAAGATGTGAACTTACAAAACAAACATACATAACATCATACAAGGGTCCCGTATATCACTCCACCATCACCACCTTGCATTGTTATGAAACATTAGTTGTAAATAATGAAAGGATATCGTCCAAATATTACCACTAACTATAGTCCATATCTTACATTTGTTGTATTTCCCCCCATCCCATCCTATTTTTTTTCCAGTTTGTATAATTTATACATATGGAAAGTCTTAACAAAAGCATACAAATTAAATCACATTGAGTTATATGAAATCACAAGGTTTTACCTTCTATGAGGAAAAAGATCATGTCTGTCTTGGCCATCAGCATAACCTTAGTATTATACTAAGGCTACATTTATCTAATAATAGGCACTTGATAAAAATCTATGGAGGCACGTCTCACCCCATAGCACACCTGCACCTGTATCTGGAGATGTGTGATTTTTCTTTTCATGTTTCTTAATAAACTCTTTACTCCTCCCTCCCACCCAGTCTCTGGAATGAATGAATTGAAAATAATAAAACTCTCAAATATCAGTATAAAATACCTGAATATTTGAAATTTGGACTGTCTCAGAAAATTCAGATCAAAATGGGTTCTTCTGGTCCCAATGTATCTGCCTGTGGCACAAACTCAGAGTTCGCTCTCGTCTAATGGGGCTGCTGAAGACGGCTGGCAGGATGCCACGCAGAAGCAGCTGCCCTTGACAGTAGCAGGGGCTGCTGCCAGCAGAACAGGTGGAGAAATGGCAGCTTCACACAAAGCAAAGTCTAAAAATGGCTCAAAATATCAATTGTTAGAGAAGAACAGGGAGCAGGGGATCCATGTAGACACTGTTCTCTGAAAAAAAGTGAGGGTTTTGGCCATCAAGGGTCAATAGGGGGCAGGTGGCACCATGCTTCACAGTGTTGAACAGTTGTTGAAACGCATACACATTCTGTCACTTGATGTTTATAACAATTGTGTTTATTAGACAACCCAATTTGATAAATATTTGAGCATTTTCTAGTTCTATTATTTTTTAATGTATTTTTATTACAGATGTTGTGAACTTACAAAATAATCATGCACATGTGTAGAATTCCCATACAACACCCCTTCACCAACTCACTACACCATGGTGGAATATTCGATAGAGATTATGAGATAATATCATCAGACTATGGTAATGTGTTTTTGCATCATTGTGCAATTTATTCCTTAGCAGTAAGAGATTTTGTGAAATATCCCCATGTTAACACTTAGGCCTGAAAATATGGAAATATGGAATATATTCCACTATATTTTTTAACCTTTCATTTAGTGGACTCAGTTCTGGGGGGTATAACATGAAATATTCTTTTAATTTTTTCCTGTAACTATATACTTCAAATGTATTCAGTTGAAAATGGTTTTCCCATTCCTAAAGGACAGCTAAAACAAATCTTTCAACTTTCTGGTCATTTCAGTCTTTAAACGAACTCCAGTTTGAGGCTATAGTCATAACTTCAGTTTACACGTTTTCCTTTTCCTCCCCAAACACAGGTTTAAGCTCAGATGTGGACTTGGAGGTGGCCCAGGGGGCACACTCCAGCTGGGAAGCCCCTTCCACCGCAGCCCCTCCACGCTTCACATCCCCTGGCTCAGAACGTGTGGCCTTGGCCAGCTGCCCAGACCTGGGCTCACGTGCATTTCCCCAGTTCCCAGTGCTCATACCTGGCCCAGTCACACCCTGCTGGCAGCTCACACCTGGGCATACACCACCACCCTGCTGGGGGCTCACACCTGGGCACACACCACCACCCTGCTGGCGGCTCACACCTGGGCACACACCACCACCCTGCTGGCGGCTCACACCTGGGCATACACCACCACCCTGCTGGCGGCTCACACCTGGGCCTACACCACCACCCTGCTGGCAGCTCACACCTGGGCACACACCACCACCCTGCTGGCGGCTCACACCTGAGCATACACCACCACCCTGCTGTCGGCTCACACCTGGGCACACACCACCACCCTGCTGGCGGCTCACACCTGGGCATACACCACATCCCTGCTGTCGTCTCACACCTGGGCACACACCACATCCCTGCTGGCGGCTCTCACCTGGGCACACACCACCACCCTGCTGGCGGCTCACACCTGGGCATACACCACCACCCTGCTGGAGGCTCACACCTGGGCACACACCACATCCCTGCTGACGGCTCACACCTGGGCATACACCACCACCCTGCTGGGGGCTCACACCTGGGCACACACCACCACCCTGCTGGCGGCTCACACCTGGGCATACACCACCACCCTGCTGGCGGCTCACACCTGGGCATACACCACCACCCTGCTGTCGGCTCACAGCTGGGCATACACCACCACCCTGCTGGCGGCTCACACCTGGGCACACACCACCACCCTGCTGGCGGCTCACACCTGGGCATACACCACCACCCTGCTGGCGGCTCACACCTGGGCACACACCACATCCCTGCTGGCGGCTCACACCTGGGCATACACCACCACCCTGCTGGTGGCTCACACCTGGGCCTACACCACATACCTGCTGGCGGCTCACACCTGGGCATACACCACCACCCTGCTGGCGGCTCACACCTGGGCATACACCACCACCCTGCTGGCGGCTCACACCTGGGCACACACCACATCCCTGCTGTCGTCTCACACCTGGGCATACACCACCACCCTGCTGGCGGCTCACACCTGGGCATACACCACCACCCTGCTGGCGGCTCACACCTGGGCACACACCACATCCCTGCTGTTGGCTCACACCTGGGCCTACACCACATACCTGCTGGCGGCTCACACCTGGGCACACACCACATCCCTGCTGGCGGCTCACACCTGGGCACACACCACATCCCTGCTGGCGGCTCACACCTGGGCCTACACCACCACCCTGCTGGCGGCTCACACCTGGGCATACACCACCACCCTGCTGGTGGCTCACACCTGGGCCTACACCACATACCTGCTGGCGGCTCACACCTGGGCATACACCACCACCTTGCTGGCGGCTCACACCTGGGCATACACCACCACCCTGCTGGCGGCTCACACCTGGGCACACACCACATCCCTGCTGTCGTCTCACACCTGGGCATACACCACCACCCTGCTGGCGGCTCACACCTGGGCATACACCACCACCCTGCTGGCGGCTCACACCTGGGCACACACCACATCCCTGCTGTCGGCTCACACCTGGGCCTACACCACATACCTGCTGGCGGCTCACACCTGGGCACACACCACATCCCTGCTGGCGGCTCACACCTGGGCACACACCACATCCCTGCTGGCGGCTCACACCTGGGCCTACACCACCACCCTGCTGGCGGCTCACACCTGGGCACACACCACCACCCTGCTGGTGGCTCACACCTGGGCACACACCACCACCCTGCTGGCGGCTCACACCTGGGCACACACCACCACCCTGCTGGCGGCTCACACCTGGGCACACACCACCACCCTGCTGGCGGCTCACACCTGGGCACACACCACATCCCTGCTGTCGGCTCACACCTGGGCACACACCACCACCCTGCTGGCGGCTCACACCTGGGCACACACCACCACCCTGCTGGCAGCTCACACCTGGGCACACACCACATCCCTGCTGGCGGCTCACACCTGGGCATACACCACCACCCTGCTGGCGGCTCACACCTGGGCACACACCACCACCCTGCTGGCGGCTCACACCTGGGCACACACCACATCCCTGCTGTCGGCTCACACCTGGGCATACACCACCACCCTGCTGGGGGCTCACACCTGGGCCTACACCACCACCCTGCTGGCGGCTCACACCTGGGCCTACACCACCACCCTGCTGGCGGCTCACACCTGGGCATCCACCACCACCCTGCTGGCGGCTCACACCTGGGCACATACCACCACCCTGCTGACGGCTCACACCTGGGCATACACCACCACCCTGCTGGCGGCTCACACCTGGGCATACACCACATACCTGCTGGCGGCTCACACCTGGGCACACACCACATCCCTGCTGGCGGCTCACACCTGGGCACACACCACATCCCTGCTGGCAGCTCTCACCTGGGCATACACCACCACCCTGCTGGTGGCTCACACCTGGGCCTATACCACCACCCTGCTGGCGGCTCTCACCTGGGCATACACCACCACCCTACTGGCAGCTCACACCTGGGCACATACCACATCCCTGCTGGCGGCTCACACCTGGGCATACACCACCACCCTGCTGGCGGCTCACACCTGGGCATACACCACCACCCTGCTGGCAGCTCACACCTGGGCACACACCACCACCCTGCTAGCAGCTCACACCTGGCCCACATGCCCCATGGTGGATCTGGTCCCTCCCCCTGCAGGGTTTAGGGCGCCAGCAACAACCCTTCTCTTCACACCTCACCCGGCAATTCCACGGGTCTCACCCAGGCAGAAATGCCTCCTCAGGGACCCCTCTTCTGGCGTGGGGGTGGGCATTCCTCCCTGAAAGCCTGACATCCCATGTGGGTGGGAAGAACCCAGGCAGACAGGATGCCAGGCCAGGTTTGTCACCCCCCGGTGCCACTGGGAAAATGCTGGTCCCGCGCTGCTCGCCGGGGTTTGCATCACGTATTCCTGCCGAGGATCCCAGCACGATTCTGGGCCACAGGAAATTCCCTCTCAACCCCGTGCCTTGAGCTACCGTTTTGCCGTGACAAACAGCATTGCCTTGAAGTTGCGAGCGGAGCTTCAGACTAGGAACTGCGCTCAGGAAGGAGGTTGCGCAGGACGCGGGGCTGGAGGTGCCGCCCCTGCCGCCCGCCGCACCTGCTGCTCCTGCTGCTCCTGCTGCACCTGCTGCACCTGCCTCCCCCGGCGCCCCCGCCTCCTCGCTGCACCTGTTGCCCTGCTGCATCTGCCTCCCATGCCGCCCGCCGCACCTGCCACAGCTGCCGCCAGCCGCCCCGCGGCTCCGCCGCACCTGCCCCTGCGCCCGGCGAGTCAGCCTTGTCAAACGCGGCTCCTGCACTGACACTATTATGTCCTTTTAATTCTTATCCAACACTTCTGTTTAGTTACTTAGTTATTATTTATATGCAATAAGATGATCCATTTTAATCAAACAATTAGACGAATTTTTACAAATTAAGACTTTGAGAACAATATTTAGAATTTGGTTAGGCTGTACCTTTATGCATTACCTTTTATATATAAAGCTTTATAGGGCTATAATTCAAATATCATACAGCTCCCTGCTTTAAAGAGGTACAATTCAGTGGTTTTCAATATATTCACAGATGTGGCCAGCCATGACCACGATCAACTTTAGAACATTTCATCACCTTTCCCTTTAGCCATTACCCCCCACTGCCCCAGGCAACCACTCACCGCCCTGTCCTGTGGACCTGCCTGTTCTGGACAGTTCCTATGAGTGGAATCCCACAGAATCTAGTCTTTCTTCGTCCTCTCACTCAGCAAGTAGGTTCACCTACTTGCAGCAGGTAGGGGTTCTAGAACCTCATTTTTATTTATGCATCAATAATGCTCCACTGTATAGGAGCTCTCACAACTCACTAATAAAAAACAATTAAACAAATCAAAGAATCCCCTTATTTTTATAATTTTATAGTTGTGCATTCAAATGTCCTCCACCTTCTTTCATAAGTGGCATTCCCTTGTGTTCATTTTCCCCTTTTGTTCTCATTTATCTGTAGGAGAATGTTATATATTCTGGATACTAATCATTGCTTTCCTATGCAGACAGTCTATTTTTTAACAACTGAAGAGCTTTTTATATGATGTATTTGAGGTATTTTCAGGACTTGAGATCTTAAGTCTTGTTTAATAAATTTTTTCAGTTATAGAATTATAAACCTATTTAAGTTCTTTAATACTTTCAAAGTTTTATTTTCAACATTTGTTGTATTATTAGTGAATTTATTTATGTAGTTTATTATAATTGGATAATATAAGTTTTTTTTCTAGTTTGGGATTCAATTATTCTATCGATTAAATACTACATCCATCCTTTTCCTTATAATTTAATGGAACTGAAGTCACATACCAATTTCTAATGAATGAACAACATTTGTTTTATTGGGATTTGTATATTACTTTGAAAATGTCATATTGTTTCAATTAATCTAGCTTTGATAATAAACATTTCTATCTAGTAGGGTCTATGTCATCTTCTTGCTTTTCTATCTCAGAATTGCCTTAGTTTTACTTGGACATTTGCCTAGCCAGATGCATTTTAGAATTACTTTGTCAAAATCATTCTCTTCTTATTTTTATAGTAACTGAATTGCAATGACAAATATCTTCATATTGTCTTCTAAGTCATTACATTACATCATTCCATTTATTATTTTTAAGATCCTTTTCATTATTTTTATATAGTCTTTTATATTTGCCTGTTTGGGAACTATAAATCATTATTCTTTTGCTTTTTTATTAGTAATTATTTGTTATTGTTACACTATTGATTTTTCTAAGTACTCTATTTGGAGAATATGGAGATCATGTAGTATTCCTAACATTTGATCTGTTTGGATTTCATAGACACATATTTGATTTGCACGTTTTGACCGTTATACTTCTGCCTTCCCATTAGTTTGTTCTTTGCTCCTGTTTCTTCCTTTCTGCTGAGTCATCCTGGCAATGCTGAAGAGTGTGGCAGGAGGGGCCTGGACTCGGAAGTGAAGTTTGCCATAAGTTTGGTAGATCCCCTGAAAGGTCCCACGACTCAACTTCCAGCCCCAGCTTGCTGGGCACGACTGTTTCCCACCACGAGTGAGCACTGGACTTTGCCAAGGGCTTTGCCATCCCCTCGTGCCTCTTATTCCTTTGCTCTATCAACGGCATTTAATACATGGCTAGTTTCTGTGGGTACTCCAGCACTTTACTGAGATACAATTCACATACCATAAATGCACCCATTTAAGGTGTGCAATTCATTCGTTTTTAGAATATTCAAAAAATGGGCAGCCATCACCACAATCAAATTTAGAACCTTTTCATCACCTCAAAAAAAAAAAAAAAACCACAAAAAAACCAGCACCCCTGTGGCAGTTTGATATTATTTATGAATTCCAAAAAGAGATACTGATTATGTGTGTGAATTGGTCTGTTCCTCTGGGCGTGATACCCTTTGATTGTATTAGATTCAGCTGAGATGTCTTTGATTACATTATGTTAAGATTAGGGCTTTGATTTGACCACATCATTAGGGTGACTTTGAGTCCCGCCCCTGGTGGGCTGTATAAACAGACACTCAAGGAGACACAGACGTAGAAAACAGAGGTTCACAGAGAAGGAGACGGCTCCATAGACACAGCAGAAGCCCTGGGAAGAGAGGGAAGGCATTTGCCTGATAGTCTATAGCTGACTTTGTGAAGAGAGCAGAGCAGCTGAGCCCAGAAAGAAACGCACCCCAGGGAGAGAGACGAGCCTTATCCCAGCCCACAGCTGAGGTCAGAAGAAGCTGGGACCACAGAGCCTTAAGAGGAAGAGGAAGGCTGAGACCTCACAGAGACAGGCCGCCATCTTGCTTCAACATGTGGCAAGAGAGTTTGGGAAGGAAGTAACCTTGAGTTGGACTCTTTAGGGCCTTGTGACTGTGAGCTTCTACCCCAAATAAATACCCTTAATAAAAGCCAACATAGTTCTTGTCCTTTGCATCAGCACCCTTTGCCTGACTAACACAAGCCCTTAGCTATTGCACCCTTCCCCAGCACCCCATCCCTTAGCAACCTTTGCTTCCTTAGGCCTCTGTGTGTTCGCCCGTACATTTCACATCAATGGAATCACACCCAGTGTCTTGTACCCAGTCTTTCATTTAGCACAAGGTCTCCATGCAATGCTGGTATTTTTGGTATTCTTGGTCAGAACTACTTATGAAGGTTTTTGACTCTTAATAAATTGGAGTAAGTGATTTCCTATGTGCTATTTGGATTTTTGATTGCTACATAAACCTGTACATGCTGTGACTGCATTTTCTCTCACTATCCTGAGCATGGTTTGAGTATCAAATGAAAGCAGACAAGTATCCATTCATTCAACATTGAAAAACTCCCCATTAAGCCCTTACCAGGTTCCACAAAACACAAAAATGATAAGTGCAAAGATGCCGGGAAAATGGACACGTTATTCACGGGGGTGACCGTGGGCCGAGCAAACCTCGTTCAGCATGAGACTACTGATGTAAATACTTGGTCTTTTTTTCCCCTAAATCAGGGCTTCTTAACCTCTTTTGTTTCACAGACCCTTTTGCCAGTCTGTTGAAAACCACAGCCCAATTACTAAGTCCACACTATACTGTGTATTACTTAATAAATAGATCACATCTGCACTAGCACAACCCCACAAGATAATGCTTTTTAAAATTTTCATCTCAAGCTCGGACCCAACGAAATCTTTCCACAGACCACACATTTTATCAGGATTTATGTTTCTAACGTTCATCTCACGAACCTCAGCCAGACTTCTCTAATATACTCTTTCTCTTACTTTTTTTATGCCTGATGAACAAGACATTTTTAAAGCATTGGATTCTTCAGTCCAATGACCAGAAAAATGGCATTTTACATTAGTTTTCCTGCTGGTAACAAAGCGCTTCCCTCGGTGTACTTCACCGCCCGGGCCTCCTCGAGCTCGTTCACAGCAGGCTGTGAGTTCCTCCCGGCAGGTGAGGGCCAGGAGGCCAATCCCTGCAGGTTTGCGAGGAGGGCGCGTGGCACCTGGAGCCCACCTGGGAGCTCCTCGGCCTGCCTCTGCTGTCGGTGCGCAGGTGAGTGGCAGATGACACAGGCACATGCGCACAACCTGGACACACGCGGGCGGCCCGCGAGACGAGCGCTCCGCGCGGCGCATGCGCAGGAGGACTCGCGCCCTCTGCGCCCTCCAGGCCCGACTCGCGCCTCCAGGAGGCTCCCTCCCCGCGCCCCGCGCCCGCGCTCGGCCGAGGTCCCTGCGCGCACGCGGACAGGAGCGGCTCTCCTCAGCCTCTCGCGTGTGGACCCGGCCGTCCTGGGCCCCCGACGCCCCCCCAGCGGTGACAAACGAGATGCCCAGTGTCCCCGGCTGGACACAGCTGAGCTGGGCCGGGGGATGGAGCGACCAGGAGCCGCTCAGTCCACGAGGCCGCGTGCTCAGATCGCCCTAACGGAGGGGCAGGTGGACGGCCGGGCAGCTCAGGCCTGGGTCCTCCCAGGACCGCAGCGAGGGGAGTCCTGCGCCGGGGAGGGGCGCGCGCAGGCGCAGAGCGACAGCGCCGTGCTCCGCGGGGGCCTCACGCTCTGGTTTGGCTTCATGTTTCCTGGACCAACAGTTGGTGGGACTTTTATGGAAAGATTTAGAGTTGAGGATACAAGAGGCCTTTTATTCCCTCCAAACCCTGTAATTCTGTGGCTAACTATTAGTATTTTTTAACAAAACTTTCTACAAACTCAATGATCTTGTGAAAATAATGTTACTGTACTATTGGCAGAAGATTCAAATTAAGTAGATTAAAAAGCTACATAAATAAAAGTATATGTACTATGTGTGTAAAAAGCTCAAAACCAGGGAGACGGAAGCAGCTCAAGAGCCCCAGAGGCAGCTGTGGAGCAGGGCTGGCGGCCGTCCCGGGAGTCCGGACCCCTGCACGCAGGCCGGGGCCTTGTTTGGAAAAGGGTCATCCCAGGTGGGGTGAGGCGAGCTAAAATGGAGCCAGTGAAGGAGGCCGGCCTGAATCAAGCAGGGACTGTGCCCGGGGAAGAGGGAATTTGGACCCAGAGAGAAGGCAGAGCTGCTCTCGGGGCTTCTCCCGCAGCGCGGCCCGCGCGCGCTCGCTTCAGGCTGTCTCCAGAGCTGCGGGACGACCTCTGCTGTTTCAAGTCGCCGGCGAGAGCGCTTCCTGGGGCAGCCCTGGAGAGGGAAGGCAAGCACGGGTTTTACGTAAGACAACGATTTCCTGAAATTATATATGACTATAATTACACATATTGTTTATACTAACTATATATATATATATGCAAAAATGCATGAAGTCACAAAACCATAGCAAAAGAAGTCACTATTTTCATCACTGGTTATTAAGAATGAAAGTTAACCATAGCCAAGAAACTGCTAGCGATTTCCACCAAATACACCAGTGAAATATAATGCAGTCTTTGCGCGTTTTTGTTTTGCTTTTCATTTTTTCTCTGTTGTTTCCATCCCTTTCCTTTCCCTCTCAGCATTGCTGCCCCCCACATCTGGCCCAGCCTGAAGGGGCGCCAGGGAAACAAGAACCTACTCATCTGACGGGGCGGTGGTCTCAAGGAAGTCTCAGGAGGTTGCCTCATGGGTGCTTCTGTTTTGCAGTCTTTCTTCCTGATCTCTTGGACGTGTAGATAGATAACTGGGAATATTCTTTAAAAACATAAGCATGTGCACTGGAGCATGAAAGAGACTCCATGGAATGCTGGTCATACGAGGCACCTGCAGGAGACTAAGGCAGTGAAGGGGACGTGGCCCCGGCAAGGAAGGGGCGACCAGCAGACCTGGAGCCACGGGTCCGTGTTCATTCCATCAACAGCACCCGCGTTAGTACTCACCTTCTCAAGGGAGTCTCCCCCAAAGCCAGCGTCCTTCTCAGTCCCTCCACGGTTTTGACCCACAGTTATCCATCTGGTCAACACGTTTATAGGTAAACTATCTTGACTGTTTTAATTTGTCATGTGATCAGATAATTAATAAAAACATATGTGTATTAGCTTCCAGCTTCCAAAGCAAACACCACGCAGTGGGTTGGCTTGACGACAGGAGCTTACTGGTTGCTCCTTCGGGCTGGTGTCCCCGGCAGCGGCTGGCTTGGGCTCCCTGCTTGCTGTCCCGTGGCCGTGCACACGCTCTTCTCCAGCTCCCAGCCCAACCCGCGGTCCTGCTTTCTGTGGTCTTCTCTAGGAGGCCTCCAGAAACAGATGAGGACCCACCAGATCCAGCAGGCCCCACCCGCCCCGCGAAAACCCATCAAAACGGTGACAAGCGCGGCTGTTGCTGGCTTTGGTGGTGGTTGCTTTGTTTCTGTTTTAAGAATTTACCACAGCTCAGATTTATCTTGGACTGTAGAAACTGGAAACAGAAAACAATAGAACTGAAAGGGTCATGAGCTTTCCTTTGTGTTTCTTGGGGGAGACATTAAATATACTAACATATTTCCCAAAGACCATCCCTAGGGGCCTGCGGTATCCAAGTGAAGAGTAGCAAGGTCTCTGGAACAGGAATCATCAAAACATGCTACAATGTACAGAAGGCACAGCTAATAGCTAAGGAGAGCAGTATAAAACACACTGAACACATATACATCACTATGTACATGTACACGTGTATATTGCACATGCATTATTTACATAACACAAAAATCACAAATGCTGTATTTGTTGTTATATGCTTTTCATATATATAATAAATTTATATTGTATTGCATTGCTTGGTTCAACCTCTACAAAAACAGAATGATGGGATTTCTGCATATTTATTAAGATTTGTGTTTTAGTATTAAACAGAAGACTCAGTATATTTGCATGAATAATATTTAGAAAAATAGTGTAGCCATTTTGCTATGAGGGTGCAATTTAGGGACATTTTCCAAGAGCAGCCTTTTGTCAACAGTTCATACATACTCTGAGAAGCAACATCTACTTTTTTTTGGTCTTTATTTATATTTTTAATGTTACATTAAAAAAAATGAGGTCCCCATATACCCCCCACCGCTCTCACCCCACTCCTCCCCCCATAACAACCACCTCCTCCATCATCATGAGACATTCATTGGTGAATACATCTCTGAGCACCGCTGCACCTCATGGTCAATGGTCCACACAATAGCCCACACTCTCCCACAGTCCCCACCCAGTGGGCCATGGGAGGACATACAGTGTCCAGTAACTGTCCCCGCAGCACCACCCAGGACAACTCCAAGTCCCAAAAATGCCCCCACATCACATCTCTTCCTCCCACTCCCTACCCCCAGCAGCCACCATGGCCACTTTCTCCACACCAATGCCACATTTTCTTCGATTACTAATCGCAATAGTTCATGAATAGAATATCATTAAGTCCACTCTAATCCATTCTCTATTCCTTCATCCTGTGGACCCTAGAATGGCCATGTCCACGCCACATCTATATCAAGAGGGGGCTTAGATTCCACATGGATGCTGGGTGCAATCCTCCTGCTTTCAGTTGCAGGCACTCTAGAATGGCCATGTCCACTCCACATCTATATCAAGAGGGGTTTAGATTCCACATGGATGCTGGATGCAATCCTCCCGCTTTCAGCTGCAGGCACTCTAGAATGGCCATGTCCACGCCACATCTCTATCAAGAGGGGCTTAGGTCCCACATGGATGCTGGATGCAGTTCTCCTGCTTTCAGCTGCAGGCACTCTAGAATGGCCATGTCCACGCCACATCTATATCAAGAGGGGCTTAGATCCCACATGGATGCTGGATGCAATCCTCCTGCTTTCAGTTGCAGGCACTCTAGAATGGCCATGTCCACTCCACATCTATATCAAGAGGGGTTTAGATTCCACATGGATGCTGGATGCAATCCTCCCGCTTTCAGCTGCAGGCACTCTAGAATGGCCATGTCCACGCCACATCTCTATCAAGAGAGGGCTTAGATCCCACATGGATGCTGGATGCAATCCTCCCGCTTTCAGCTGCAGGCACTCTAGAATGGCCATGTCCACACCACATCTCTATCAAGAGGGAGCTTAGATCCCACATGGATGCTGGATGCAATCCTCCCGCTTTCAGCTGCAGGCACTCTAGAATGGCCATGTCCACGCCACATCTCTATCAAGAGGGGGCTTAGATCCCACATGGATGCTGGATGCAATCCTCCCACTTTCAGTTGCAGGCACTCTAGAATGGCCATGTCCGCTCCACATCTATATCAAGAGGGGGCTTAGATTCCACATGGATGCTGGATGCAATCCTCCCGCTTTCAGTTGCAGGCACTCTAGAATGGCCATGTCCACGCCACATCTATATCAAGAGGGGGCTTAGATTCCACATGGATGCTGGATGCAATCCTCCCGCTTTCAGTTGCAGGCACTCTAGAATGGCCATGGCCACGCCACATCTCTATCAAGAGGGGTTTAGATTCCACATGGATGCTGGATGCAGTCCTCCCGCTTTCAGCTGCAGGCACTCTTGGCTCCCTGGTGTGGCGTTGTTTAAGATGCTTAAAGGGGATAATGTGATGCAGGACAGGCGTCTAGGGAGTGTGCAACATCTACTTTTGAAGTCAATTGCGTCAAATCTTGCCTTGACTTGCTGATGGAGTTGCAAATGCCTGCTGCTCTAAACTTTTCTCTCTTGATTAGAATAGCATCATTATATTCTGCCTTTCTCTTTGAAAATTTTTATACCTGGCTAAAGTCCCAGTTTCTCTCCTAGTTCTTGTATTCCTATTTGGTTTAGCTCTTTGGCCACCCTTCCCCTCGCCCCCACCCCGCGTTGGCTGCCTCGGCACTTGGCTTTGCTGGGGGGGCGGGTCTGTGACCCAGAAGGGCAGGCTTCCATCAGCCTCGCTGCACTCCTCTCTGCTGTGTAGACAAAGAATGAGGGCCAGGATGATTTCTACTTGTAATTCCAGGGGAAAAAAGAGGCTCAGAGGCGGGGTTGGAAGTGTCCTTGGAACTCCTTGCCCCTTAGACTCTGGGAGCGTGGGGGCTTTTAGGGCATCCACAGGAGCTGGAGAACCTGGATTACAACCAGATGCAGCATCACACAGATTAATAGTCACAGAAGAAAGCCACGGAAACGCCATGCACTCCACATCTTAGCAAACTATTCACTCTCCTAAACACTCAGAGGGTGGGAACATTTGACTTTGAAATTAAAATGAAGCATTGAGGCAATTTAACAAGGTAGCTCAAGGTTTTCACTCTGCAAAATTGGCCTTGTTTTTAAATTGTTTTCCATTTTACATCAACATTCTCAGCGTCCTGTGGACAGAACATGTGGATGGATAGGATCTGTTGAATCCAGAAGTCGCTCTTGCCTCAGCTGGGCTGTTGTTTCGTGCTAAGCTGGTGACCGACCTGGTGACCGACCTGTGGGGACCGTCCCCACTCAGCCTCTCCAGGAGCCCCTGAGCTCAATGCTGACAGCCTCGGCTGCGGGGTGAAGGGGAACCTGAAGCGACGTCACACACTGTGCCTCAGCTCTCCTGAGTTGTTAGGAAAGGAGGCATTTTATTGTTCTCCAGAACTTTCTGGAGGCTCAGAACAATGTGGGCACCTTGGAAAATGCCACATGGACACCCACCCCCACTGCCAGGAGAACACCCTAGTTCTGCTTAGGGGAAGGGGCTGGGTTCCGGGCAGGGGGCTGATCTCTGGTTAAGTCACATGATACTCAAAGGCCTCTTTCACATGAGGCTGGGGTAGAGGCTGGAGGCTTAAGATGATCTTTTATTTGACTTGGGACTCAGCCTTGAGGTGGGAATGGTCCCCCCGGGGACCAGAGGGAGAGGCTGGGGCCAGGCTGGACCTGCCCAGGTAAGCCGGCTAGTAAGACAGGAATCAATAGATGGACCTGGAACCTGGCAAGAAGTCCACGTGGATGCAACAACCCCAAGGAGGCTGCTGGCAGACCCTCTCCCCGCCCCCCCCCCAAGATCCTGCCCTCCAGAACAAAGACTTCCTCCGGAAGCCAGGAGAAGCCCCGGATATTCCCCAAGGACTCCATCACTGGGGGATTGATGGGTGGGGTGATCAATCAAAACAGCAAACAGCTGGAACCCTCCCCTGCCCTTAGCAAAGGGGTGGAGCAATTAGCAGTTCAGACAGGCAGGCACAGGCCTGAGTGCGCTTTTGCCTCTGGACCCATTCCTGCTCCGTGCCCGGTTCTCGCCGTTTTACCTCTGCCATGGTCACCATGCAAGTAAAACCTGGGCATTTATAACCTATAACGGGGAATTGTAGTCTATAAACCAGCCCACTTTATCACTTTTCAACCCCTTCCTCTCTACCTGGGGCCACTGATCTGTTATTTTCTCCCATTTCTCTTCCCTCCCTTCCTGAATAAAACTACTGGCCTAACTCACCCGATGGGCTCTTGAAATTCATTTCTGCAGCACAGCCAAGAACCTAAACAAATTCTGGTAACACAGGGGCCCTTGGGGGTCTCAAAATTCAGCCACAAACTCCCCCACGGCCTCCTCAAACCCCAGGGGACAGATGCATTTTCTTAGGTAATTGATATAGATATTTCAATTCAAAAATAGAGTATAATGGGGCAACACAGATAATTTAAGCATTTGTAACATAGTTAAACATTACATAATAATAAGGCAATAAGTTTTAGGCATGCATAGGATAGTTAAAATATTTATTCTATTGTAAAAATTCAAATACTTGAAATACTTAAATTTGTTAAAAGATTTCCAGCATTTCTTAGGTAAAGAAAAAACTTGCTTTAAAAATATTTTTTGAAACCATTAGGGGATTCCAAATATATGAGTATAGGACAAAAACTCTGGAATATCTAATGAATAAGTAAAATATTACTTAAAACTGATAAGAGAAAGTTTGATGCAATTTTTCTAAATATGATGCTTTCTGTAGAGATGGAGAGTATCAGCATGATGTTAAAAATCTCTCACTAGAAAGACGCTTGCTGGCTCTTCCTCTTTGAATTGTGTATGAAGGGAAGAGGTTGAAGTTGTTCATCTGCATCATTAGTTGTGCATTGTGATTGCAGATGGAGAAGAAAGGTTTCTTTATAGAAATTCCACCCTTTACTTTCTTTTTTTCTACCCACTACAGAAGCATTTTTAACTTCCCAAAATCAGAACACATTCTGTAAAGTGTGTTGCTGTAGCAATTTTATAAGAATTTTAAAAATCTAATTTGTTATGCCACTTATCAAAAAAACAACGTTTTCATTAATAACTAGATTTATATCTGATGGATTAAAAGAATACTATTGCCAAAAAAATGTATTTATAAACATATATATATATGGATTAGGCTACAACAGGGAAAATATTGCAAGATTAGTAAATAAATACAGTATTGTCTTTAGAATGACAGAGACCTTTTCTTTTTTTTTTCAGAGCTTGAACTGACTTTATTATTTTGTAAATGTGAGTTTTACAGGGTGCTTTACAGTTAGGGACTACAACCTCTTCTATTGGCCTTGGATTCCATCTCATGGAACAGCTCTGTGTGGACTTGGAGCCCTAGGTTTCCCTGGTTATTGGGGATGTTTCTGTTCTTTAGTTTTTGATACAATGTCAGTCATGGCTACAAAGTTACAGTCTTGATTCTCTCTAGCAAAAACTCATAAAACAGAAACGGGAGTGCAGGAGCCGGAGGAACACAAAGAAAGGCTCTTTCTTATTATAAAGAGAATAAAATTTTTTTAAAAAGCTAGCATCTTTTGTGGCTGAAACCACAAGACAAAAACAAAACAAAAAGTGACCAATGATGTACACACAGGACTGCATTCATTTCCTATCCTGAGCTCTGCAGCATGGTGTGCTCTTACTATCACTTCTCCAAATTGGGGGACTCTAGTCATTCAAGGGGGAAGTTTGCTCTGCTAAGTCAGTTCAGAGTATCTGAAGCACTGCCTTCATCCAGCAGGGTGAGATTAAAACTGATGGGTAGATTAGACAGATGGATGGATGGATGGATGGATGGATGGACGGACGGACAGACAAATAGATACAGGGTGGATGAATTAGTAGATGGATAGGTGATAGAGAGGAAGGAAGGAAGGAAGGAAAGAAGGAAGGAAGGAAAGAAGGAAGGAAGGAAGGAAGGAAGGAAGAAGGAAGGAAGAAAAATAGGGCGACAGATGACAGGTGGGTGAATAGTTGAATGCATGGACAGTGCATGGGTGCATGGGTGCATGGTTGGATGAATAAAAAGAAGAGAAGAAGTTCAAGGTACATTCAAAGGCAGGGAATGGTGGAGAAGGTTATCAAGGTACCAGAGATGTTGTCGCTGCAGCAGAGCTGAGTCAGATGTAGCTCTTGCGGCTCCCTCTGCTCCAGGCCTGGCGAGGGCTCACCTGATGGGTGCGGCTGTGTCCAGGGTGGAACCCAGGTATGGTGTAACTCCTCCCCAAAGGCTCACCTTTCAAAGGGAAGCAGTCCTTCAGCAAAGGCTTACCTCCACCAAGTGCCCAATTGGGGGTGATGCGCCATGAACCCAGGGAAGGTTTTCTCCATGTGTCCACCCCATTTAGGCTCCTGGCTGTATGGATTCAGGTGAGCTACCTCCACTCACCTTGGCTACATTCAGCGATTCTGGAAATTAATTAGCTAAACTAATTAAATGACAGGATTTCCCCTAGATATAATATATATTTTCAATTATGCACATTGCCACAATATGAAAACAGCTTCAAAATATATTAAATTCATCTAAATATATGGTAACTTAAGTCCTGATTTATCTCTGCAAAAACATAAGTAGGTTTTCCAGAAACACATGGCACCTGAATACATTAAAATCCTCTAAGGATTCCCTTTCCTTCCTTCAGATATTCTGAATGTGCATTACCTTTATTTAGTGATTTTCTGTCACTGGGATCCAGAAAGAAATGTTCCAAGAAACTGGAAATTTAAAAAGTATGCATAAAACAAAAAATTGCCCATTTAGCTTAAAAATAGCAAAATCATCATGCATAACACTTTTTTTTATCACCCAAATAATTTTTTAAAAGGACACTGTCAGTTACAAAAACATACTACATTATGCTACACAGCTTGGGGTTTGTGATGGATATCATCGTATTACAGACCGTGAAATCAGTAACCAATAAAAATTCTTCAGTGCATATCAACACAGCATTTGCTGAACTCCTTTGGCCACAGAAACCTTTCATAAGTATCTACTGACACAATGGATTGTGGCCGCCGCTGCGGTACCGTGGGCGGGTCGCTGCCGCGCGGGCGGATCGCTGCCGGGAGTCGGGCCGAGCCCACGGCCTGACTGGGGCGGCAGAGGGCGGCTCAAGGCTTGGGGGATGCGCGGTTCGATGGAAGAAGAACCACGGAGACGAGGTCTATGCGCAGGTCTGATTTTATTCGGGAAGTACATAGGGTTTTATAGTCTCATGGAGGCGGGGAGGTTGTGGGAGGGGCATGTCCGCGGAGCAGCTGGGGATTGGCTGCAGAGGCAAGGGCGGACCTGCGGTTTATGACGTAAGCCATTGATGGCAGGGGGGGTTGTTTCAGAGGTTGTGCTGGGGCGGATACGGGATGAGGGTGGTTGAAATGAGGCAGGGAGAACAGCGATCGGCTGGGAGGGGGAAGATAACAGTGGCTGGGAGGAGGGGCGGAGGGAGGCAGCAGCATAAGCTGCTGCCGAGAAGGGCCATAATACAGCGAAAAGCAGGGTGGGAGCAGGGGACAATGGATGCTGTATCCTCATGCTTTAGCCAAAGTGGAGAGAGCTGGGGGCAGCTAGGGGGCTGGAAGCAGGGAAAAACACGGGTCCCAGAGATGTGCCTTGGCCTGCCCTCTCAGCATGCTGTCGAGTGGGACTCCTGGACCTGTGGCCACTGCCTGCCTGGCCTGCTGACCCCCTCACAGAGGCGGGTGCCAGCCCCCAGGCCCTGATGTCACCACTCTCCATGCCCAGGACTGGTCTGTGTGTCCAGGCTCTCCAACGCCCACCCATTTGCTGTGAACCCTCAGACTCTCTGCAAAGGGCATGGAGACCCTGCCCCAGCTGAAGCAAGCACCCTCCCCTTGTGCCTGCACACACAGGGCTCTGACTCTGCACTCCCACCCCTGGGCGTGGCTCATGGGAGGTGGTCTCAGAGGGAGACTCCTTGGTGAGGTCACCATCTAGTTTCCCATGGGATTGAGTCCACTTCTGGCCAATGGAAAGTCCGTCGTGTGTCCTCGTGACGTGGGGAGGCTGCGGCCAGGTGGGCAGGCTGCCTCTGTCCTCACATGCCTGTCTTCCCTGGGGCCAAGGGACCTGAGACCCGCCTGTGCAGGCAGGAGCTCCCCAGAGAGTCTCGGACTCCTCCGTCATTTCCCCATGAAAACGGGCTCTCCAGGCCCAGGTCGCTGGTTCAGCTGCCATGAGCCTTCCAGGCAGCCCTGGGCTTCCTCGCCCACCTTCTCTCCTGGCCCAGCCTCCATTCCCTCTGGGACGATACAGGCTCTTCCACGCAGGGGAGAAGGGCTCCATTTTTAGGGAGTGAAGACAGATGGACGACAGGAGGGAGGGGCTGGAGGGTCTCAGCAGCACATAAGCCATTCAGCCAAGCCGCTTCCAGGAGCCAAAGATGCCTGAAGAGCCTCCGTATAAACTGCAGGAAGGGGAAGTAGCCTCAGAGGAGTGCACGGGGCACACAGCCTTGTAACCACCTCCCTCGGGTGAGCACGGAGATCTGAGGCGCAGGAGGCACATGCTCTTCAGCAAAGGCATCCCGGGGGGCAGACTGTTCATCAGAGGCAAAGACGGGCAAAGACGGGTAAAGAAGGGGCCTGCCTGGGGCTTCTGGAAAGGGAGGGCCGACCCCATCCACCTGGCACAGCAGGACATGCACGAACATCTCGACAAGGACAGTGGCTTCTGGGCACAGTATATGTTCCCACGGCATTTATATTTGGTTAGCATTTTTTACTTTTTTTTTCAATATAGTTTATACAATGTATGTTTCAACATTCAATACAATATTATGAGTATGCTTATATATTCACCAAAATTATGACTTTTATTTATTCAATTTTTATTGACTTGCAAGGCTTTTACTTGCCTTGTTTTTTTCACACATATACTTTTAAAACAGCATTGAATTTACTTATATAATGTAAGTATTTTGTCAACTTGAGACTTCCATTTTAATTTTATGTAAATTTTTTGTTAATATCTAAAAACATACAGTTCATGTCCTTTCACATGCAGCATATATCACCTTGCTCAGAAATTCCAACAACTGAGTCCCCATGGGATAGGGCACAAGGCTGCACGACCATTCTGTGTTTGGGGCCACTACACCCCAAAGTCTGTGATGAAGAAATAGGACTTTTCTTTGGTGCTCAACTCATCTCAGGCTGATATATCTGTAAAATAAAATAAAATTTAATTTCTGAAAAAGTAGTCGTGCTTGGATATTTAGACCTTTATTCTCAATTGCAGCACTTACCTCAAAGCCCTGTTTTAGGAGATTTAAGCGCCACAGGAGCGTGCAGTTCTTCCCGTTTCCCCAACCAGGCAGTTCTCTGCTCAGGGAACCACCTACCTGTGCCTGCAGGTGGCGGGGAGGGTGCAGGAGAGGCGGCTCTACGGCAGCTGGAGTCCAGCTCTCACACCTGTTCTAGGGTTCCCAGGGACCCCAACTTGGCTCAACTTGGCCTTTGGAAAAGATTTCAGGAATTTTAATGCAGAAAGAAACAGTTCTGCATTTAAAATGTCTCATGTTTAATTTAATGGCATGGGAAAATAATCATGACAGTGTAAGTGAAAATTCATGACACAAATTTATATGGAGGATAAGATTATCATTAGGTGACATAAATTACCCAAAATATATTGAAAAATTCTTGTCCAGATGTGCCAGGGGAGAAAGAGTGAGTCCCACGTACCCGCACAGGCCTTGGGCTGGGAGTTGACAAGAAGCCCTCCGGGAGGTCCACGGGGGTTGGAGACCCGCGCAGGTGCTGAGCCGAAACCCAGGTGCCGCGGGAAGAGTGACTGCCTGAGGGTGGCCGTGTGTGCGCCGTCGTGTGTGCTGAGCGTGTGCCATTGTGTGTGCCGTCGTATGTGCCATGTGAGCGCCGTCATATGTGTTGTGTGAGCCATTGTGTGTGACATGTGAGTGCTGTGTGTGCGCCATCGTGTTGCCGTGTGCGCCGTCGTGTGTGCGCCATGTGAGTGCCGTGTGTGCGTCGTGTGCGCGCCGTGCGTTGTGCCACCACGTGCACCAACGCCCTCAGCTCATCACCCCCTCTGAGCACAGCTTTCTCTCTGGAGCTTGACCGTGACCCAGGGCAGAAGGGCCTTTTCTCCAGGGCTTTGTCAGATGCTTCACATAATTTACTATTTTTTTAAAAACTAGGCTGCTGGAATCACAACTTTGTTAGTGTGAGCAAAACTAAAACCATCTTCCGGCAAATCCAATCAAATCTCTGCTCAGGCACCCCAGAAGCCGTGCTGGGCGATCTTGTGAGAAGAGCGCAGGCTGGCTGGTCCGCTGCTCGGCCCCGGGGCGCGCCTCTCCCTCGCCTGGCGGGTCCTGCGCTGTGACTCACACTGCGCCTCCGTGTCTGTCTCATGGAGGCGGCTTCACCTGGAAACAACCAGCTGACAACAGTAAGGAAGGCACCAAGGGTGTGACATGGGCAGTCCACGCCCACGTTTGGGGGAGCTTCTTTATGCCACTGGCGAGAGGGGCGCGTGGGCGCGGCTCCAGCAGCTGAGAGCTCCACGTCCTCAGGCGGCCTGTCTGGTGCAGGCGGGTCCCGTGGGAGGGGCCCCGTGGATAGGGCCCCGTGGACAGGGTCCCACCCTTGCGGGAACACTTGGGGCCGCTCCATGAGGCCCCCACCCTGTCGCTGAGAAGCCTTCCCCGTTTAGGGCAACGCAGAGCTGAGCGTCTAATTACGCATTTTGGCCTGGAATTTCAGGAGCCCAGATCGCCCTACACCTACGCTGCAGGCAGAACTCTCCAGAAAGAAGGCGGCAGCTTCTTGAGAGGCCACTCTGACTTCCGAGGCTCAGGCCGAGGCTGGAAAGGCGGTGAGAGTGACGATGGGTTCTGGAGTGGGACTCCCTAAGGCTGGAAGTCAGGGAGGAGGGGAGCCTGGAGCCTGGAGGCAGGAGTCCTTGTCCCGGCACCCCCAGTCCTGCTCATAGGGCCCCAGGGGACAGGGACGAGGCCGCCCAGTGCTGAGGGCAAGGTCCTCGTTCTGAGGTCCCTGAGAGTGGACGCTGGTGCCATCCACGAGACACCGCCACGGCCACGCCCAGACGAGGGTCTCCCCAAACACTCAGGTCTCCTGAAGAAGCGGAGCTGGCGGGGAGTTGGCTGTGCCACGGGGGCCGCGCGCGCACGCGAAAACGTACGGGGGCGTGTGAAGTCTGTCCTGCATCTTAGACGCCCCGGCATGCCCTCGGACGTGGTTGCCCACCTCCTGCCCGTGGACGCGCGGACCCTCTTCTCACTGCCGTATGCACCAGGGAAACGCAGCGGACGTGCTCACGTCTTGGCGAAGCTCCCTGTGGCTCTTGCAGGATTGCTCATTAGAGATGGAATTTGGCTTTGAGGAGCCGCACAGTTTTCAGTGCTGGTTTGAGCATTTTAATTCATTTGTATTGTAAACTGTACCTTTCTTGTTTTAGATGATCCACTTTTTAATAAATTATCATGTTTCCTGTATCAACTTCTCTCGAATGATTCAAACTAGCTATAATTTTCCTGCTATTTACATTAACAAGCTATACCTTTGGGCTTCACTTGACAAATTCTTAACTTTATATTTTGACTAAAGCAGATTTTAAAGCATTCTCTCAGTAAACTGAAAGAGTAAGAATAATGTCCCTGGAGAGGAGGAGAGAGGAGAGCCTGACCTGGCCACAGGCGTGAGAGGGTGGGGGCTGCAGAGCCCCTGTCATGGCTCTGCTCTGCACGGGCCCCGCGGCACCTGTGCCCAGGTCTGAGCTGGGAAGGTGAGAGCTGGCATGATGGAGCCATGGCCGAGCAAGGATTGCAGGGAGATCCGCCTTACGGCGCGGGTGCCTGCGCCCAGCCCGGCCGTGGACACCTGTCTGTTGGGCAGTGTGGGTGCCGCAGAGGTCAGCCGAGGGTGCTGAGGCAGCCTGGAGGGTCCCGCAGAGTCAGCCGAGGGTCCCGCAGAGTCAGCCGAGGGTCCCGCAGAGGTCAGCCGAGGGTCCTACAGAGTCAGCCGAGGGTCCCACAGAGGTCAGCGGAGGATCTCGCAGAGGTCAGCGGAGGGTCCCGCAGAGTCAGCCGAAGGTCCAGGCACAGCCTGGAGGGCACCCAGAGGACAGCGCCTAGAAACCGCCCTGGCCTCGAGTTCTGCAGTCGCAGCCCGCTGGCTGCTGGGACGGTGGGGGAGCAAGTCCTGGTCCTTGCTGCCGTGTTTCCGTGTCTCCCCGTGATTCCTGGACTTGGGGCTCCTGAACTCCGATTCCCAAGACCACCTCGCCCCACCCCCTCCTGAAGTGCGCGGAGCCTCCCAGCTCACCACATGGAGTAGGGGGTCCCAGGCCTGCTTCCTTCGTGCCGTGCTCCTCGGAGGCTGACTGAGGTGTCTGAGAACACCTGGGCGCTCTGGTTCTGCCTGGCGTCTGCCCTGTCGTGGGTGTTTTGGCCTAAGGAGCTGTCTCCAAGCTTTCCGCATGGGGCAGCACCAGCGTTCCGGTGTTGAAGTGTGTGCACAGCTTCTCCTGCCGAGACGCAGAGCGGCTCATGAGGCTGTGAGCCTGCCCAGGTCGCAGGAGCATTGCCCACGGGCCGCGCTGGCCTTTCTAGAAGGACATGGGGGCCGGGAGGCTCTCCAGCAGGTCCCATCCAGCTGCCGTCCTCAGGGCACGATTGGAGCCACGTGCCATATGGAGGCGTCCCTGGCTTCCCACAGGCTGCCCCTGACTATTTTAACATCCAGCCACGGGAACTGCTGTGGGAGGGGGAGGAGGAAAGCGAGCTGAAAGGAGGGTGCGGACCTTGACAGGAGCTCTCATGCCTGCAGGCTGAGCCCCGAGTGCAAAGAGCCCCCAAGTGCCCTGAGCCCAGAGTGTGCTGAGCCTTGAATGGGCTGAACCCCCAAGTGCGCTGAGCCCCCGAGTGTGCCGAGCCCCCGAGTGCCCTGAGCCCCCGAGTGGGCTGAGCCTGAATGCATCGAACCCCGACTACGCTGAGCCCGAGTGCGCTGAGCCCCCGAGTGCTCTGAGCCTGAGTGTGCTGAACCTGAGTCTCCCGAGTGTGCTGAGCCCGAGTGTGCTGAGCCCAAGTGCCCCCGAGTGTGCTGAGCCCCGAGTGCACTGAGCCAGAGTGTCTGAGCCCGGAGTGTGCTGTCAGGCACTAAGAAAACAGAAACTGATTCTGAAAATTCCAAGCCTCTGGAAATAAGCTCCCAGATGAAAGTGCCCCTTTGGAGGATTAACTAAACTTGGAACTTGTAAATCAGGATTGAAGATGCAGTAACTAAACTTGGAACTTGTAAATCAGGATTGAAGATGCAGTTATCTTGGAAAGACTTGTGAAAAGTCTTACTGTCTGATGGCTTGGACCCCTGCTTCTTGCATGCCAAACCAACAAGTTTTCTGAGAGAGCTGTAGGAATAAAACCACTGTGACCTTGGACTAAAAGGGACATAGAAAGGAGAAACAACTTCAAGAGGAAAACCATGGAAGCTGAGATCTGGAATTGAGACATCACCTTGGGTCAAGAGAGGAGCCCCACCCATGTGTACAGAGTGGGCGAGTTTGCCCCAGCAGTTGAACAGGGTGGACGTTCTCATCCAATGTTTGGGGAGAGCTTTGCTGCCCCAGGGTACAGAGAGGGTGGAGCACAGTGTGGGAAAATAGCTTGAATTTGAATGTGGGAACCTGGCTTGAAGTTGAAACGTTTCCATAATGCAGATAGCAAGTGTGGGCTTAGAAACACTGGCCTTGAGGAGATGGAATGCTGTGTGGTCAGCATGAAAATTGTTTGTGTGAGGAAGCATTTGAACTTTGTATGACCTATTCCCTAGCATTGCTGCAGCTTTAATAACAAGCAGTCTTGAAAGTACACATAGGTAACTACTGCTTTGTAATTTCTAATAAACATGATGTGGAAACTAGGGTGGAGGCTTCAGTTCCTGAAGCTGTTGAGTCCCCTAGTCCAATCTTTAAATTCTCTCTTGTGTCTTTCTTTCTGTTCTTTAACTTCTTCAGTTCTGCATTGCCTTCCCTTCATGTAAACCTATTGCTGAGCTGGTCTCAACAGTTAAGGCCAGGACCCCACAGATCTGAGAGGGGTGGACCTGTCCCCCATGGATTAGGGAAGCCAGGTGGTCAACTCATTGCTCTGAGAGGGCTGAGCCTGTATGCCAAAGGTTAGGGGGAATGTTTGTCATCACATCACTGTGCTAGGGGGGTTAAGACTCTAATCCAAAGATTGGGTAAGCTGTAGCAATCACCCCAAACCTCTTGCAGGGTGAGGTCTGGAGCTTGATTGACACCCACATGCTTGATGAGGGTGGAACCAAGAAAATGGCCATTGGCCAAGCCTGTGGAAAGGGTGAATCCCCATAAGGCCCCAAGGAGAAGAAACCATCATCTTAAGAATGACTCTCAGACTGAAATCGAATGGAGGATGCCCTGCAGGTTTACTGAACTGTAGAGGACCCGTGACTCAAGTTTCCCTCCCAGTTTCTCCTTATTGTAATGAAAATGTTTATCTTTCATCTGTCCATTTGTATATTGGAAACAGATACATTGTTTTGTAAGTTTCGGAGGTCTATAGCACACAGGACTTTGCCCCAAGACAAACTGTGTTTCTTTAAATTGATTGTGATATGATTTAGTACTTGCATTGTTACTGATTTAAGGTTTTTTCAAATATTGTAATGTCTTTTTGGAATTCAGAGTGTGGAGTATAGCAGTTTGATATGGTTCTGAATTCCAAAAATAGATATTGGATTATGTTTGCAATCTAGTCTGTACCTGTGCGTGATTAAGGTATGATTAGGGCTTTGATTGGGCCATGTCATTAGGGCATTGTGTCCCCACTCCTTGATGGGTGGGGACTTACAGATAAAAGGCATGGCAAAAGACAGAGTTGAGGGTTTTTTGATGTTGGAGCTTTGATGTTGGAGTTTGATGCTGAAGCCTTAAGCTGGAGCCCCAGGAAGTAAGCTCACAGAAGAAAGAGAAACAAGCCCCAGGAAGAGAGGAACCCTGAACCCAGGAAAAACCAACACCTGAGAAGAGCAGAACTCTGAACCCAGAGAGAAGCAAGACCCTGGAACATAGGAACCCAGGAAGCCTGAACCCTCAAAGATGTCGGCAGCCATCTTGCTCCAACATGTGAAAATAGATTTTGGTGAGGGAAGTAACTTATATTTTATGACCTGGTATCTGTAAGCTCTTACCCCACATAAATACCCTTTATAGAAACCAGCCAATTTCTGGTATTTTGCATCAGCACCCCTTTGGCTGATTAATACAGGTGCCATTCAAAATCTTTAAAGATAGTACAGCTGAGGTCAAGGTGATAAAAGTCATGTGGTCTCCATGAGCAACTATTCATTTCTGAGCAGGTACTGAAGAAACAGGAAGCTTGAACATTGGTTCCCAAGATAGACACCACACCTTTACACATTCTCATATTTGACCTTCAGTGTGAGCTCAGCACCTCCGCTGTGAAATGCTGCTTTGTTGTGCCCATGCCTGCCTGGACCAGGCACATACTTCTGTGGAGATTGCAGCACATTTTAAAGAAGAGAGCAGGAAGGTTGACCAATGACAACTCAGGTTCCGCATCAGTGATGTGAGATATGCTAAAACGTCAGTTTTACACATGCTTTCGTAGACCTCGTTCATTCCTAGTTTTCAGCATCTCCACATTGAGCCCCCACAGTGCAGAAGCGTCCACAGGTGGGTGGGGGAAACAAGCCTCTGCCAGCCTTCACGCTGGTTAAATGCCTTCTGAGCCAAGTGTCCTCTGAAATTCAAAAGAAGAATTGTTTGCAGAAATTGAACATTTCAACAAAAGAAGTTGTAAACCGGCCCAAGTAAATGCAACAGGACCTTGGAGCTTTTCATGGTTTCCTTGGATATGATGGTGAGAAACACATTCTAGAGCTCAAGAATCAGACTATAATTACGTCATAGGAAATACACACATGCACACACATAGCTATTCTAATACGTGTGTGCACATTTAATTATTTTCTGCTAAGTTTATGTATCCTTATCAAATAAGATGAATTATTTTAAATTTATTCATGCTTTTAAAAATATTAATGCTTTTTCCACCTGGAAGGAAACTACCTTTGACTTTTTCATTTTATGATTCTAAAATAAGGTAATATTAAAATTTCATTGATAGTCCTTAAATTAATATAGTCAAAGGCGCCCGATATATATTTCTCTTGAGTTAAATATAAGAGAAATATGCCAGGATTGAATGGAAATAAAAAATAACTTTCTACTGCTCTAACCCTTTTTAATCGATGTAGAGAGACATTGTGTAATCCACCCACCTCCAGGACATGGTTAGATGAGCCCCTCTTTCCTTTTACAGGGCTCTGGACTAGTCCTGCGGCAGGTGCAGCTGACCCCTCCTGACGCGGGCACGGGCAGCCGCTCAGCAGCTTCTGAGACTGTGGCTGTGATTTCAGAACAGCCAGGCATGCGGTCTCCTGGTTGAGTTCTCCGGGGCTGCGGTGTCCACCACGTACGTCTTTCTAGTGCTGAGTCTTGTCCAGAGTTGATGCTGTGCTTGTCCATCACGAGAGCATGGACACTGGCACTCTGTGCTGTTGAGAATAATGCCGGATGCACCTTCTTTCCTGGGCAAACACCTGCAGTGGGAGGCGGGGCCCAAAGGTAAACTCGGGTTTCACTGATGACTGGTTGCTTTCCCAGATTTCTGAGGGTGCTGCCTGAGGCTGCGCTCCCCCCAGTGAGGAGGAGACCCCCAGTGTCCCACAGCCACACCCTGGGGCGCAGTCTCCTGGGCTCATCTGCTTCTCTGAAGACCCATTCGTTTGAGTATCTTTTCATAGTTAAGTTTATTGGCCTTGCATATTTCTTCTTATGTAAAACATACATTCCTTTTGGGGGCTGTTTATCATTTTCATTGAGTTGCAAAAGTTCTTCATATTTTCTGGTTATAAATTATTTGTCAGAAAAATGGTGTGCAAATATTTTCTTCAAGTCTGGATTGCATTTTCGTTTTCTTAAATGAATATTTCAAACAGCAAATTTTTATATTTCTTAGTCCATTTTGGCAACATATTTTTTTATAGCTTGTGTTTTTTATGTTCTATTTAAGATAGATTTACTTTCTTCAAAATTGCAAAGATTTTCACCTCTACTTTCTTCTAGAAGTTCAAACATTTTAGCTATTATATTTAAGTCCAAGCTTCTTTTCAATTTACTTTTTGTGTATTTTGTGAGGTAGAGGTCAAGATTTGTTTCATTCCACTCCATGCTGATAACTGGCCGCTCCCTATGTACTTGTTGAATTGCTGGCTATGCCCAACCTAGTTACTTTAGTACCTTTGTCTAAGATTCATTGGCCACAAAGTAGGTAACTTTTCTGAACTCTCTGTTCAATTCTGTTCCACAAATGCCTGAAATCAGTCCTCTTTTTGAGCATTGTTCTGACTGTTTTAAGTCCTTTGCCTTTAGATATAAATATACCCTAAGCTCTGTTTTTTTGCTAGAAGCTGCAAGGATTCCAAGGTGGTTGCATTACGTCGGTAGATCAACCAGGGAGAGCTGGTTTCTCACCACCGTCAAGCTTCCACCCATAACACTGTGTCCCATTTACTTAGGTCTTCTTGATTTTTTCTCAGTAATATTTTGTATTTTCCAGTGTACAGATCATGTATGTTTTTGTTAAATTTAATTTTAAGTTTTTATTTTTGCGATGTAATTTAAATGGAAAAGTTGTATTTGTGTCATTTCCCAATTGTTCATGCTAACAATATACAAATATAAAAATGTTTTTATATCATACCCTTGTATCATGTAATCTTGCTGAATTCCCTTATTAGTTCATGTTTTCAATAGGTCATATAGGATTGTCTGTTTATAAGATCACATCGTCTTCAAATAAAGACAGTTTTGTTTCATTTTAATTATGGTTGTTTTATTTCATTTTATATTTTCATTTCTTTTGCTATTTTATTTTATATTTTCCTCTTACTGCCCTGTCTTAGGACCTCAAATACAGTATTTTTTAAGAAAAGTTTGGAGAATGACCATCCTTGCCTTGTTTCTGATTCTTACTTTGTGACAAGGTTTGTTTTTTTTTTTCTTTATCATGAATGGCAGTTAAATTTTGTCATATTTTAGTTTACCTGTTGAAATTACTGTTTTTTCTCCTTTATTGTATTGATATGATGAGATTTTTTAGTTTCCTTATGCAAAGTAACTCGCAGCCTGAGGCTCCTGATTATAAGGTATTATTGTTTAATATATGACGTATTTGTTATTTATTATATAACTACTCTTTAATAAATTATATATTGATAGATGCAATTGGCTAGATTTTGTTTAGAGTTTTTGGATTTATAGTAATATGGGATATTGACTAATTAAATTAAGTAGTGTAAATGTTAATACAATATTCTCTTATTTTCATTTTACTATTTATACTCTGCATTCATGACTTCTCTTTCATTGTTGATTTGGATAATTTGTAACTCTACTCTTGTTTTTTAACATTTTTATATGTTTGACAATCACAGTAATCTTGTCAAATAACCAACTTTTGACTTCAGCAGTTTCCTCTATTTTTAAAAAGTTCTGTTTAATTGACATTCTGTTATTTTTATTACTTCCTTCTTTTTACCTACCTTTCTATTTTCCTAATGTGGGAACTTGTGTGATCAATCTTACATCTCTGTTCTCTTCTAATTTAAGTGTTTAAAGTATCTGAGAACTGCCCTTACCTGCTCCCATAAGTTGCAATGTGCCATATTGTCATTAACATTCAGTTCAAACTAGCTGCTGATTTCCATGGCGATTCTTTGACCAGTGTGTTACGTTTAATTTCCTAATATTTGGGACGTTCTTCGTTATTGTTCTTGATTTCTATTTTAGTATCATTATGCACAGATGGTATACGCTGCACGATTTCAATCTTGTAAATTATTAAGACCTGTTTTACGCCTCACTCCATGATCTGTTCTGGTAAACCCAGAATTTTCTTAGTAAGGAATGTGGCCCACTGCTGTTGAATGCAGGGCTCACTCGTACTGGATAATTTCTATTACTGCATCCTCACACTTACTCTCTCCACTAGGCTAGACCTGCTGGGGAGTGCCTCCCGTCAGCCGTCGGGTCTCGCTGTTCGGCCGGGGGTCCTGGCAGATGGACTCCAGGGACCCAGCCGGCTCCTGGTGCTCCAGCGTCCTCTGTTCTTGCCAGCAGGCGGTTCCTGGGGACAGAGCAACAGATGTGTGCATGGGGGCCCCACCTCACCAGTGGGCTTGGGCCGGCCCAGCTCCCCCCACTCAGGCCGGTGCTGCCTCAGAGCCTGGGCTGCTCCCCCCCAGGACCCGGGCGCCTGCCCTGCAGCGGGGATCGTATAGGGGTGGCCCTCGGGGCTATACTCCTTCATCCTGGGGTGACGCCTCATGGCTAAGAGATGCTGTCAAGGAAAAAGGCCTTGCTACCCGTTGGCTGCCAGCCCCAGCAGGACTGGTCACGTTGTTACTCTCACCCTTGTCTAAGATTCCAGCTGGTGTTGTGGGGAGACTTTAGAGAGGAGGTAAGAGTCATGACCCACAAGCTCACTCCAAATCCAGCGTGACTGGAGCCCGTCACTTCTGAAAAGAGAGCATTACATTTGTTGCACTTAAGTTTGAGCACTTGGAAAGCTGTAAAATCTAAGTTCCCCATTATTTGATTGCCTTTATTGTTATTTTTTAATTCCTCTAAATGCTTTTATTTTTTTTCTTATTTTCTTTTAAATGTTACATTCAGAAAATATGAGGTCCCCATATACCCCCCACCCCCCTCACCCAACTCCTGCCACATCAACAACCTCTTCCATCATCGTGGCACATTCACTGCACCTGGTGAATACATTCTGGAGCACTGCTGCACCACATGGACAGTGGTCTACATTGTAGTCTACACTCTCCCCCAGGCCACACAGTGGGCCATGGCAGGACACACAATGTCCAGCATCTGTCCCTGCAGTACCACCCAGGACAACTCCAAATCCTGAAAATGCCCCCACATCACATTTCTTCCCTCTCCGTACCATCAGCAGCTACCGTGGCTACTTTTTCCACATCAATACTACAATTTCTTCTGTAACTAATCACGATAGTTCCACAGCAGAACACCTGTAAGTCCACTCTAATCCATACTCTCTTTCTCCATTCTGTGGACCCTGGGTTGGTGATGTCCACTCCACCTCTATATCGAGAGGGGGCTTAGATTCCACATGGATGATGGATGCAATTCTTCTGCTTGCAATTGTAGGCACTCTTGGTTCCCTGGTGTGGTGGTTGACCTTCTTCACCTCCCTGTTAGCTGGCCAGGGTAAGTCCAATAAACCAGAGGGTAGGAGTTACAAGTCTGCTGAAGCTTAGGGCCTGGCTGTCACATGGACAGTCCAGAGATTCAAGTCTCCTGAGTATACACCAACCCCAGCACCAACCACAGGTCCAATAAAAGTAACAGAAGAGACATGTAGAAAGGTCACATCTGAGTCCAACTCCATCACACTCAGGAACAGAAACTCCAAAGAGGGCCAGCTGACAGGGCCCTGAATTCCAGAGCCACCTGCCATGACCGTAGAACCTGTGGGTCTCTGCAGCCTCAGGAGCACCAGCACCTGGGCTTGTATCTACTTTGGCTGCCTCTGGGACCCGGCTGAGGCGTGCGGAAGCGTGACCCTCTAACGACAGCCTGACTCTTGTGGAGACTCATCACCATGATTGCCTTTAAATGTGGACAGGGCCTGCTTCTTTAGGTCAGAACAGATGTGAAATCTCAGGATGGTGGAAGGCCCAGCTGCAATACCCTTTTTTATTGTAGACACGATATAATTTATGCCAGTAAATTCATGTTACATTAATTTAACATCATGTCCCCTTAAAATGTTCCAAACGTGGCCGTACTGAAGTGACCCTGGAGGAGGCCCTCGCACCACGTAACAGCACGTCAGACTGTGCAGCTACTGGGATCTGCCTCCTGCGCAGGAAGGTGAGGCCCAGCCGGCGCCTTGGCCATTTCGTGAAGCCCAGCTCGACCTCGGCAAGCACTGCCTGCAAGGGCAGCTGAGCTGGTTGAACGCGTGTTGATGTGTTGGTCTGGGGCGCAGTGGATGGAGAACTGTGTGCGGCCTACCAGAAACGTATTGGAATTAGTCTTGTTTTCACCTACCACAATGCTGAGGAGAAACTGGATTTGAGGACTTTAAAGAATTTGTGGCCAAATTTATTATAGAAATGATGACATTTTTAACATAGTATTTCTTAAATGTTAAATATATTTAGCAACATAAAAATACATTGATAGAGTTTAACATGATTTATCATACTACATTTTGAAATAGTGATCAAATATTAACTAACTATAAATAAGAATAGAAAAAAAACTCTAAACATGAATTCTTTAGTCATTGACACATTTTTGTCAAAAATAGACAATTTTGAACACAAGTTCTGAATTATGAATGTGCCTAATTACAGCTGGAGGAGCATCTGCCTGTGCAGTTCTTGTTCATGTAAACTGAAGAGCCCAGCAAGCTGAATGAAAACCCTAATCCCCTCAGTGCTTGACCACAACGCAACCAGGAATGCGACAGCACCCAGGTTTCCAGGGAGGTGCTTCCAAGTATGTTTGACCCACTTAAGTATCTAAACTTTTAGAGATGCAAATAAAATTGTTCAAGTCTTCCTTAAAATATTTAATTACACAATCTTTAAAATCACATAATATTTAAATAATTTTTAAATTTCAAAATCTCTTCTCTTCCACATCCTGATTTTGTGGTATTTTAGTTTAACCTTGATGACGTCTTTTGCACAAGGGTTTCCACCATCACCAGAGCCTCTTTCTGAGTCAAATGACTCAGGCTTCCAGGACGCATCATCTCTATCCCATCCAAGTTGATGGATTTCGTGTGCTGAGAGATACGATAGCATTAGCGGACATTCTATTGCAAAATTCAAGTCTCCATTTGGTAATTGAGATTTCTGACTTGGAATGTGATCTGTAAAATAAGTGTTTTCATTTATAGTCCCTTAGAGCTTGGAGGTCATATGCTCATGAAAATTATCAAATCATTGTTAAATATCCATGACATTTTGCTTCAACCAATTCTATACTTGATCACTATAAACACACCAAAGTAGTAAATCCTGGGTTTACGTAGCTAATGTATGTTCTCCAGACAGTATATTCACTGCTATTGAAAATTCATCAAGTCTCTCCAACCCTCCCCACCACCCCACAATCTCAACAACAAATAATAACCCATTTACATCACAGGGACTTTAATTCTGGGTCTTTTTTCTTTACCAAGTGTTTTTTCTTTTTGAAGAAAACCAAAACCAAATCAAAATATAAAAACATGCCCCTTTATACCTAATTATAAGACGTAAGTATTTCCATATTTTAAGGAAACCAGTATCAATGATTTTACTAAATGTACATCAATGTACAACAAAATAGAATGAAACAATCTCTGATAAAGTGGTGTCAGGAAAAATTATTAAAGACCATTAAATACAGAAGAGGTGACTGAGCATTGTCCAACAACTCGCATGAGTGCCCTGATTCTGGGGTCTGTGCCTTTATTGTGCTCAGCGGTAGAAACTGAGCCAGATGCAATTGATATTTGTCCACAGAAATGCAACTGAATGCTGTCTGGTAGAGATGTAATTCATTTCCACCTTGTAGGAAAGATTATTTTGTACACTGCATTTTATGGCCTATAGGCTATTCTCAGTTTCGCATCCAGTGGCTAAATGGTCTCCACATCACAGTCACTTACCCATGTCTGTCCCTGAGATTGCCTTTTGAGTTTTAACATTGTATTTGGTTTCCTCATTAATTAATGAGCCATATAAAAGTCTCAGTATATTTTATATGACAGTTGTATTTGTACCTTTTTGAAAGTTGCATTTTAAAAGAATATATACCTACTTCCAGAGGCATACCACACTCATGGATTAGAAAGTTCAGTATTAAACAGGTATCAGTTGTTCCCAACTTAATCTATGCAGTCAGTGCAATCCCAATAAAATCTTAACGGGTTTTTTAATGTTGTTGAAATTGACAAGTTCACCCCGAAATTCATGTGTTTTGTATGAAATTCATGCAAAAAGCCAAAGAATGCCTAGAAAAAGGATAGATTGTGGTGTTTTACAGAGCAGGTCTACTGGTGACAAATTCCTCAGATTTTGTTTTCTTTATTTTGCTCTTCAAGTCTGAAGTGCAGTTTTGCTGAACACAGAAACCTTGGTTGGTATTTTGTTGTTCTTCTTTTAACACTTTAAATATTTCATTCAACTCTTCTTGCTTGTATGTCTTCTGATGAGAAATACATTGAAACCTTATCCCTGTTCCTCTATAGGTGATGTGTTTTGTTTAGCTCTATTTTTTAATAAAAGCTTATAGAAGTGTATCATTCATGCATGTACATACATAAACAATAAGTGTATAGTAAAAGTTGCACACTTACAAAACAAACATGCATATCATCATACAGGGGTATCATACATCATCTATCACCAATGCCTTGCATTGTTGTGAAATATTTGTTACAAACAATTGTTAGTAAAATATTATTACTAAGTATAGACCATAACTTACATTTGGTGTATTTTCCTCCAACACACCCAATTATTAACATCTTCTATTAGTATTATATGTTTTCTATAGTTCATGAGAGAACGTTCTTATATATTTGTTCTTTGAACCACAGTCCACCTTCCTTTACTGGATTCCTTGTGCTATACAGCCCCATGTTTTGTAAAGTCCATTCCAAGTGGACACTCAGTGGCTCTCATTTTCATCACAGCGTTGTGCTGTCATCACTGCAGGACATTTTCGAATGTTTTAATAACTCCAAAAGCAAAAATCCCATACTCCCTTATATCCTCTTAACGTGTCTCTTAGAATTGATGTAATAGTTTCTTTGCCATTGCTGCAAAAATGTTACAATATTACTGTTAACTATCATCCATAAGTTACATTAGTTGTAATTTCCTATGTATCACATATCTTTAACATTTTGTAAAAGAAGAACATTTGAATATTTATACTATTAACCACAGTCTTCATCCACCACTGATATCACTGTTATACATTCCCTAGATTATTCTCTAGTTTCCTTTCAATAACATTTACATCCATGACTACTCCTTTCAGCTACCATCTCATTTATAAATACAATGTTCAGAGTTATACTTGCTCTAATGTGGTACCACCAATTCTATTAATTTCCACACGTTTACAATAAGCCTAACTAAAATTCTGCAATATATTAAGCATCAGCTCCCACTCTCAACCCACATTCTATCTTTTAGTAACCTATACTCTAGAGTTTACCTCCATGAGTTTACCGATTGTATGTAGTTCATATTAGTGAGACCATACACCATTTGTCCTTTTGTGTCTGGTTTATTTCACTCAATATAATGTCCTCAAGGTTCATCCATGTTGTCATTTGCACCCCAAGTTCATTTCTTCTTACAGTTGAATAGGAATCCATTGTGTGTACATACCACATTTTCTTTATCCATTTGTAAGGTTAATGGACAGTTGGGCTGGTTCCACATTTTAACAATTGTGAATAATGCTGCTATGAACATCAGTGTGCAACTGTCAGTTCATGTACTTGCTTTCAGTTCTTCTGAACATATTCCTAGTATCAGGAATGCTGATTATACTGCATTTCTATATTCAGCTTCTTGAGTAACTGCCAAACTGTCTTCCACAGAGGCTGCACCTTTCTATATTCCCACCAAAAATGAAGGAAAGTTCCTGTTTCTCCACATTCTAACACTTGTAGTTTTAAAAAAAAAATATATAATGGCCATTCTATATAGGTGTGAATGATATCTCTTTGTAGTTTTGATCTGCATTTCCCTAATAGCTAATGATGTTGAACATTTTTTTCATGTCCTTTTTGGCCATTTGTATTTCCTCTTTGGAAAAATGCTTATTCAAGTCTTTTGCCCATTTTTTAAAAATTGGATTGTTTTCTTTTTATTGTTGGATTGTATGATCTCTTTATATAACATAGATATCAAGCCCTTATCAGATATGTAATTTCCAAGTATTTTCTCCCACTGAGTAGGCTGCCTTTTCACTTTCTTGACAAATCTTTCAATTTAACAAAAGTGTTAAATTTTGAGGCAGTCCCATTTATCTATTTTCTTTTGTTACTTGTGTTTTGGGTGTAAGGTTTAAGAAACTACCACCTACCACACGATCTTGAAGATGTTTCCCTAAATTTTTCTCTAGGAATTTTATGGTTGTGCCTTTTGTATTTAGGTCCTTGACCTATTTTGATTTAAGTTGTATAAGGTGTGAGATAGGAGTTTGGAAGTTTGAAATTATTTTATGAATTCCAGAAAGAGGAATATTATGTTTTAAACTAACTCTTTCCTGTGGGAGTGAGACCCGTGTGACTGGAGCACATCAGTGGGATGTGATTCGTGTTGCGTCTCTGCCCTCTTGCTGGGTCTGATACAGAGGGAAAGGCGAACTTGCATGGACAGACACAGAAAAAAAAGGAGCTGTCATGTTTGATACTGCCATTTGCAATGAAAAGACTCCAGTTTTGCCCACAGCTGAGCCACAAGGAGAAAAGCCCTAAGAGAAAAGCCCTATGCCAGCTTGCTGCTGAAATCAGGAAGAAAGTGGAACAACTAAGTCTGAGAGAGGAAGACCGGAGGGGAAAGCAGACAACAAGCAGAGATCGCCCGCCATGTTGCTTCAACACATGGCAGCTAACTTTGGTGAGAAAGCACCTCTTGTGGTGCCTTGAGTTCGACTTTTCACAGCCTTGGAATGATAAGATTTGGCCCCAAAGAAACACCCTTTGTAAAAGCCAACACATTTTTGGTACTTTACTTTGGCAGCTCTTTTTTTCTTTTGGATATGACTATCCTGTTCTCCCAGCACCAATTGTTGAATAGACTGTTCTGGCCCAGCTGTTGGGCTTGACAGCCTTATCAAAAATCACTTGCCTGTAGATGAGAGAGTCTATTTCTGAGTTCTCGATTCAGTCAATATGTCCCATTGGTCAGTCTGCCTTTCTGCCAGGACCGAGCTGTTTTTACCACTGTAGATAAGTAATATGTTTCAAACTCAAGAATTGAGAGTCCTCCAACTCCATTCTTTTTCTTAAAGACGTTTTTGGCTATTCATGACCTCTTACCCTTTCAAATAAATTTGAAAATTGACTTTTCAATTACTGCAAAAAAAGAAGCTGTTGGGATTTTTATTGGGATTGAGTTGAATCTGTAAAGAAATTTAGGTAGAATGGACATCTTGCCTATAGTTATTCTTCTACTCCATAACCACAGAGTCTCCTTCCATTTATTTAGTTCTTCTTCAGTTTCTTTTTGCAATATTTTGTAGTTTTCTGAATATAGCTTCCTTATGTACTTTGTTAAGTTTATTCCTAAATATTTGATTCTTTTCATTTATTATTATCCCAATAATAAATGGATTCTTTTTATGACTTCCTCCTCAAATTGCTCATCAGTATTGAATAGAAATGCTGTTGATTTTTGCATCTTATTCTTATATACTGCTACTCCGCTGAACTCATCTATTCTAGCAGCTTTGTTGTTGATTTTTGGGGGACTTTCTAGATATAGGATCATATCATAAACAAATACTGAAAGTTTTACTTCTTCCTTTCTTATTTTGGTAACTTTCATTTCTTTATCTTGCCCTATTGCTCTAGCTAGAACTTCTAGCCCAATATTGAATAACAGGTGACAATGAGCATCCTGGTCTTATTCCTGATCTCAGCAGGAAATCTTTCAGCCTTTCCCCACTGAGTACATTGCTAGCTGTGGGTTTTTCATATGTGCACTTTACCATGTTGAAAAAGCTTCCTTTTATTCCTATCTTTTAGAATGTTTTTATCAAGAAATGATGCTATATTTTGTCATATGCCTTTTCAGTGTCAATCCAGAGGATCCGTGATTTTTCTTCTTCAATTTATTTATTACTTGTGATTCTAGTCCAGCCAGAGCTAAGATTTAAAGCAGGCTCTGCTGGCCAAACTCAGTGAAAGAAACCACTCTCTGCCCTGCTCTGCAGCCCCTCTTCCCAGGGAGGAAGGCATCCCCTCTCAGCTGGCTGCAGTGAGCCCGAGGTTTTATCCAGGCTGCACACCTGGAGGGTGGGGGACAGGGGCCGTTCCTGGACACAGGGGTTTAGTGACTCCTGGTTGTCGTGTTGGTTCTTCGTCTCTGTCCCTCGCCCTCCTGGACGATGTGCAGCCCTCTCCTGGTCTGCAGATCCCCAGGGCAGGTCCCTCAGACAGCTCTTTGTCCTTCCTCCATTGATTTTGTGAGAGAGCTGAGCAGAGCCATTTTCCTGGAAATCTCATTTTATCTGATGTCTTCCAAGATATTCTTTGTCTTTTGTTTTCTGCAATTTTGGTGTGATATGTCTAGGTGTACATTTGTACACCTTGCTTGTTATTCTCTGAGCCTCCTGGATCTGTGGATTCATGTTTGCTATTAATTTTAGAACATTCTCAGACTTCATTACTTAAAATATTTCTTCTGTTACCATTCTCTCATTCTACTCCTGCATATGTAATACCTGTAGTTCTCTCACTGTTCCTACATCTATTTTTCTGTTTTATCATTCCCTTTTCCCTTCCCATTCAAATTGGGAAGAATCTCCAGGCTTGAGGATTCTTTCCTCAGCCCATTAAAGGCATTCTTTATTTGTTACAGTGTTTTTGCTTTGTAGAATTCCCTTTTGATTAGTTCTTAGAATTCCCATTTCTCGGTTTGCATTACCCATCTGCCCTTGCGTGCTGTCCAGTTTCCATTAGAGCCCTCAATATCTGAACTGTGCGTCGTCTGTCTGATAACTCCAGAACCCGCGTCACACCTGGGGCTGGTCCTGATGCTTGCTGTCTCTTCAGACGTGCGCCTTCCCTTTGAGCACGACGTGTAGTTTTATGATGGTCAGACGATGCGTCTGGAAACAGGACTGAGGACCTGCAGGGAGAGGCTTCCTGTCGGTCTGGCTGGAGTCGGGCTGTGCTTAGTGTCCGCTGCGGCTGGCGGTGCAGGCGCTTCAGCTTCCCCTTGTGTCCTTGTCTGTCCCCCGTTGTCTCCGGACGTCCTCCATGGAGCCAGGCCTGCGGCTCCTTCAGCTGTGACCCGCCGTTGCCCTACTGCGTGTGCTGGTGTTGGGGGGACGCGTCCTGCTGCCCGGGTGGGGCTCAGCCTTCCGGTGGGCCTGCGCCTCTGCCTGGGACCCCCCAGGGTCTCTTAGATGCCCCCCTTTTCTTAGCTGAGATAAGACAGGAAGAGGAGGCTGGAGTCAGGGAGTTGCCTTCCCCAATTAAGGGTTCTTGGAATCCTTGTCCCTTGGCCAGGACACCCCCGCCATGGAGAACTCTCTGGTGTGTTTCCTAACTATCTTTCTCAAATCTCCAACTTGGTGGGTTGCCTGGAGGCAAAGCCTACACAAGTGTGGGAGCCCCCAGGAGAGCCCTCGGAGGATTCCTCGCTCTAGCTAGGGCACGCCCAGCCTCGGGCAGTTCCTCAGCTTCACCACTGCAGTGTCCAGCAGGCAGGCTCGCAGCGGCTTCTGCGATTCTTCCAATTTCAGGGAGTCGATTGCCTGAAGCCTCTTCTGAGGGGTCAAGGAAAGCTGGTCTTTCAGTTCCTCCAGCTCCTTCTTGGAAGGGCCCCCTGGTAAATGCGCCACATCCCCCCAAGCAGGCGACACCCACCTGGGGAACCTGGGCAGGAGTGAGCGCGTGGTGGCCGGCTGCAGGTGCCGGCTCAGGGCAAGGCCCAGGTGGCCCCTTCCAGGCCACTGAGTCTGAAGGGAAGAGAGCAGCTGTGCAGGAGGGGAGAAGCTGGGGAAAGGTAAAGGAAGGGCGGAGCCAGAGACGCAGCTTCAGGCCAGACCTCGCGGGACTTTCAAAGCCCCGAAGCACTTACTAGTCGTGCGCTCTTTATGTCGTCTCAGAAGAAATGCCAACCTCAAAATAAAACTAGCCACTCTGCTAGCATGATATGAAATAACGACTGGAACAACAGTGACACTTGTACACACCTTCAGCACGTTTTCCCTGCGTTGTAGCAGTTATAACCCGCCCCATTCCTGCCCTCCGCGCGTCTGGAGGTGGACCTGGGGAAAGCGGCAGTGAGGGGCTGGCGGGGGGGAGACACTCCCCACCCCTGAGCGAGCCGTCAGCAAGTCACGACGTGTCTTCCCAGCGCCCTCCAGTTTCCCACTGCAAGGTTAGAACATCCTGCAAACGCGATCTTTCTAAAATCTACCTCCAGTCACATCATTAACAGAACAGCCAGGTCCAATTTCTATTATCTCTCCAATCTCGCATCATATACATTAAAAAGATGAAGTTTAATTACTTAACTCCCAATTTCTAGCAAGTAATGGTTTTAGGTGACCCCTCCAGATAAGACTGGAGTAAACTGATTCCCCTATTTCATATCCAGTGAAAAATTTAGTCATTTAAAATGTAGTTTGGGTGGCCGTCGGGCCCCCGACCCCGCGCTCCCTTAAATAGCCCTGGCCCGGTGGCCGTGGCCTCTTCTCCCTTTTTGCGGCGGCCTTGCGAGGTTCGAGATGGACGCTCTGTGCTTCACCCGACGCCTCCCGTCGAGCTTGCCACCTGAGCCGAGGGAAGACGGCGGGCTATGGCGCCCGGTGCTGTCTTTCTTTACCACCACGTGCAGGCCCCTGAACCCCGCAGGCGAGTCCCAGCCCACGAGGGGGCTTTGGCGTTAAGACATCCGTCAGAGTGTTATCTTTGAATAAAGTGTGAGAGTTTTGGTCACCCAGCCAGGGGCAGTGTTGTTCCTGGAGACTGCATTAATTTGAAGCCTGAGGCCCTAAGGTTTGGAATTTACCTGCCTGGAGAAGTGCTGTCAAGTGGCTTAGACACCTAGCAGTGATTGCAAGCTGTGGCAAAAAGCCGAGAGTCATGCACCTTCTCTGGCTGCTGTGTTTCAGGATTTTGCTGACACATAGAATGTCCTGTCTGGAATTTGGCTGATTAAGGGAGCTTTCCTCTTATCTGTACAAGCACCAGGACTTGATTGGACAAAACTGCTGTAAAATTTTCATGTCAAGGAAGACAGCTCAAGGAGTCAACATTAACTTTTTTTATATTTGTCTTATATATGTGTCTGATTCCATTATGTGGGTTCCAATAAAAATGGTTTAAAGCAAAAAAAAAAAAAGTGTAGTTTGGTCAGGTAAAAGTGAACTTGAAATTACTTCTCTAGAATCATCTAATTCTGGCCATCTGTTTTTTCATTTAAATTGCTGTATTTTTCCCTAATGTATTTGATACATTTTATGCTCCACTTTTCAGTCTTAGAGTACTGTTCCTTAATAACTCTTAATGTTCCCCCAAACCTCCTGGACAAATTGTATGAAAAATAGCCTCTCCCAGCTTGGGTGGGGGGAGTGGGGGTGGGGGGGCGGGGGGGATGCCTGGCCACCCGGGCTGCGCTGCACCATCTTCACCTGGCCTTTCCCAGCCGCGTCCCCACCTCCTCTCCTCCAAGGACGCTGGTCACATTGCAGTAAGGACCCCTCCCTACCGCGGCCCCATCTTAACTAACGCCATCTCCAGACAAGATTCCCAGGTGCTGGGGTGAGAACAGCATTTATTTGGGGGAATACAATTCAGCCCATGGTCCCCCACTGCATGTAAGGTGGGTGGACCTGCCACACCCTGCACAGGTGACGTCGTGCAGTGGAGACTGGAGGGGCTTGAAGGCTGAGGGAACGGGGCGTGGAGGGGGTGCCCTGGGAGCTGGCCAGAGGAGGTGGATGAAAGTGTCCAAAACGCCTGGGCTTCACCTCTCCTGGGTTGTGAGCGAGAAGAAGTAAGTGGTATCTTGGATGTTTCCTTTTCCAACGCAACCTTGCAAAATGATTCCCAAAACCAGAACATGAGTGTGGCAACAGTCATCTTTCCAGATACTGCATGCCTGCTGCCCGGTATGTTAGGGCATAAATTACAGAGCTTCTAATTTGTTCTGTTGGCACTAGATGTTTTCTTAGGATTTATGCATTTCCTTGTTGCACTAGCAATGCCCCGTGTGTGTCTGCAGAGACTAGTCTAAGAGGTTATTAAGAGGTATGAAGTGAAATCTGTGGTCCCACATATCTGGTAAATTCTGGTTTGAAACAAAGGATTTCTCAGAGCTTTAAACATGGTAATATGCATCATAAATTTCCAGGAAATTGGCCACTGGTCCCTATTATTCTGAGCTATCTTGAGAAAATCAGGGGCAACATAAGAGTGCCGCTCCAGGAGATCATAGAACACATACAGCAAGACACCTTCTTGTGAAATCTAATTTTCTTGATTTATTTTCAGTGAACTAATTTTGAAAAATTTAGCTCAAAAGACATCAAATGGACTTTTTATTCTTGGTGCTAGCTGGATCATTTTACTCCAGGTTTCGTTTCCATCAGGTGCTATTGCTGCTGAGTTCTGCCACGGCACCTTCCCACCCGACGCCTGCCCACCTGGTACCTGATGGGAGAGTCCCCGGGCAAACACAGGTGTCACGCTTGGCCCCCGGGAGCCTCTGGGCGTGTGCCTTAGGAAACATCAACTCCTTTAGTAATGTTTCCTTACTTTTTTACCAGAAGTTGAGTAGAATCCAAATTCTGACTTCCACCAATGTAAAACATTTTAAGACAGCTTCACCAAGATGTACCTAAAGAAGGCGACTGGAAGGGATTTTTTAAAATTTAAATTTATTTTTTAATTATCTTTTTTTTTGTAGGGTAAAATTTTTTTCTCTATTTTTTTTAAATGTTACATTAAAAAAATATAAGAGGTCCCCATATACCCCCACTCCCCTTACCCCACTCCTCCCACATCAACAACCTCTTTCATCATCGTGGGACATTCATTGCATTTGGTGAATACATTTTGGAGCACTGCTGCACCACATGGATTATAGTTTACATTGTAGTTTACACTCTCCCCCAGTCCACCCAGTGGGCCATGGCAGGATATACAATGTCCAGCATCTGTCCCTGCAATATCATTTAGGACAGCTCCAAGTTCTGAAAATACCCCCACATCACATCCCTTCTTCCCTCTCCCTGCCCTTAGCAACTACCCTGGCTACTTTCTCCACATCAGTCCTACAATTGCTTCCATTACTAATGAGAAACAGAGTATGGACTAGAGTGGACTTACTGATATTAATTATCTTTTAAAAAAGTTAATAGATCACCCAAAACGCTACATTAAAAAACATAAGAGGTTCCCATATACCCCACTCCCCACACCGCCACCCCATCATTTCTTTAAATTGTATTTTTCTAAGATACATAGATCACAAAAAAAGTTACATTAAAAAATATAAGAGGTTCCCATATACCCAACCCCCTCACCCCACTCCTCCCGTGGGGAGGAAGGGATTTAATTAGACTTCCACAGCTGAAAATTCTGACCCATACACACTGATTAAATTGGTACAAGCTATTGTGCAGAACAGTAACTGAATGCCTAAAGCTTCTTCATGATTATAGCATTAATGGGAAGTAATAGCATATGTAATGCTTTAGTGACTTTTAATATGTTACAAGGAATCTAGGTTTACCCGAGCATGCTCATAAAAAGTTTCACTGGTTCTCTTTTTTAAGGTTTACTTCTTCACTGGGATCAGGTTAAAATTTATAAACACCACTATACAAAGAGACCTGCAGGTCCTGTGCCTAGCCAAACCAAAAACGTGTTGTAAGAAAGAAATCTCCTTCTGGAAGAAGATAAGGCTCACCCAATAGTGGAGAAGAAAAGAAGTTATTCTTGCAGGAAGGGAAACACAACCAGAAAATGTGGCTGGCACCGTGAACAAAGGAAAATGACACAATTTATACCCCTAAGCTTAGCATGCAAGCCCTTCCTCTGTTTCTCCATAAATTGGATACTTCAGAGGTTACAGCCTATCAGAGAAGTCTACCTTTCCCAAGCAAGTTCCCCAGTTCTTAAATAACAGCTTCCCCCATCACATTCCAACCATTTTGCCTTTTACCTGCTCCTTTTGCCAAATAAGGTATAGACTTTAGTGCTGAATTGGTATTGACTTAGCTCTTTCTTGTGCATCCTTTTCACTGCCTGTAGGACTGGCTTAAGCTGGTTTCCTTTGTTCCTGCTTAACCCAGGAGTGGGAGACTGAGGTAGTAGGCTGCCAGGTTACATTAATCAATATTTTCTTCCTTTATGTGAAAACTAAACTAATCTTCATTTCTTGCAATTGCTCCTATTTCTTTTAAACTCTTTTTAGTTTTCACATTTCCATTCTTCAGATTTTCTAAGCACTATCTCACATTCTTCACCGTAGGGATCTCCTTCTTGAAGGGGGTGCAGATTGTTTTGCCTACACTGTACGGGCATTTGTTGGTTAGGGCTGTTTCGGTGAGTCTTTGAACTAGCCCTCGGGCACATGGAATGATGCAGCATCCGACTGTGGTAAGCACCCCAGCTGAGAAAATGAGGGAAGTTAAGATGGACAGTGCAACCCTTTTCCATTTTTTAAACCAATTTTCAAGCCATCCTGTGAGTGAATTACTAATGCCAGAATTCTCTGCTAATTCCTCAGATAGGGCTGTTAGGCCTTGTAAAGCTTTAGTGATAGTTCCATCAGGGGCAGTGTTATTGGGAATGAATGTACAGCAACTACCTCCAGTCATAACACAGACTCCCCCTTTCTCGGCTAGCATCATATCTAAGGCCGTTCTATTTTCCCATGCCATTCTGCTAGGAGCATCTAACTGTTCTGCAATTCCCTTAACTTCATCCCTGGTGTAATTAATAAATCTCTGTTGACTATAATAAATGTAATTAATCTAATCTACATTTTTATTAATGGTGACCCACCAGAACAAGAATGACTCAAACTCAGCTGCTACCTGATTTCTAGCCTTAAACTCATCTGGGACTCCTCGGGGAACTCCTATATTCGCTAAATAGATACACTTGTCAAAAGAACCAAGGAGACTCTCTTCTCTCTCCCTCCCTGGAATGTTATTTTTGCTTCTTTTTCAAATGCCAAGGTGAATGGGATAGCCAGTTGGACCAGAGCACAGGTTCCACCCCACCTCTCAGGCAGTATTGGTAGGAGAACACCCTTTCCACAGGACCCCCAAGGGTCTGCTGGAGGTCTGACCAAACTGGAGAAATTATCAGCATGATCACTGCTCACGTTCCACACTCGTGTACAGGAGGCCATGGTTCCAAGGTCCTGGAGTCCTTTCCCCTGTCCAGAGAGACAAGCAGAGTGATTCCCTGGGCCCAGACAGGAGGCAGGTATGGCCTTGATGCTTCTGTTTTTGACCGGTGGGAAGAGAGAGGACAGCATACTACAATTTTCACCAGGAGTAGCATTCTGGAAGAGGAGTATCATGTACCTAAACTCCCTTTCATGCTTTTCCATACCTAGTGGAAAAGATGCAATATGAGCAGTGTGTCAGCCTGTTGCACAAGCGTAATTGTTGCTTTTGTTCAGACTCTGGACTGTATATTTGATTCATTCTACCCAGGCATTTGTGTCCCTACATTATTTAAGCAATTACATTTCAAGTAGACTTGGAGAAAAAGGAGAGACGTTTCATAAAGGTAAAGTTTCAGTTCCCCAAGAAAACACAAAACACTAAAATCTGTGTTTAATTACAAAATGGCATCTAATAAAGAAGAAAAAATTAGAGAAACAAAACATATAATAGAAAAACCCACAGTTGTTGTAGAAACCTTTCTGTTTGATAAGAAAATGAAACAAGCAAAAAGTCAATTATAATATGTGATCTTTGAAAAATAAAATTAATACAGTTGACATGAAGAGAAAATTACATGCAACCATTACAAAGTGTACGTTATTTTCAAACTCACATGAAATGTTTATAAAACTTGATTGTATGTTAAGGCAGCCTCAACCAATTTTAAAAACTTATTCATAAAGAGCTTATTCTCTACTTTGCAATCAACTGGAAATTGATAATTAAAATGTAAGTTCAAAATGCTCACGTTTTTCAAAATTGAGAAAAAGCTCGTCTACAAAAGGCCATGGATAAATGAAGGAAAAGATCAAAGTTAAAATAAAAAAATATTTGAACTCAAAGTGAATGACAATAATATATATCAAAGCTAGTGGTAAGGCCATGAAACCATGCTAAGAGTGAAGTTTAAATCATTTAGCACACACACTAGAATATAAAATAAATGACTTAAGAGTCCTCAAAAGGTAACAAAATAGAAAGTGCTAAGTCAATGGAATTTGTGTCCCTGAGTGTGATGGAGTTGGACTCAGATGTGACCTCTCTACACATGACTCTTCTGTTACTTTTATCGGACCTGTGGTTGGCACTGGGGTTGGTGTATACTCAGGAGCCTCAGCAGACTTGCATCTCCTACCCTTTGGTTTATTGGACGTACCCAGCCAGCTAACAGGGAAGTGAAGGTCAACCACCACACCAGGGAGCCGAGAGAGCCTACAACTGCAAGCAGAATTGCTTCCATCATCCATGTGGGATCTAAGCCCCCTCTCGATATAGAGGTGGAGTGGACATCACCATCCCAGGGTCCACAGGATGGAGAAATAGAGAATGGATTAGAATGGACTTAACTGATATTCTACTACAGACCTATTGTGACTTGTAATGGAAGAAACTGTAGTATTGATCTGGAGAAAGTGGCCACAGTAGTTGCTGAGGGCAGGGAAAGGGAAGAAGAAATGTGATGTGGGAGCATTTTCAGGACTTGAAGTTGTCCAGAATGATATCACAGGGACAGACGCTGGACATTATATACCCTGCCATAACCCACTGAATGTACTGGGGGAGAGTGTGAACTACAATATAAATTATAATCCATGAGGGGCAGCAGTGCTCCAAAATGTATTCACCAAATGCAGTGAATGCACCACACTGGTGAAAAAGGTCATTGATGAGGGAGGAGTGTGTGTGTGGGGGTATGTGGGAACCTCTTATGTTTTTTAATGTAACATTTTTTGTGATCTATGTATCTTCAAAAAAATATAATAAAAAAAGATGGGGTGGGGGGTGGAGAGTGGGGTATATGGGAACCTCTTATGTCTTTTAATGTAGCATTTTGGGTGATCTATTAACTTTTTTAAAAGATAATTTAAAAAATAAAGAAAAAGAAAGAAACTTAAAATCACCAAATTAAACTACCAGTAATAGAAGGAAGCAATAAGAGAACAAAAAGTAATGGAATATAAAACAAACATATGAGAGAGAGAATAAATATTCTAATGAAATCAATAAATACAACACACCTAAACTGACATAGAAAATATAGTCTGAACAGGTTTACATCTATTAAAATAATCAAGTTTGTAATTTTAAGTATTTTCGCAAAGTCCGATATGATTTTCCAGCGAATTTTACCAAATATTTAAAGGGGGAAAATAAAGCATAATGCTAAGCAAAGTCTTCCAAAGAATAGAGAAAGATAAAATTCTTTATACCTCAATCTATGGGCCAAAAAAATCGGATATTTAATTCTGATATAGCATTATAAGGAAATAACATTAAAGTGCAATCTCACTCATGACATAGATCCAAGAATCCTCAAAAATAAAAAAAGAAAATGCATTTTATAAAAAAATATATGTATTACAATTTGGTTGCATTTTTCTATGAATGCAAAGTTGGATAATGTTTAAAAGAGCTATCAATGTAATTTGCACACATTGAAATATTAAAAGAGAGAAAATCATACAATTATCACAATATATTCAGAAAAAGGAGTTGCTAAAATTCTATACTTTTTCATGATAACAGTTTTTAGCAACAGGGAAACATTCTCAGGAACAGGAAAACCATACTCAGAGAAATGGTAGCTAAAGAAAGCAGCTTCTGACTTTATACTTAATATGATATGTTCACAATCATCATTTTATTCAATAATAGAGTGAAAGTTTAAGTCAGTACATAAAGCAAGAAAAGGAAATAAAGTAAGATTTGCTAAGAAATAAAACATATCTTTGTAGATGACATGATTAGGTATGTAGGAAATCCAAAAGAACCATCTAAGATAATTTTTAGAATTAATGAGTGTAGCATGTTTTCTAGATGCAAAGTCAATATTCAAAATTGTTTTTATTTCTATATAATAGCAACAAACAGAAAATGATCTTTTAGATATTCCACTTATAATATTTAAGGTATATAATACCTACAAATGCTTCTAATTCAAAATGGGAGAGATTCTAGTATAAGATTCAATATTATAAAAATGTTACATCCTCCCCAAGTGATGTTACAAAAGAGAGGTGTCTTACTCTTTTGTTGTGTATAAAAACAAGGATGAGCACGTGCAGCCTGCACCCCTGGCCTGACTCAGGCTGCTGGCTCTGGTGAACACAAGCAGGCAGGGAGCTCCCGCACTGGGACCTGGAAGGAAAGGCACGTACTTGGTGCCCTCGAGGTGCTTCCTGAACCCTGGCCGAACCCGGGAGCTCCTGGAGCAGCCCGGGGGGGTTAGGGTTTGTCTCTACCTTCCTGTCAGAGTTTCAGCCTTTTTTTGGAAATGTTTATGGTAGATCAGAACGCTGTTTGAAGCACGTTGCCACATGTGGTGTCTGGGCAGGGAATCTCAGTTTCCTTTTAGCTGACTTTTAATATGATTTGAAGCTTTGAAATCGGGGAGTCTGACTATCCTAAGTTTCTCACATTGCTTCATTTGGCCAAGTGGGAAGCAATAAAGACAGGTTCTGAGTTCTGAATGCAGAAGAGAAATACGCCAGAGCTTCAGGGGCTCAAACCTGGGAGAGGGGATCGTGGTGGCCCAGAGAAGGGGATTTCACTGCCTGGATTTGTGGCTCAAGAATCCAGGGCAGCAGCTCCCTTCCAGGAAGGGTGGCTTGCTGGCTAGGGCCACAGCAGCCGCTGCAGCACCAGGAGGAGGTAAGGCCTTCCCTCCACAGGAAGGACGAGGGGTGCAGGGCTTCTCCTCCTTGTCTCCAGCGGCATATCCATTCCCCGAGCCGTGGCCCCTGGCCTGTGAGGTGTTCCCTGGGCCGCGGCTACCTCCCCCGCCTCCCACCCCAGCAGGTGGCTGGTCTGCTTTGCCCCCACTGCACGTGCTTCATGGCCACTTCTTTCTGCTCTCTTGCATTTCCAGGCTGCAGATGGCCGCGAGGGACGTACACCACGCAGAGCTCTGCTGGCCAAGAGTTCAGTGGCTGTCCACGCCCCAGCCCACTTCCTCCACAGCCAGGCCCTGGGCAGGCCCCGTGAATTGGTGGCATGCCTCCCGCCTGCACCAGCCCAGCCCTATTTGTCTGGAGTAAAAGGTCGGTTTTGCGGATTGGGGGTAATGAATTACGAACCCCAGTGATGACTGAGGGGCAGGAAAAGCTGCTTCTAGAGGCGTGAAGGGCTGAGGTGGGGAGTAACTAACTCCCACCCCCGCCTTCCCTCGCCCCCCCCCCCCCCGGCCCTGCCAGTTAGGGAAACAAAGGCCGCAGAGGCCTCAGAATGGAGAACCTGGGAGGCATACGCAGCCCCCATGGTGCTTCCTCGCCCAGCTCTCGGCTGTGACTGTCAGGCGGGCGGCCATTCCCTCGTTGAGCCGGCGAGATCCAAGGTCGCTCAACGCGAGGTGCAGAGGAAAGCTCCAGCGACGAGATGAGGCAAAAACTGACCGTCCACAGGTGCTCGCAGTCGCCAGAGGTGCTGGACACTAAAACGTGTACTTTTATTTCACTGAAAAAATCAATGTGTATTTGCAAAATCTAAGCCCTAGGGTCCTTTCGACACAGAAGGCGAATTGCCGACAGGCTCTGGCAGGCTTGCTGAGCGCTCGTTTAACCTGGTCTCTAACGTACCCGCTCCTGGCTTGGCGAAGCCTGTCTCCCACCCTCCTTTTACGGATGAGGACCCAGCATTCAGGAGGCATGCATTTCGCTCAGGGCCAAGCTGCCGAGCTCTCTGCGCCTGTGCAGTGGCGAGGGAAACCGTAAGCAGATGCAAAAGAAAGCAAACACGGAGCTGCGTTTCCATAGATCCAATCAGGAGAGTAGTTAACCAGCACCCTGGAGAACAGAATCGCTGAGAAGAACCCGCGTGAGACACAGCTGGGTTTGGGGTTTGCTCCAAAGAGGGAAGAGAGGCAGAGCATGCCCGGCCTCCACCCCTGCAGCCCCCAGCCCTGCCACCCTGCAGCCCCCAGCCCCGCCACCCCTGCAACCCCCAACCCCTCCTCTCCTGCAGCCCCCAGCCCCTCCACCCCTGTAGCCCCCAGCCCCTCCTCCCCTGCAGCCCCCAACCCCTCCTCCCCTGCAGCCCCCAGCCCCTCCGCCCCTGCAGCCCCCAGCCCCTCTACCCCTGCAGCTCCCAGCCCCTCCGCCCCTCCACCCCTACAGCTCCCAGCCCCTCCACCCTCTGCAGCCCCCAGCCCACCACCCCTGCAGCCCCCAGCCCCACCACCCCTGCAGCCCCCAGCCCCTCCTCCCCTGCAGCCCCCAACCCCTCCTCTCCTGCAGCCCCCAGCCCCTCCACCCCTGCAGCCCCCAGCCCCACCACCCCTGCAGCCCCCAGCCCCTCCACCCTCTGCAGCCTCCAGCCCCTCCTCTCCTGCAGCCCCCAGCCCCGCCACCCCTGCAGCCCCCAGCCCCTCCTCCCCTGCAGCCCCCAACCCCTCCTCCCCTGTAGCCCCCAGCCCCTCCTCCCCTGCAGCCCCCAACCCCTCCTCTCCTGCAGCCCTCAGCCCCTCCGCCCCTGCAGCCCCCAGCCCCTCTGCCCTTGGTAGCCCTGGCACAGCCCCCTGCTCATGTGACACCCCGGCCAGGTTCACTGCCCCACGCAGGGTGGTGGACGTTCTGCGGGGACATGACAGTGCTGCAGAGCAAGCTGACCTGGGGTTAGGCCGGGCCTGGGGGACCCCCCCCACCAACAGAGCCTGGGAATGGGGGGGCGGGGAGGGGGGCAAGGCACCAGCTCTGGGAGGCCCAAAGGCGGCCTAGATTGCGGGCACCATGAGCCTTTGCTGACCGTTGAGCCCCTCACAGGCCTGACGGCGCTGGGTGCAGGAGGCCTGGCCTCCACCTCCAGGCTGCAGTGGAGACATCCCACCGGGAGGTCTGTGGAATAGACCGGAAAGGGGATTTGACAGCCCTGCGGTTTGCTAGCCGCTGCTAAGCACCCCCGTCAAGTGGCTTTGAAATCTGTTTCTTCCAGCACTCCCACTTTCCCTCCACGCTCTCTAAGGTATGTCTAGGTCCACGTGTCCAGTGCCCGAGAGAGACCCTGCTCCGAGCAGTGGGCAACGGGGGTGGTGCGGGGGCTTCCAAGTCCCTCAGCACCTGAGTCTTCAGACAGGGCACCGGGTGGACACATGTGCGCAGCCTCCCCTGGCACCGCGTGCTTCATTGGCTCATTTTCCAGAGTCAGACGTTTTCAGGTTTTATATGCAACGATCAAGGCACGTGGTTCCACATCTATAATGAGACTCGATTTTCTTTAGATTGCCCAGCACAATTTATAGACTCCTGAGGAAAGATTAACTGAAAGCAATGAAAAATAACATCAAAGAAGGTCTAACAGCCCCATTCTAAATCCACTGGCTTCATCCTTAATGAGTTTTCTTTCTATTAATAAAACAAATGTTTAACCAGCTTTCCCATCAGCACGCATCTGAATCTTTGTTCGTGGACAAGCATCTCAACATTTAGAAGTGTCGGCAATTTGGTTGCCATTCAGGTACTTTTCATTTTGCCAATTTTCTTTCTGAAGACATCTACGGCTACCACTGACCCAGCCAAGCCCTGGAAGGGGCACTCGTGCCAGGCTTGCACTGCCAGTCACCCAGGCTTGCTGCCGGTCCCTCAGGCTTGTGCCGGTCCCTCAGGCTTGTGCCGGTCACCCAGGCTTGCCCTGCTGGTCACCGAGGCCTGTGCTGGTCACCCAGGCTTGCCCTGCCAGTCACCCAGGCTTGCCCTGCTGGTCACCCAGGCTTGTGCTGGTCTCCCAGGCTTGCCCTGCCGGTCACCCAGGCTTGCACTGCTGGTCACCCAGGCCTGTGCTGGTCACCCAGGCTTGCCCTGCTGGTCACCCAGGCTTGTGCTGGTCTCCCAGGCTTGCCCTGCCGGTCACCCAGGCTTGCACTGCTGGTCACCCAGGCCTGTGCTGGTCACCCAGGCTTGCCCTGCTGGTCACCCAGGCTTGTGCTGGTCACCCAGGCTTGCCCTGCCGGTCACCCAGGCTTGCCCTGCTGGTCACCCAGGCTTGTGCTGGTCTCCCAGGCTTGCCCTGCCGGTCACCCAGGCTTGCACTGCTGGTCACCCAGGCTTGTGCTGGTCACCCAGGCTTGCCCTGCTGGTCACCCAGGCTTGCCCCGGTCACTCAGGCTTGCGCTGCTGGCCACCCAGGCTTGCACCCGGTCACCCAGGCTTGCGCTGCTGGCCACCCAGCTCCTCCCACTGGAGCTGCTTGGGGGGGGGGCTTCCCAGTCTCACCGGGTCCTACTGGAGCATCGTCCACAGGTCCAAGCTCAAAGCGGCTGAGCCAGGGTGGGTGTCCAAGCGTCTGCATTTCTGTTTGTCTGTTCCCTTCACCCGCGCAGGTAGAATTGGCCAGGGTTGAGCAGGGCCCGTGATGGAATGTTCCACCATAACCAACGAGGCCTTTGTGGTCTTAACCCAGAACGCACCCCAGCCTCGGAGCTGACGCTGGCATCGACTGCTCCGGATCTCGAGACACGTTCAGCCACCTGGCCCCTGGCTCGCCTCTGCAGGGGTGCCGGCTCTGAGGCAGCTGCCTGGCCAGGAAGAATGTTCCAGAATGACGGAGGGCCCCATCCAGACTCTAGCCTGGGCCCACGGGGTGCTGGAGAGCCCCGTCCCCTCCAGCTCTGCCAGTCAACTGGAGAAGGGGACATCTGCGCGCTTTGCTCAGCCAAGAAGCACGAAGGCCTCCTTTGGGAGCCTGCCCCGGCCCTCATCTCGCGCGGGCGCGCCTGCTGAGCATTCACGGTGAGGTAACACCTGGGCTGCCTGAAAGGCAGGTGCGCCTCGCTGTGCAGTGGGCGCCGTCTGCGCGTCCTGGGTGACGGTCGGGTGGACTGAGGTGGCGCCCAGGAGGACGGGAGCCCTTCACCCTGCACAGCAAGGCCAGGCTTGTTTCCCTGGACTCCTCAGACGTCGGAACGCCCTCGGCGCCTCAGGTGTGCCCCTTCCTCGTTTCCCTCAGAAAATACTGCTAATGCCCTGAAACTAGCCCATAAACGTAGAAGGTTTTTTAACACATCACACACTATATTAGGTTCAATTTAAATTACTGAAAATGAAAGAGGATATTTCTAAACTCCACACTGTGACAGGATTTGGGTTTTGTTTTCTTCTTTGCATTGGGTTCTTTTTCCGAAAATGGTAGGGTCTCCGTGCTACAGAACTGCTGAGTCGTGTCTCCTTGGCGGCCTGGGCAGGGCAGGGGAGGCGGCAGCTGTCCTCGGGAGGGGGGCAGGGAGAGGGGGGCCCCAACCAGAAGGGGGGGCCAGATGGAACGGGGTCAGGCGGGGGCGGGGCCAGTCAGACAGTGGAGCCAGGTGGGGTGGGGCCAGGTGGGGGCAGAGCAAGGTGGGGGACAGGTGGGGGCGGCGCAGGTCAGAAAGTGGAGCCAGGTGGGGCAGAGCAAGGTGGGGATGGAGCCAGCCAGAAGGTGGAGCCAGGTGGGGCAGGGCCAGGCAGGGGTGGAGTCAGCCAGAAGGTGGAGCCAGGTAGGGTGGGGCCAGGTGGGGTGGGGCCATGTTGGGGTGAGGCCAGTTAGAAGGGGGAGTTGGGTGGGGCGGGGCTAGGTGGGGCAGAGCAAGGCGGGGACAGGTGGGGGTGGGGTCAGCCAGAAGGCGGAGCCAGGTGGGGGCGGGGCCAGGCAGGGGTGGAGCCAGCCAGAAGGCAGTCAGGTGGGGCGGGGCCAGGTGGGGGCGGGGCCAGCTAGAAGGGGGAGTCGGGTGGGGCGGGGCTAGGTGGGGCAGAGCAAGGCGGGGACAGGCGGGGGTGGAGCCAGCCCGAAGGCGGGGTCGGGTGAGGGCGGAGCCAACAAGAATGTGGAGCCAGGTGGGGTGGGGCCAGGTGGGCACAGCCAGGCAGGGGGCGGAGTCAGGCAGGGGGCGGAGCCAGGCAGGGGGTGGAGCCAGTCAGGGGAACAGGAGCCAGGCAGGGGAACAGGAGCCAGGCGGGGAACAGGAGCCAGGCAGGGGGTGAAGCCAGGCAGGGGGCGGAGCCAGGCAGGGGGCGGGGCCAGGCAGGGGCGGAGCCAGGCAGGGGCGGGGCTAAGCAGGGGATTTAGGAGCTCAGACTCTTATCTGTCTGCTTGGTGCTGAGACAACGTGCGGATTAAGTCCAGCGACATGAAAGACGGCCGTGGGACCTGAGAGCAGCAAGGCTGGGCTGTGGGCCGCGGGGTCCTTCCCGCGTCAGGGACAGGGGGCAAGTGGAGGCCCCTTCTGCTGTAACCGAGGGACAGCCATGGAGGGTGCCCACCTCGCCCTGCACGTGGACCACCTCCAGGAGCAGCTGGAGGGCGCTCACACCAGCAAGGGCTGGCCAGTGCATCCTCTGGGGCCCCCAGCCACGTCCTTCGGCCCTGCAAACACCACGGGCCACACATCCACATTTCGGTCCACTGGGACGCATGCTGCGAGGAGAACACTAAAGCTGGTTTGCCTCTTGTTAGTGTTTTGGTGCTATCACAATATTCCCTTTTAAAAACGTTCCTAAATGTCGATTGCAGGAGAAGAGTTTCATCAGCGGAAATACTCTCACAGTGCAGCAATCCAGCAATGAATAATAACAGTATTTATTGAACATTCCTCTACAGAGGCACGTCGCATGGATCTCTCAGGAACTCACTCACCTGAACTTGACACCAAAGAGGAGCTATTTGGGGAGGGGTGGTGAGGCTCACGAAGCACATCGGCAGCCCACCAGCACGCTGACATCAGGGTCAGGTCTCCTGCCCAGGCCACTCCACCCCTCAAGGAGCTGAGACCAGCTCTGACTCTAACTGGCAAAATATGTAGGTTAAAATGCCACCCCACTCAATTAGGGCATCATAATCTAGATATTCTTCATTTGCATAAAATGTGAAATATTGTATACAGCATAGAATTTTGGCACGATTTTAGAGTGGACGAGGATACTTCTGCATTCTTGGAATGTGCTGGTGGTTTGACATGCATAAGATAAATCTAAACAATAACCAAGGAGCACAGCCTAGAGCTCACTCCACTGCTCAGGAAAATAATTCACCCTGCAATGTGGCATTTATTTATTTGCTGTGTCTTTGCTAGTGCTGTTATTTAAATTTGATTTGTCTTGACTGTGGTGTGTACAGTGATGAGGACACCTCTTCCCTTTTTCTCAAAGTGCCACCAGTTGAATATGATTTATAAGAACAAGGTGCATTTAGCAAAGAATAATATCCAACTGCAAAGAGTATGGATACCTCTATCTCTACCATTTCTTTTGCTTAAAGTATGGAATGCGCAGTGGGAATTCTGCTTGGACCATTTATTCCTACTCCACGTGAGAAATCTCCTGCCTGAAAAAGTGTGTTTTGGGGTATTCTGTATGTTTTTTATTTCATTCTTGTGGAAAGTTCTATTTTCTTTTTCTTTAAGTCCTTTTTTCATAGTTATGTTCTGCTGCTTTTCCTGACTTTTCTCAAAAAAAGAAACAATTAAGATCGAGTTTCTTCCAATTAAGGAGAAACAAAGGAGCCTGAAAAAGGAATGAACCCAATGCAGATAGAAATGCTGGGTGAACGGGGAGCAGGAGGAAACGGGTGGATTTCACCAACACGAGCTCCTTTCTAAAACGCCTCTTCCTGCTCCTTTAGTGTTGAGGAAGCTGACCCCCTAAAAGGCTGAGGTTCACAAGATTGCACCACTAAGCAAGCGGCTTGGGGCTCTGTGCTTCTGCCCCAGGACAGAGTGCGAGGTCTGCAAGGTGCTGTGGGTAGGACCGGGAGCTGAGAGCTGCCGTGATGCGGTGATGGCGTGATTTGATGTGGGCTGTGGGGGAGGAATGTGTGTTTCTTCATAAATAACCTGGGCTGTGTGTGTAAGCTAAATGTGTTCATTCAAGCTCACCTGGAATGTGGAAAACATGTGTGAGGGGGTATGTGTTAATTCAGACTTACCTAGAGAATGCATGTTAATTCAAGACCTGTCAGTACTTACCTAGAGAGTATGTCTTAATCGAAGACCTATCTGATACTCAGACAAAACACTTGAAACTCTAAGAAACCAACAAAAAGGACTTTTGCATATAAACACCGCTGTTGACTCCCGACTCCTACGTCCTCTGTATAAGAGAAACCCAAAGGTCCTACTCGGGGCTCTGGTTTTTGAACAAGAAAGTTCCCAAGCCCGGCTGGTCGTTAATAAATTTTCCTTCCCAAAATTACTGCTGAGTCCTGGCCTTCCATACGCGATCAATGGACTCTCTCTGCTTCCACAACATTCTCTTCTTTAAAGTGATAAGGAATGTTGCCTTTTCTAGCACTACTTCATCTGCAAATAGCCAAAAAAATGATGCACCAGACTGTTTGGCTCCAGCCACAGCGCCCCTTGGGCCTCAGTCTTGGAGGATCCTCATTTTCTCTGGGACCCTTCCCCACCCCCGTCGCTGATCAGAGCAGGGACACCGACTCAAGGTGGCCAGACCAGGGCAGTGTGCTCATGTACACCTCAGGAGAACATGACACACATGGGAGAGCATGGCACACACGTGGGAGAACACAGCATGCACATGGGAGAACACGGAGTGCACACGGGAGAACACAGAGTGCACACGGGAGAACACAGTGTGCACACGGGAGAACATGGTGTGCACGCCTCAGGAGAACACAGCACATGTGGGAGAACACCTCATGCACGTCTCGGGAGAACACAGCATGCACACGGGAGAACACAGCGTGCACACCTCGGGAGAACATGACACACGTGGGAGAGCATGGCACACACGTGGGAGAACACGGCATGCACACGGGAGAACACAGGGTGCACACGGGAGAACATGGTGTGCACGCCTCAGGACAACACAGCACATGTGGGAGAACACCTCATGCACGTCTTGGGAGAACACAGCATGCACACCTTGGGAGAACATTGCATGCTCATAGGAGAACACGGTGTGCATGCCTCAGGAGAACATGGGAGAACACAGCACACACATGAGAGAACCCGGCATGCACACCTCGGGAGAACACCACGTGTGCAGGGGAGAGCACAGCATACACGCCTCGGGAGAGCCCGGCATGCACATGGGAGAACACAGCACGCATGTGGGAGAATACAGCGTGCACGCCTCAGGAGAACACCGCACACACGTGGGAGAACACAGTGTGCACGCCAGGGGAGAACGCAGTGGGCAGGAGGGCGGAGGGCGGCACCTTTTGGCGGAGCCCCCAGGCTGACTCCAGCAGGCGGTGCCTCGGGAAGGGCCTGGGGCAGGGAGCAGCGTCCTTGCCAGCACGGGGTGGGAGGGCACCAAGGGAGAGCACCAGGCGCAGGGGCGGCGGGGCGGCAGGGCCCCTGGGGTGAGCGGGGCAGGTGTGCAGTCATTTAACTGCTCAGGCGCTCTCCCCTCCTCAAGCGCTTTAACAAGAGTCGGATGAGGAGCTTTCAGGTACGGGAGGGGAAGAGCTGACGGGATCTGGGGTAGAAGGACTGGAGCTTCCTTCCCACTCCAATCCCTCTACTTTACCATTTAATGAGGGGTTAGTCCCTTTTGGTGTGTCCTGCAGCAGGAGTTAATCTGCCCAAAGTTTTCAAAACAAAGACAAGTTGTCAGAAAATGAAAGCTGCTTAAAGCTTTCTTTCCTTCTTGAGGCTGCTTGTGTTCTCACTTGAAGTTGTTGTCTTCAGTCTATCTGAAATGCAGCCTTTGTATTCCAGAGAAGATGCAAAAGCTTCAGAAACATGTAATGGCTCATGGAGCACTAAGCATTTGTCCCTCCAGAAAGGGTAAAACATCTCTTCCCTCTCCTCTGCTACAGTTGTCTTTTCTATTTAACACCTAAAACCTAAAACCAAACTCAGAGCAAATACAGTGAAGACTTTTACTAGCATAGAAGAACAATTTAATGCAGCAGAATTTAACAATTTAATCTAGTGGAATTTAATTTATTTTAAAATAACTTAATAATTTAGTAGATAATTTAATTTAGTAGAATAAAACAAATTATAAATGTGTAGAATGACAACTTGTCTAAATAAGATCATTACAGGAGTTTCCAAAGCCAGGGAGTGAGGAGTGCACAGGGTCCCCCCCTTCAGTGGCAGCTCCTGGCTCGAATCCACCACCAGTTGAGAGCACATATGGGCTCTTCCAGATGACTTCCAAGCTCACCTGCACACTAACGTGCTACAGAGCTCACACACCTGGAGGTAGAAGGTGTGTCCCAGCTCACCTGTGCACTGACGTGCTGCAGAGCCCACACACCTGGAGGTAGGTGTGTCCCAGCTCATCTGTGCACTGATGTGCTACATCTTTCCTTTGTCTTTTTATTTGGGGGAGCAAGGAATGGCTGGTCCCTCCCAGCACCCGTGCTGGAGACCTGAGGGCGAATGCTTGGGCCACATGGTAGCCCTGCAGGAGGGGCAGGTCCTCCCTGCCTCTGGGTTCCCAGGAGGTCACCAGCCTCAGCCCCTTGCAGTTCTCATGAGAAAATGGGAAAGAGCTGGTTTGGAAGGCAGCCTCTGCCACCTTTCCACGAGTGGCCTTATCCCACCTGGGCAGATGCTAAGAAGCCCAGAGGGCTGCAAGGGGTAGTTTCTATACCTTCCTCAAAAATGTTACACGAAATAAGACCAGATGACGTCTTAATGAAAACCATAGAGCTGTTTGCCTGTAGCCTTCCCACAAGCACACATCACTTCCCTCTACCTCGAATTCTCTGCTGGAGGCAGGGCAGGCGGCTTCTTTCAGGCTGGACAGAAGCAGCAGAAGAGCTCGGCTTGAAAGCCGCTGGCCCAGGCACTCGCTCAGCAGCATTGCCACTCTGTCTCCGTGAGTAGTTGGCCCGAGTTAAGCGAGCCCTGGTCAGGGAGGCCGCGCGCCCACAGGGGCCCACCCCGCCGCCGCTGGCAGCAGGACTCAGAGGCAGGCGCACTTTTCCCGCTCTCGGATTTTCCTCGACTTGGCTTTAAATTGGGACACTGGGGCTCATTTCACCCTTGGGAAAGCTCTCGTACAAGGCAGGGTTTCAGTAAGTCACACATAACCTTTCTTTTCCTACCTCTCTCAGCCATTCAGTTCAGACAGAAAACAGAGCAGCAAAACGTGACCAGAGCCAGCCACCAGTCTAAGCCGTTCATCTCGACATCCTGGACCTTAAATTCTCCTTTCGTAAAATGACAGCGGAGCACAGTTCCACGACATCCCTTCAGCTCTGAAAGTCTAGCAAAGGCTGTTTCATGAAGTACAGATTTGTACTTTGGGTAGAGGCTGAATTTTTGTACAGTGTGCAGAATTTTAATAACTGGACCTTTTATACAGTGATTAAATCCAGAAGATAGTTATTAGGTCCAGTTTCTGTCATGTTGTTATTTACAATCATTGGAAGGAGCTGTTCTAATAACCCATACGTATTTTCCAAAAGTTTTCATTAAAACTGTTTATCCGTGATGAGAACACTCAGTGGGCAATTTCAGAATAGATAAATACAGTTAAAATATTACCAGGCGACCACCCTTGAAGGAACTTCCAGACTATCTAGATGTGCTAGATTTGTCATTCAGTAATCAAAAACAAGGTCACTAATGACTGTCCCATGATGACGGAAGAGGTTGTTGTTATGGGAGGAATGGGGTGAAGGGGGTGGGTGGTATATGGGGACCTCATATTTTATTAATGTAACATTAAAAAAAATAAAGACAAAAAAACAAGATAACTTTGTATTAGTTGTAATGGGTTTCCTAGGAGCATAATATCAGCTGCACTCAAAATATGAGACGTAACAAGGTGTCTGCTGTAACCTCTGCCGTGCCTGGGCCAGCGTGGCTTGACTGACCTCGCTGTTGGAAGGCAGCCTTGGATATTAGACTCAGATCAAATCCAAACTCAAAATCTTTATAGTATTCATTTTGAAACTAAAATTAGTGCTTAGCAATCTTGGGCTGTGCAATGGAAACATTTCATGGATTAATTAGGTCCAAAAATGAGTATTATAAATTCAATTAGAAAACCCTAGGTGTGTATTACTTGTCCATTGTAGATAAAGATGGAGTAGGTTCTAAAATTTCTTTTTTTTTTCAAGGTACGATGACATTTTTTAATCTTATATGCAAGTCAGTAATTTCTACTCTAAACTTTAGAGTTTTGGAAAAGTATCACCACCAAGAAGATTGCTCTAGAACCACTTCTTGTACCTGTTAACATCTGCTCAGTTTCTTTTTTCACAGAGAAATGGGTTTTTACTTGCAGATCCCCCAAAAGAGATCCCTTGAGGGGGAAAAAGTATTCAGCAGATATTTGCAGTTTCCTTTGGTTGTGAGGCAGGAGTGGAAGGCAGGCTTCCAAGCTCTTCACAAAATGGACCTGAAACCAACAGTCACATCACGTTTCTGTGCTCCATTTTGATAAGATCTCTGGAAACCTGTCCCCACCCAAAACAGTTTACTAATGTCATACTTTCCATGGTCCTGGATTATAGACAGAACAGAAGTGAAGTTCATGTGTCAGAAACAAATGCACATATGATTGGGTAACTTGCTCTTGGTATACATTTAAGTAAATTGAGGGGGAAAAAAATTCAGAATATAAACCCCAAATTGATTATCAAAATCAATATAGTTAAAATCCTGATTTAAACTAAGAAGCTAAAGAGATTGGTTTCTACATTATGTCCTAAATCCCAAAAAATGACTTAAGATGCATCCAAAAGAAAGAAAAGTAACTCAATAGCTGCCCATAATACAAGGAAAACCCCATTAGCAGACCTGAAATAAAATAGAATTATAGGGAGCAAAAGTGACTCAAGTGGTAGAGCTCCCACCTCCCACATGGAATGCTCCAGGTTCACTTCCTGGTGCCTCCTGAAAAAACAAAAGAACAAACAACAAGCAAAACAAATGAAGGCGCCAGCTCAGGGAAGTCAATGCGGCTCAGTGGCTGAGTGACGGCTTCCCGTACACAAGGGCCCAGGTTCAATTCCCTGCCCCCAGTACCTAAAAAAAAAAAAAAAGAATTAAAAAGGAGTTTGAAAATCTAAACAGAAAAATAAGACACAATTACGGAGCACTAAAATTATGTTGCTAGATAAAAGAGATCAGTCTCAGGTAATGGGTGGTTTGGAGCTGTGCATATCCAGAAAAACATGTTCTTTAACTCATCCACTCCTGTGGGTGCGGATCCATTTTTAGTAGGAACTTTTGATAAGGTTACTTCAGTTAGGTGTGGCAGAGCCCAATCAGGCTGGTCTTAATCCTGCAACTGGAGGCTTTATAAGCAGAATGAAACTCAGACAGAGAGAGATCCAGGGACAGGCAGAACCGGAAGGCCAGTGGCACCTGGAGGGAAGGGAGAGGCCAGGAGCGGCCGCCATGTGCATTGCCAAGTGACAGAGGAGCCGGGAGCAGGGTCACTGCCGCCAGCCCAGAGCAGTGTGGTCTTCAGGAAGAAAGCATCGCCCTGAGGACACTCGGTTTGGACTTTGCTTAGCTTCAGAACCATGAGTTAATAAATTCCCATTGCTGAAGCCAGTCCTTTCCATGGAGCTTTCTTAAAAAGCCAAGGAAACTAAAACAGATAATTTTAGAGATAATTTTATCCAACATTCCAGGGGGATATATATAATTATCACATGTAAAATTTTTAGGGTTTTAACAAGAATTGTTAGCTATCTATTCTTCAAGAGTAGCATAATATAACTCTGGTACCAAAATATATCATAAATCTATAGCACATTATTCTCTGAGACCAAGGAGGCAAAGACACTGAATAAAATAATACCAAAGAAATAACATCCAAAAACATTAAGAAAAACTCAAAGGTAAATGTAAAAAAAAAAAAAAAAATTTACACTGAAAACTACAAAACATTGCTGAGAAAAGTCAAAAGAGATTGCTAAAAGGTAAATCTGTTTTCTCTTTATTTTGTAACTTCCCTGATCTCTTTGAAAATAACCAAAGAAATATGATATGATTGCAAATCTTTTAAGCAAATTTGTACAATGCTTGCTCATCATGATGTGAGAGGCTTTATAGAATATAGCACAATGTGATTTCCATCCAGGAAATAGAGTCAGTGGTATGTGCAATATTGTCCAGAGATCTGATAAAGTATTTTACTTTTGCAAGCATACACTCTCATAGTAGAATGAAATTCAAGCATACATAATAAGAAATAAATCCTGTCTTTTTAGATATTCCATCCAGGAAGGAATGGAAGTGAGGCAAATAAAAGCTTTCTCTCTCTTTAAATTTTATGGTTGGTTTAATCTGTAGCAATGTCTGCTGTGTTTTAAAAGGTACAGAAAAGAACTGAAAAAGCCCATTAAATAAAAAATCCTGTCACAAGTAATTTATTTTAAAAAATACAGGAAACACAGGGAGAGCCCTGAGTTTGAAAATGGCCCCTTCTTTCCTTTGACGCAGACCGGGTCAGGGATGAGCCAGGGTGGGTTCTGTTTACTTGGAAGGAGAGTCAGCAGTTACTGGCCCCCAGTCACACCAGCCCCCCAACTTCCCATCAAGTTTTTGTTGGTCCTGGCCCTGAACAAATCCTGGCCCTTTCTTTCAGCAGCTTGGAAGAGCTAGGCGCTATTCCTGAGTTTGCATTTTACATAAATTCTGGGTGACTTCATGACCTCCTGCAAAAACCACTGCAAATGTAGCTCATCTGATCACATCAAAAATAAAACCAAACTGTACCCACTCTGCAGTTTCCATTTTAGAAACAAGTTTCAGCCCAGCTCACGCCAAAGGTATGAAAAGAAAGAAATCAAAGTAAACTAAAATAACATCCACTAGGAATCAGAGTCGCCTCCTTCTCTGCCTCCTCCTCACCCGGCGGCGTAAGCAAGGGCAAGCTCCACGGCCCTCACCTTCTGCAGGTGTTAGACGCCGAAGATTCCTGCCTACCGACTTAGAACATTCTTATGAGGTCCCAGGGAAACAACGTAGAGCTTGAAAGTAATAGGCAATTCACAAATTCAAGTTTTACTGTCTTAATTCAGTAAATATTTGGTAAAATCTTTGGTGAAAGTATCACTAAAGACCCAATTCAACTACATAAAAAATTGCTCATGTAAATTACAGCTATTACGTTTGCTTCGTTTTGCTTTGTGTTTGTGTTTGCCTTTCAAAGCACAAAGCCACCTGGTCTGAAGATTTCGTTTGTCTTGGGTTATGAGAAAAAAAACATGAAACAAGTGTAGCCGTCGCTTAGCTGGTCCGGTGCCCACGGCCCACGTGAACCCCCGCCAGGTGGCTTCTTCTCATGCAAGGGGTTAAAATGCCCACCCCCGTACCTGCCCCCTCCTGGCTCCACCCCCGTACCTGCCCCCTGCCTGGCTCCACCCCCGTACCTGCCCCCTCCTGGCTCCACCCCCGTACCTGCCCCCTCCTGGCTCCACCCCCGTACCTGCCCCTTCCTGGCTCCACCCCCGTACCTGCCCCCTCCTGGCTCCACCCCCGTACCTGCCCCCTCCTGGCTCCACCCCCGTACCTGCCCCCTCCTGGCCCCATCCCCGCACCTGCCCCCTCCTGACCCCACCCCCGCACCTGCCCCCTCCTGACCCCACCCCCGTACCTGCCCCCTCCTGACCCCACCCCCGTACCTGCCCCCTCCTGGCCCCATCCCCGCACCTGCCCCCTCCTGACCCCACCCCCGTACCTGTCCCCTCCTGGCTCCACCCCCGTACCTGCCCCCTCCTGGCTCCACCCCCGCACCTGCCCCCTCCTGGCTCCACCCCCGTACCTGCTCCCTCCTGACCCCACCCCCGTACCTGCCCCCTCCTGGCTCCACCTCCGTACCTGCCCCCTCCTGGCTCCACCCCCGTACCTGCCCCCTCCTGGCCCCACCCCCGTACCTGCCCCCTGCCTGGCTCCACCCCCGTACCTGCTCCCTGCCTGGCTCCACCCCCGTACCTGCCCCCTCCTGGCTCCACCCCCGTACCTGCCCCCTCCTGGCTCCACCCCCGTACCTGCCCCCTCCTGGCCCCACCCCCGTACCTGCCCCCTCCTGGCTCCACCCCCGTACCTGCCCCCTCCTGGCTCCACCCCCGTACCTGCCCCCTCCTGGCCCCACCCCCGTACCTGCCCCCTCCTGCCTCCACCCCCGCACCTGCCCCCTCCTGCCTCCACCCCCGCACCTGCCCCCTCCTGGCTCCACCCCCGTACCTGCCCCCTCCTGGCTCCACCCCCGTACCTGCCCCCTCCTGGCTCCACCCCCGTACCTGCCCCCTCCTGGCTCCACCCCCGTACCTGCCCCCTGCATGCCTCCACCCCCGTACCTGCCCTCTCCTGGCTCCACCCCCGCACCTGCCCCTCCTGGCTCCACCCCCGCACCTGCCCCCTCCTGGCTCCAGCCCAGTCCTTGGCTCCCGGAGCCCCTCGGCCTCCTCATCCTGCTCAGTCCGTTTGCCTGCTGTGCTGACGTCAGTTGGACCCACCCATCCACTTCTTTCACCTCCTTCATTCTGAATAAAATAAATGTCCGAGAGAGAGCATTTGCCAGCCCTCTGGCGTGTGAAGCCTCCACCTCCCCTGCCCGCCCTGGGAGGCAGCGCACCGCACCCATCACCACGGCCTCCGGGGTTGAGGGCGCGCAGTATTAGTTCATACATTTGTGTCCTTACGTTTTGGATACAAAATGTACATGTGCTAAATTTTCTCACCAAACTCAAATGGAAGTAACTCCTGGGAGAACTTGGTGACATTTCGATAGAGCGTTCTACACATTTTTCGTAAAGACATAGGTATAAAATGTGCTCACGCACTTACAAAATCAAGGTGTAATTTTGAAACTTTAAAATGCTCTTGAGCTGTGATTTTTATAAGAGAGGAAGAAACGCGAGTCCGTGGTTGCTAGAACGCGGGAAGCCGGGAACTTGCGGATGCTCGGCTTCCGCCCCTGCTCCGAGGCTGTCAGCAGACCCAGGCGCGGCTCCCTGGGGAGAAATCACCTGGAAAAGCCCGAGACGGCCGTCGGCGAGCACTCCCGGCGAACGCCCCACCTTGCTGCCCTTTGCTGCCCTGCGCGCCCGGATCCCAGGATCCTGCTGCCGGGCCGAGGTCTGCTTGCCTGCACCAAGGCCAGCCCAGGTGAGCCCACCCGGGCAGGGCAGGCGCAAGGTGCGTCCAGCCCTCGGAAGGGGAGGGCGAGCAGTGCGGGATGCAACTGGCATCCCGAGGAGGGAGTGCCGGTCTTGCTGCTTTTCTCTAAGGTTGTAAGTCACCGTGTGTAAGAGAACAACTCAGATTAATTAAAGCCGATTTAGAGAGCAGTTTAATGCAATCTCTTTGAACTGAGAAGTGCAGTTTTTAATTCGCTAACTCTATCTTTTAATTTGAGATCGTTAGAGACGCCTAAAACTCTGGGGTCTTTTTTGCATCAGATATAGCCGAGTCCAGCGTGACCAATCAACAAAACTATTTTCAAGGTTCTGAGGACTGAGAAGCACCAGGAATGACCTTTAAAAAGAGACTGGGCTATGTTTTGTTTTTGTTTATTTTTTTCTGTAAAGGAGAAGGTATACAGGATTCAACCCAGAAGACTTGTTTGGGACCGAAGGCCATGAAGACAACACGGAAAATGAAGAAGGAGGTGACATCAGAAAAGCAGTGGAACAGACAAGGTGCACTTCCTGTCCTTGTCTGCAGGTACGGGCAGCTCCTCCCCTGCCTGCCAGCCCTCGCCAACATCCTCTCGGGCTGCCACCACCTGGAGGGGCAACTCCAGGTAAGCAGAACCTTCATGACATGGCCAGTGAGGACCTTCTTCCCCTCTTCCTCAACACACATCCAAGCAAGCCTCTGTGCTCACCTGCCCGCAGCCACAACCTGCCAGAATACAACCTGCCACAACCACAGATGCTCACCTGCTCACAGCCACAGGATGCCCACCTGCCACAACCACAGATACTCACCTGCTCACAGCCACAGGATGCCCACCTGCCACAACCACAGATACTCACCTGCTCACAGCCACAGGATGCTCACCTGACCACAATCACGAGATTCGCACCTGTCCACAGCCACAGGATGCTCACCTGCCACAACCACAGGTGCTCACCTGCTCACAACCACAGGATGCTCACCTGCCACAACCACAGGTGCTCACCTGCTCACAACCACAGGATGGTCACCTGCCACAACCACAGGTGCTCACCTGCTCATAGCCATAGGATGCTCACCTGCCCACAATCACAGGATGCTCACCTGTCCAGGACCATGTGATTGTTTTCCTGAGGTCATGGGGAAGATGCTCAGCTCTGTGGGCTCCAGGACTGCCCTGGTGACACAGCCCAAGAGGCTCAATATCCAAAGGGCCTCCTACATAGAAGTGGTCTCAGCAGTTTTCCCTTTGTTATACTATAAAGGGACACAGCAGTATGAGGCTGGATGGCGTGGCCCTGGGAGGACTCTGTTGTCCTCTCCCTCTGCCCCTGGCACCCACTGAACCTCCTCTTTCCATGCAGCTCTATCCCACCTCAGGAGAGGACAACCCAAGGCTGCGAGTCAGACTGTGTGCCTGGGAGGGACTCAGCACCTCCTCCAGGGGATGCCACACTCCCTGCTCCAAAGTCTCTCGGTCCTGAGGGGGATAAGAAGATCGTCTGTTCCGTGTGTCACTGTGAGGTTCTCATGAATTAGTCCAGCTAAGAAAAGTGGTGGAGACACCCTGCACTCTTGATTCAGGTAGAGAAACATTCCCCAGACTCTGCTGGAGAGATGATCCCTGGGGTGCAGTGACTTAATGTGTTTTCCACACCTACGTTTCACAGGTGTATTTTGACACTTAAACCGTTAGTCTGATATGATATCTGCCAGGGTGTCAATGTAGCAGTTTGATATTACTTATGAATTCCAAAAATAGATATTGGATTATGTTTGTGAACTGCTGTTCCTCTGGGCATATTAGATTGGATTGGGTACAGAGGTTTCACTTTTACCTGATTAAATAATGATTAAGGCTTTGATTGGGCCACATCATTAGGATGTTGAGTCCCTGCCCCCTTGGTGGGTGGAGACTCACAGAGAAACCGCACCGCAGAGAAGGGAGGCTGGAGGCTGATCCTGGAGCCCAGGAAGCAAACACACGGAGAAGCAGGTATGTGAGGAAGGAGACAAGGCTCCTTAGACACAGGCAGAGGCCTCAGGAAGAGAGATGAGCTGTTCACCTGAGTCTACAGCTGGTCTTGTGGAGAAAGCAGAGAAGCTGAGCCTGAACAGACACAAGCCCCGGGAAGAGAGGAGCCCAGGAAGCCTGAACGGCGGCAGACGGCGGCAGCCATTTGCTCCAACACGTGGCAACACACTTTGATGAGGGAAGCAACTTACACTTTATGGCCTGGTAAATATAAGCTTCTACCCCAAATAAATACCCTCTATAAAAGCCAACAGAGTTCTGGTATTTTGTATCAGCACCCCTTTGGCTGACTAATACAGTTGGTGTAATAGGAAATTCATTATTACCACTCTAATTGAATTCATTTTCAATTGTCTTCTTATGAGCACGCTGGCACATGCTAAAGAATACACATTTCGTCTGCACATGAACTTGAAAAGCTCAGGCCCCTCCCGCCCTGAGCGTGACCTGCAGTGGGAGCTCTGGAAGTCCCTTCCACAGTGCACCCCCCTCGGCCCAGGGCATACCAGCTTCCACTGCGCTTACACCAGCCCTCGCAGCTGCGGCCATTTTAATGCACAGCTGTGTGACTCTCGAAACGTTGTTCCCCATTGTTTGATTTGGGAGAGTTATATAAAGGGTAACTTTCTAGCATTTTCCTGTGACCTGTCTCTCTCACTCTCTCCACCCCTATTGTAGCAGTTTGGCATTGTTTATGAATTCCTTAAATAGATATTGTATTGTATTTGTAAATCGATCTATTCTGCTGGGCGTATTCCCTATGATTATATTAAATTCAGAAGTTTCACTTTTGCTTGATTAAATTTAAATTAGGGCTTTGACTGGGCCACATCAGTAGGATGTTGCGTCTCCGCCTCCTTGGTGGGTGGGGCTCACAGAGAAAACAACAGAGGCAGAGGATGATGGAGCCCCAGGAAGCAACAGCAGGAGATCCCACAGGGAGACAGACAGTTCTTTAGACGGGAGCCTGTGGCCCTGGACAGAGAGGTGAGCTGTTCGCCTGACAGTTTGAGCTGCAGAGACCAGAGCCCTGAAAGGCTAAGCCTGGAGAGAAACGAGCCCCAGGAGAGAGACGAGACTTATCCCAGCCTACAGGTGCTATTGGAAAAAGCTGGGACCATGGAGCTCAAGAGGAAGGAGGAAGGCTGGGCCCTCACAGATGTGCCTGCCATCTCGCTCCAACACGGGGCCAATGCCTCTGGGTGAGGAAGTACCTCTTATGGGACCTTGAGTTGGACTCCTTAGGGCCTTGTGACTGTAAGCTTCTACCCCAGATAAATACCCTTTATGAAAGCCAACAGAGTTCTGGGACTTTGCATCAGCACCACTTTGGCTGAGTAATACACATATTATGTTTTCTAAATCAATTGTGTGGATTTGACAACCACGCGTCTCTTGTGTTCACGGCTGTAAAGTATTCCATCACATAAACCTCTGGAACTGTAGCCCAGCTGTCAGGAATTGGGGCTGTAGTCCAGTTATTAGGACCCTCCCACAAGCGATGCCCCACCTCCTCCTGCACCCCCACATTTCCCCTGGCACCCCTGCAGCAGAGGAGAGGGAACACACACCCTGGGCATCTCTAAAAGTAAACTGAAGCAGCAGTGAGGCATTCGTCATAACTCTTGTGTATCTATACTCCATATTATGCCATGTGAGTATTTAAAACACAAATGTAGAGTTCACATTGCTTGCCATAGAAAATGCACATTTCTTTCTTGCTCCATACTCCTGGGGTCACTGGATGCACTTCAGACAGTTCAAGGCGGGTGCTTCTTGGGAGAATTAATATTCAGAAAAAGGACCACAGAACTTAAGCAAAAGAGTAAATCTCCATCTCACCTCAGATGTTGGTCAACAGCGAGCGTGGTGCTCCCCCGGGGCTGACCTGCAGCACAGCTGATGCCAGCGAGCAGGAGGACGGCGCCTCCCAGGCAGAGGTGGACCGGCACCTAGGTCACGCATGCATCCGTTTCCCCGTAGTCAGCATCCTGGCAGATTCTCCCTCATTTCTTACAGCTAAATTTTTATGGAAGTGAATACACAAAGATTTGTGCATCTCTGGAGCATCTTTTCATTCCAACACCTTTAAAAATATTCCATGGAACCCATGTTCCATAGAGCAGATGTGATATAACTCAGTGACTTCTGAATCCACCATACCTACTATTTGATACACTTCCTGTGAAAAATAAATGTACCTTCAGAATTCCTTTTTACAGCTTTCTATATGTCACATGATAGAAAAGAAAAATCTTTTAATTCCAGGTTCAGTCCATAAATATTAAGCAGACACACTTCCTAACCTATAGTTTCCTTTAGTTCATATTATATATATCCTAGGGAGAATTTACACAAGGTTGTTTCATTGTGATTTTTGAGATCTTATGTCTTGAAGAATTGCTGGTCTAAAAAACAAAACTTTCCTTTCTCAGCATTTACCAAGCTAAGCATGTAACTCACTACAAATTTTGCCCTGAGTACATTCTTTCTAGGAGCCTTTAGCATTTTAATGAGAGAACTCTTCCCAGCTCTTCCAAATTTATTTCCCCTAAAGTCTTCTAAATCCTACAAAAGTCAAGAAAAACCTAGACGATGGGGGCTGAGTCAAATTAAATCTGAATTGGAACTTGAACAGAGATTGAAAACAAGGCTTTCCATCCAGACTTGTATAAAGTCAGCTGGAGAAGAATTAGTTGAGGCAGGGAAGGAGGGGCTACATCTTAATCAAGGGGACTTCTCTCTGAGCTCGCAGGGAGCTGTGGGCACAATGGGAAGTCCTGTCCTGGATATTAATCTTGTGCTAATGGCCTGGGTCGAGTGAGACAGAGGAAGAAGATGTTCTCAGCTAAGGAGAAACAGTGGGAGAACCAAGGCAGAGTGTTGAATGGCCAGAATTGCACAGTCCAGGGGTAACTAGATTCTGTCCATGGAAATGCAAAGACGGGCAAATCAAATGCGAGTGGTCACCCAGCAGAGCAGAGCAGGAAGTGCTGGCTGGCCTGGAGCTGGAGCACCCGAGGGACGGGCAGGGCCAGGAAAAATCACAAAAGAAAAGGACAGAGAGAGGCACTGGCCGCAGGAAGTGGCTGCTGTGCCAGTCACTTGTGGCTGGCAGGGTTGGCATTAGTCAGTAGAGCTATGGCTTTATTTCAGCATCACTCTGCAGGGACTGCAAAACAGGGCTCTGTGGGTGGCACTCTGAAGGTGGGAGTTTGACATTTACTGACCTTTCTCTAAGGTACCTTTAAATCGTGATTTCTTAAAATAACACTAGAAATAGTGCAGAGCAATATCACGCCAAAAATATTTTGCATCCTACCCTTTGTGATGACAAATATAGGGGACAAATGTTTGTCCCTTTAAAATATGTCTATTGATAGAGAAACATGTGAGTTGCGGACTGTGATGTGTGGCTCTCTTAACACTGCTCCAAATAAGAGCAAGACCATTAGATTTTAATGAACTGATTTTTCATGGGGATGTGGGAATAACCAACCCAGGTCTCAAAGTAAAGTAATAAACAAAAACTAAATAACAAAACAGCAGTCTTGATGTTTAAATCCTTTTTCTGATGACAAACAATTCTTATGAAATATTACAATGCAACCTCACAAATGGATATTTAAACACCCTTCTTAAAAGAATGAAGCATTCCAGCACCTGACAAAATGATGGATGCTTCCTTTGCCATGTCATTTTATCCATTCTACAGCAATGAAAGGGGAGCTCCAGGCCCCCAGGGTAGGCTGTGACACACCCACCCACCATCCACGAACACAGACAGGCTCAGCCTGGTTTCTGGAATCCTGTTAATAATGAGAGAAAATGCACACTTACAGCTGATTTTCATTATTTGCATTAGTTATGTTCCGAGGTGACGCCTCCATGAGCACCCGATAAGCAAATATTGAACCATTGCTCCTGGGGGAAACACAGTCAGGTTCCTGTAAGCCTTTGTCACAACATTTTTCTCAACCAATCAATACACAACTTTCATGTGTACTTCATTTAAAGACTCTTTATTCAATGGATATTGCTGATTTATTAGCACTGACCTCAGGGCCAGCGGCAGGTTAGCTCACACCTGAAAGAAACGCGTTTAACACATGGCACGAGGCACATCCCAGCCTGCACTTCGGAGCTCCAGACTGCGCTGCAGCACTATCCCTGGAGACTATTTCAACAGCAAAATCATGAAATAAAGCACAGAAAGTGACACTAAATATACAGCAGAAAGGACACTTGCTTACAGTCTGAGAGCTGAAGCCAGAGGCAGGGGGCTGCCTTGCTTGACCCCAGCTGGGAATGCACACATCAGGACTCGTATTTCCCCACGCATGCCTGCGACTGACAGCAAGGGTGCCCCAAGCATTGATTTGGGGGTTACAAATAAATCTCAAATAGGACAATTTGCACATATGGAATCTGCAAACAATGAGGACGGACTGTGTGCACATGTGCATGTGGGCGCGTGTGCATGTGCAGGCATGTACGCCTGTGCATGTGTGGACGTGCGTATGTGTGGGCATGGGTGTGTGGGGGGTGTGGGCATGTGTGTGCACATATGGGCATGCATTCCGCACGCGCAGGCATGTGCATGTGTGGGTGTGGATGTGCATGTGGGGAGCATGCATGTGCACATGTGGGCGTGTGCACGTGTGGGCATGGACGTGCATGTGGGGGGCGTTTGTGTGCATGTGTGGGCATGGGCGAGCATGTGTGTGTGGGCATGCATTCTGCTCCACCAGCTTCTACCCCACATGCCAGGAAAGCCGGTGCTGCCTGCTGTTGAACCCCCTTCTGGACCAGGTGACGTGGGACCGAAGGGGAAAGCCAAGCCCACCGCCTCCTCTCTCTGCGGGCCACCATTGTGGATGGACAGAGGTGGGGGCAGGGGTGCTGGCGAGGCCAGCTCGTGTGCTGTGCTGAGTCCAGCCCTTGTTACAGATGCTGGACTGCTGACCATAGGTATTCCCAGGCCATCCCAGATGACCTCTTCATAGCAGCCACACGTGGGAAGCAACCAAGAGTCCACCACTGGGAGAACGAACTCACAATGGAGGCAGGAATTAATGGAATACAACAAAACGAATGAAATAGTGACACATGCAAGTCTCAGAATAAATCTCTAAGAACTTGTGTTAGTAATAAAGCGATATACAGAGCGTACACGCTGCGCTGATGGATTCTATTTACACGGAATCGGAGAGCAAGGGGATCCAACCATGAGGTTGAAAGTCAGATAGTGGGGGCAGCGTTGTGGGTGGCAGCCTTCGGGGAACTCCGGGGAGGGGGCAGTGCTCCCACGCCTCGTTTTAGACGTGCACCGGCTTGGACATGTGCCTCATCCCTTTGAGCTGTGCACCTCAGATTTGTGAATTTTACTTGTGTGAAGTATGCATAAAGTAAATGTAAATAAAAATATCAGAGTCAGATTTTGTGTACATACATGTATATGAGCACCCAATGAAGTGCCCTGTAGCTGTGAAAGGAGCAGGACGTCTTTGGACGGACGGTGTGCACAGACTCTCAAGCAAAGACCAGATGGAAAACAGGGCCAGCGAGAACACCCTCTTACAACTGCAAAAAAGAAAATAAGTTACTTACCTGTAAACATGAAAGAATGGGCCAAAACTATATGAGTAAAACTTAAAACATGCCTGAAGGTGCAAAATTAGACATGGGAAAAGGAAAACGTATTCATAGTGCCAGTTCCCTCTACAGTTACTGTGAAGAAGTACTTATTATATGAGATTTGTCGATGGGGCTGGACAGGTCAATTATAAAGTCCACTCGGGAGAGCAACACACACACACACACAGAACAGCCATGGAATCTTGAACAAAAGAATAAAGCAACTGGCTAGACTTATCAGATACTAAAGCTCACTATAAAGTCACTTAATTAAAATAGATTGGTATTTGCACATGGATAATTGCAGCAGTGGAACAAAATGGAAAATCCAGAAATAGGTCCAATCACAAATGCAATTTGATTATAAAATAAAGATGCTAATCTCACAGTTGATAAGAGAAATGCAAATTGAAACCACACTGTGATACAATTTCTCCCCCATTAGATTTGCAAAATCTAAGCCTTGGACATCATCTTCCATAGACGTTGGTGGCAATCCAAATGAGACAACCTCTATGAAAGGGAATATGATGCCATCTAGATAAGTTACTTGGGCATTTGTCCATTGATCCAGAAATTCCGCTTCTAAGAATCTGCCTCCACTATGCAAACACAAGAGGCAGGTAATGTAGAGACAGACAGGGGACTTGAGGTTGTGACTCTTCAGTGACTGCTACTGAGAGCTCAGGGGATAGATGCCATTTGGTGTGTACCCAGAGGTCTGACTGGCCGACACGTACGCGCGGCTGAATAACTGCTTGGACGGCACAGACATGGGCAGGCACGGCTGTCGATCAAGCCCAGAAGCAGTGAGCCCTGCTGGAGTGGGCTGGGGTCTGTCACTCAGGGGGCCACGCACCTTAACCCCTGTAAGTCCAGGTGAGCATAGAAAGCTAAAATGCCAGCTCTAAATGGTTGCTCCAAGGGTTAACAACAACACTGAATAGCTGTGGCATAGCAGGATCTTTGGTTCTTTCATTCAAATGACCTTGGTTGAGTTAAGCAGAGGTGGGATCAGACAGTGGATTAGTCAGCCAAAGGGGTGCTGATGCAAAACATCAGAAATTGGTTGGTTTTTATAAAAGGTATTTTTTTGGTGTAGGAGGTTACAGATACCAGGCCATAAAGCATAAGTTACTTCCCTCACCAAAGTCTATTTCCACATGTTGGAGCAAGATGGCTGCCGATGTCTGTAAGGGTTCAGGCTTCCTAGGTTCCTCCTTCCAGGGTCTTGCTTCTCTCTGGGTTCGGGGTTCCTCTCTTCCCAGGGTTGGCTTCTCCCTCCTTCTGTGAGCTTCCTTCCTTGGGCTCCAGCTTAAGGCTTCAGCATCAAACTCCAACATCGAAACACCAACATCGAAAACCCTCAACTCTGCCCTTGGTGGGTGGGGACTCAACACCCTATGACATGGCCCAATCAAAGCCCTAATCATAACTTAATCACACCCAGGTACAGACCAGATTACAAACATCATCCAACAGCTATTTTTGGAATTCATAACCAAATGAAACTGCTACAGTTGGCATCTGCCTTTCTTTTATCTCCTTGAACTCTTGGCTGGTGCTTTGCTTTGGCTGAGCAGGGAGAGGGTCCGTGGAGGCTACATATACATCCAGCAGGTTGCAAACAATATAATCGCAGGGTTTTTCTTTTCATTAACATCTTACTGACTATGACACGAGTTGTAAATATAGGAAACACAGAATGATATATTCTCTTTATGAAGCACCAGATAAATGCAATGCTTCCTGCTTACACAACATACAATCTTATTCTCTCTGCATTTTCCAACATCTTAGCCAGTATTGAACTCTGCCCTGAAACCTTTGCACACAGAAAGGTGCTGGCATCCTGCCAACCATAGCAGCTTCTTGGGGTTTACGCCTGATTTCTGAAACCAACCTGCATGCTTACTGGACAATCTGAAGAACACAGCAACTGCCCATTCCACTGGTCTGCCCTCTTTGCTCTACTTCACTGGATGACAGAGAAGATTAAATCAACTCATAAAGAAAAAAAAGGCTCTCAGGAAATTGCAATCCAGCCCTGTGCTCTAGAACTCAGTGGTGTTGAACAAGATTTGCAGTGCACACCGTCCGTTTCCTGGGGGCAGTGTTGAGAAGAGGGTTTGTCTTTTCAGCCAGTTTCTGCTGTGTTTCACCGACTAGCAAAACATCAGGGTCATCGACACTGAAAAAACAAGCAGTGCAACCTTTCCCCCAAATTAAACAAAACAAAAAGCCATCTTCCCAGAAGATCCAGGGGAGGGGCTCTTTCAGAACCTCCCTGCCCCAGGACCAGCCCTGGGAGAGCTTGCAGAAGTCTGTGCAGCCCCTGGCCCTTTGCTCCAGGGTCCAGTCCTGCCTTGCCCTCTGCTGCTCCGTGTTGGTGATGGATGTCACCCAACAGGCTTCCCAAGAGCAACTCCAGCTCTCTGTCCACACCCTGGGGTCACTGTGCCTTGGCGAGGTGACGATCAGCCAGCCATGGGGATGGAGAACCTTGGGGGCTCTGGGCTCCCTGGCACCTGCAACGACCAGCTTGGAGAGCCCTGGAGTGCGAGGACTGGGTGCAGCAGTGACAATGCTCAGCCCGCAGAGAGGGCCGGGGCCCAGGACGCAGGAGACCCTGACGGTGAGTGTGAACAGGGGTATTGGGGTTGGCACATTGGAGAATTACCCCGCACCCTGAGCCCCCTTGGCCTTGGAGGAGCGGCTCTTCTTGCACCCGAGGCGGTGCCAGCGCTCCCGAGGTCTCCGCCTCCCGTGCAGCGTCTGCCTCAACCTCCTCCCTCCGAGGCTGAGGACGCCCCGGAGACTCCAGACTGCAGGACAACCTAGAGCACCCTCTCTGCGCCCAAGGCTGCTTGGAGGACACCGCAATCGTGTGCTCCATCCTCCCGCCTGCACCACTCATCCTAGCTGGCCCTCAACAGCACAGATTTGAAAATTTAGTTGGAGGGTCACTGAGGGTCCCTTTTCTTCCCTCTCATTTTTGTTGTTCAAATTAAGTGATACAAAATATCTTCCCTTTTCATAACCTGAGTGATAAAAATCACAAAACATTGGGCTTTGGTGGTATCACAAAGAATTTTGAAATTGTTGCAAAGAACCAGTTAAGCATGTTGATTTATTTTGTAATAAGGATTTTCAAAAGCTTGCAAAAATGCAAATATACATATGAAGCATTTTCATTATTGATTCCGTGTTTTATTTTTTCATTTTAAAAATTGTATTATTTGCCTTTTTATTATTGAGTTATGAGCTCTTTATATATTCAGGTACTAAACTCTTACCAGATACATAATTTGCAAATATTTTGTCCCATTCTGTAGGTTTTCTTTTTATTTTCTTGACTGTGTCTTTTTTTTTTTTTAAAGAAGCTTTGGATTACATAATTGTTCCATAAAAAAATATAGGGTATTCCTATATGTCCCCCCCCACACACACACACTTTCTCACATGAACAACATCCCTCAGCATGGTATATTTGTTACAATCAATGAGATCTGCATAAGCGTAACCTCTGGAATGACCTCCCAACTCACTTTTGAAATCTCATAGCCATAGAAACTAATTTGTATTGAAAATTTCCCTGTTTTGGTCAAGATCTTTTTTCAGATGCATTGCTAGTTGGCACTTGGTAATAATCCCTCAGTGCCAGGGAGGCTCATCCCCAGAAGTCATGTCCCTTACTGGGGGGAAGGTAGTACATTTATATGCTGAGTTTGGCTTAGAGAGAGACCACATATGAGCAACAAGGGGGCTTTCAAGAGGTGACTCTTAGGCAATATATAATACTAGGCTAAGTTTCAATTTCACAAGGAAAGGCTCCTAAGTACAATCATCAATATCAAGAGCCTGGGGTAAGGGGCTGCCTTCCTTCACTAGGCTCTGCCCTTGTACTCAGGGAATTCTTGCTGTTCTATTAGAGAATGTAGCAGGACTCCCCAGGATGGTAACTGGATATTCTTTCGATTATTGTGTGGGTCTCCTCTTTGGGTTATTGTGTGGGTCTCCACACACACACGGAGACAATGCCCCAGGAACACTTGAGCACATCCACATGCCTTGGAGGCATGCCCCAGGCGCACCCCTCCCCACTCATCCCCCATCACCAACACCCTGCGCCAACGATCCTCCCCTGCGCAGTTGTGACCCTTCTGTGATCCAGAACCTCTCCAAAAATGAAACCAGCAAAATAACCAAATAAAATTAATAAGAAAATGAAATAATAATGGTTTTTAAAATACCAAATAAAATAAAAAAGAAAATTTTAAATTGAAATAATACAAAACACTAGCTAATAGGGAAATGCAAATCAAAACTACAATGGTATTTTACACCCATTAAACTGATGGCTATTAAAAAAACAGGACTGCAACTGTTGGAGAGGCTGTGGAGGAATGGGAACGCTCATCCCCTGCTGGAGGGAAGTAGGATGGTGCAGCCCTTGTGGAGGGCAGTTCCTCAGGAAGCTAACTATAGAACTGCCATATGATCCAGCAATCCCACTGCTGTTTATATTTTTAATGTAAAGTGCTTTATTGAAGGTCTGGCGGGCTACTTAAGACGTTGTTCACACGAGTGTTGATACTACAATTGTGGTGCTTTATTCTCAAGGTGCTTTCATCACACACTGCTCAGTGCCCTCCAGGCCCTGTGGGTGCTGCGGACGTGTGGGGGAAAGAGCAGAAGAGCTGCATGAAGCCCTGGGGGCCACGGGCCCCTCCCTGCCGGGAAAGTTACAGGGCTTAGTGCAGGTCAGCACCTGTCGGCAGAGAACACACTCCTCCCATGGACGATTGAACTAAAGCATTTCCACGTCACCAAAAACTCATGGAACGAAAGCCCTTTGCAAAAGTGTAACCATCCTAATGACTTTGTTTTCTGGGGTTGCCCTAACAGAATTATGACAAACTGGGTTAGAGGTCCAAGACCAAGGAGTGGGCAGGACCTTGCTGGCTCCGAGGCTCTGGGCTGGCTGCCCTGCCTTCCCGCCTCCTCCAGCTGCCGGCAGCCCCAGGAACCCCTCGGCCTGCAGCCCCGAGCTCCGGTCCCCGCTCCACCTCCACTGGGCGCCCTCCTCAGTGCGCTTCTGGGCATCAGATCTCCTTCTTCTCTCACATGAGCACACCTGCCATTGGTTTAGGGCCCACCCTAAATCTCATCATGAGATTCTAGAGTTCACTACATCTGCAAAACCCTTTGTCCAAACAAGGTGACAGGCACAGCTTCTGGGGGAGAACTTGGACATGGAACATGGTTCATTTAGTTTTGTGCTTTAAGAAGTCAGGTTTATTGAACTACTAAATAGATGGAAAAGCATGATAGAAAGATAGATGAGACAGAGAGAGCAAGAGAGAGAGAAAGAGGTAGATGATGGATTGATAGATTAGATTTGATAGACAGAGAGAGATGATGGATGGATGATGGATGGATGGATAGAAAAGATACATAGGTGATGGATAGATAGGTAGATATAGATAAATTACATATATAAATGATAGATGATAGATGTAAAATGGGTAGAAATAGATCATGAACAGACAGATGGGGAGACAGACCTTTTTGGTGCCAAGTTCTGAGGCTTCTGGAAAGTGCATGCAGTCACACAACCAAAATCCAGGCATAGCACAGACCCGTTGCCCCCAACCTCCCACCCATGCTGTTTTGCAGAGAATTCCTCCCCAGCCCACAGCTTCTCACAGCCACAGATTGGCTTGACGTCCCTGTAGTTTTTCCTCTTGCAGAGGGGCACATCAGTGGAGCTATCATTATGTGGCCTTTGACCTGCTTTTTCCTCGAGCAGAACACACTTTAGGTCCACCCATGTGCATCAACCCTGCGATTACTGATGGCTGGTGTCTTCTGCGTGAGTGCCTCATTGTGTATTCACTACTCTTTCTGGTGGTTTCTAATAAAACCACCAAAAACACATGCACACAAGATTTTTGTGTGAATGCATGTTTTTGTTTGGGTGGAGAGCTAGGGGTGGCTGGCTGGATCCCAAAAAGAATGTGCTCAACATTTTAGGAAACTGCCAAAATGTTTCCCCCTATAAGCAGACCATGTGCACTCCCACCAGCGGGTGGACCACGTTCACGCCCACCAGCGGGTGGACCACGTTCACTCCCACCAGCGGGTGGACCACGTTCACGCCCACCAGAGGGTGGACCACGTTCACTCCCACCAGCGGGTGGACCACGTTCACGCCCACCAGCGGGTGGACCACGTTCACTCCCACCAGCGGGTGGACCACGTTCATGCCCACCAGCGGGTGGACCACGTTCACGCCCACCAGCGGGTGGACCACGTTCACTCCCACCAGTGGGTGGATCAGGTTCACTCCCACCAGAGGGTGGACCACGTTCACGCCCACCAGCGGATGGATCACGTTCACTCCCACCAGCGGGTGGGCCACGTTCACTCCCACCAGCGGGTGGACCACGTTCACGCCCACCAGCGGGTGGACCAGGTTCACTCCCACCAGAGGGTGGACCACGTTCACTCCCACCAGCGGGTGGACCACGTTCACGCCCACCAGCGGGTGGACCACGTTCACGCCCACCAGCGGGTGGACCAGGTTCACTCCCACCAGCGGGTGGACCACGTTCACGCCCACCAGAGGGTGGACCACGTTCACTCCCACCAGCGGGTGGACCAGGTTCACTCCCACCAGCGGGTGGACCACGTTCACTCCCACCAGCGGGTGGACCACGTTCACGCCCACCAGTGGGGCGGAGGGTGCCATTTACTCCTCATCTCACCAGCTCTTGGCCTTGTCAGCTTTTTTTAAAAGTGTGCAGTGGTATCATATCATAGTTCTAATTTAAATTTCCCTTATGACCAACCAATCTGTTTATCTTTTAGTGTGCTTTTTTGCCATCCACCTGTCTTCTTTGGTGAAGAATCTGTTAATTTTTTGCCCAGTTTTGCTCAATTTTGGGGGGTTGTTTTTTTCTTATTATTCTTGAGTTTTGAGAATTATTTAGAGCTTTGGGGTACAAGTCCTTTACCAGATATGGGATTTGCACATATTTCTTCCTAGCCCGTGGTGTGTCTTTGCATCCATTTTACAGTGTCTTTTGAAGAGCAGGAGCTCTTATTTTTGACAAAGTCCTGTTTATCACTTTTTCTTTTATGGATCATTCTTTTTTTTTTTTTTTTAGGTACCAGGACCTTGTGAAGCAGGCGCTCAACCACTGAGCTACATCTGCTCAACCACTGAGCTACACCTGCTCCACATGTTTTTGTGGGAAACCATTCTTTGGTGTTTGTATTGCAGAAAATTTTGCCTAACCATGTTCACAAAGTTTTTCTCCTATTTTCCTTCCATATGATCTATAGTTTTGGACTGTATCTTGTATTATTTATTTTGAGTTAATTTTTGTAAAGTTTTTTCCTGGTCTTAGATGGAAAGTACTCAGTCTTTCCCATAAAGTGTGATATTATCTGTGGAGTTTTCTAGCATTTTGCTTTTTAAAAGATATTTAAGTTTTTTAATAATGTGCCATATATACTTGGTTGGCATGACTTTTTTTAAGTTCATGACTATCATCTTACAGTCCCTTTGTAAATACCTAGGAGTAAAAATCCTGTTAAATATTGTCATAAAAATGGAATGTGTACTTTTCTAAAAAATATTAATCAAGCTACCATTTTTACAATTTTCAAATATCTGGATGGTAGCGTGGAGTAATTTATCATGGTTTCTTAATAGTCAGAGTGGATTTGCATGGTATTTTAGGCTTAATGATGATTAAGAATATTTAATTAATTGAAGCACACTACTTAATTGATCTTAAATTTTGGCTGCATATGTAAACACGCTGGAAAAATATAAATAGATGAGCATTAAAATAAAGTATTTTATTATTGGAGTAGTATGCACTTTTCCAGTACTGGTATTCATTGGTGTAGCAAATCTTTTCACTTGTGAAAGGAATAGCAAATTACATATATGTGCATACGGCGTACTCAGGAAAGGCTCTTGTGTGAGCAGATGTAAAGATCCTTCCCTCGGAATTCTGAGTTGATGAGGACAAAGGAAGGAGGTGGTGGGGATTTTACCCCATTTTGCCCAGTGCTTCTGTTCGCTTTGTAACCCCACGTTATTTCAGATGGTAGGACAGCTATTTGGCACCCTTCTTTCTACCTGTTTGTGAACGCCAGGGAGAATTACAACAAAGTCCCACTCGGCACTTCGCAGGGACAGTTCTACCTAAACCGCCCACCTGTGGCAGAGCTGCTTGCAGGTGTGGGAGCCAGGCTCAGGTGGTTAAGAACTGCTGACGTTTGCGCAGCCAGCAAAGGTAGCTCCGGTGCCCACCCCCTCGGGCTCCTTTCTGAGCAGGAGACCCCCCTTCCCGCATGCAAAACGAAGCTCCCACGGGAGCGCTGCTTGGACTCCCGCGAGGCAGAGCCGGAGCACACCTTGTTCCAAGACACGTCAGCAGCCTGGGGGAGACTCTCCGGCTTCCTGCCCACAAACCAAGCTGGCGCGCCTCTGCCTGAGCTGCGCGGTGTAAAACCCCAAGCAGATGCAGTGCGTGGCTACAGACACCCCACAGCTGGCGGTAAAAGCTCCCCCACTGTGTCCAGGGACCGGGTGTCATTCTCCTTCTTAAAAGGCAGGGCATTTGGCATACCGACGCACGTGTGTGTCATTGTAAAACATTTTGCCTGACAATTAAATTGTCTCATTAAATTAAAAATCAGGTCTCTGCCAAAGTTTGGAGACTCTGTAATGGAACCATAAAATAGTTTTATATTGTGCTTATCCAGATATAATTACACTCCACCAGAAGAGACATCTCTAAATTCCACAAGACTATTTTTTTCAATGAACAGCTATAGAAATATCAGCAACAGGCTTTTAGCCAGTCTTACTGTTCTCTCACATTTATCTATGTTTCACTTTTATATCAAAGAATAATTATTTCCCTTATTAAAAGTAACACTCAGGAAGTGAAGAGGAGATAACTCCCAAATTCATCCTTTATTTTCGATTTAACTTAAGGTGCTTTGCACTTACTTCAAGACAACCAGTTTTGCGATTTCAAAATTTCAGTGTTAACCTGTCACATCCAAAAAGTAAATGTGCATTTGAATTCCCTTACGAATTCAAGAACAAACTAGGGGAAGTTCTTAGCAAGTAACGATTTGTTGAACTTTCCAAATCTGATCAAAAGAATGAGGCTGATGGGTTGGAATCCCCCACAGCGGCCCCGGGACGCACCCCCTCCCCATCAGCCACAAGGGCCCCCGGCCTTGGGCCGAGCGCCCCCTGGCTCAAAGCAGGCGCCCCACGCGGGTCTCTGGTGAGGACACAGAGCTCCTTTAAAGATGTGGGGCACTGCTGGCTGTGTCACGGGCACAGAACGGGAGGACCCCTCCCCCGGCCCGCTCCTGGTGGGCAGAGCGGGTCACCGCCCCACCTAAATCACCCCTCTTCCCGGGGGGCCTCCCTTGCGCACAAGCCTGGGGGCGGGCTCTCCGGAAGGCCGCTGGCCTGCATCTGGGCGCGGGGTGAGGGCCGGAGGAGCACAGGTGAGCAGGGGGCCGGGCGGGCCAGTGTCTGCAGGTGTGCGCCAGCTCAGAGGCTCAGAAGAGCCGAGCCAGGGAGGCCAAACAGCCCCCAGCAGCTGCAGGCAGGCGACATCACCATTTTACTGACGAGAAGTGGAGGCACAGACCCTGGAAGCACCCCGAACGCCATCCAGGGCAGGGAGGGACCCAGACCCGGCAGTGGCCGGTGCAAACGGCAGCTCTCCATCTGTAAATACGGCCATAAACGGTACTTCTAATGCACAGTCGAATGTCTAATTTCTGTTTCATATGCCTACCAATTTGCAAGCCCCCCCTCCCCCCATTTTAAAGGACCCAGGAACTGACATTGGCGACGTGACTCCTGCCGGCACCTGGTGCTCACCAGCCCAGGGCACCTGCTGAGACCGCGACGAAGCAGAAGCAATTCTGGGCACGCATCGAGGCCCTGCTCCTGGTTCCAAGCGCTTAGGAGGCTGAGTGCTAAGGTGCACTTTTAAATTCTGGGAAGCCATTGGACAGGTGTGGGAATAATTCTGCTCACAAATAAAGAGGCGCAGAGCAGGCCGCAGGAGGGGCCGCTGCTGGAGAACATTGGGGCTGCCCAGAGCCCAGTCCACGTCCAGTCACTGTCGCCTCCAAAACTCCATCCGCCTTTCTCATCAGCCCACCCAGACTGGGCAGATTTTAAAAACTTTTGAAAATTTACATTCAAGCGTCTGGAAAGCTAATGGTTTGATTTTTGGTGCTCTTGTCAAACTGCTTTTCTCACATTCTTAAGTGTAGTCAGAATAAAGGAGTTATTTAACCTGACAGCAAAATGCACATTTGGCTTTCTGTTTAACAGCATGTAGAGATGTAGAGGAACCCTGTCTCTGGTCTGCGAGCAACTAGTCATTGCAAATTTTCACAGCACATTCAATAACTGCACAGGTTCTTCACATCAGCAGGAGCTGGGCAGGGCCACCCGTCCCCGCTTTGTAAACTGAGGCTCAGAGGAGACCTGCCCACCCCGGGGGCTTCTTGGAGGCACCCGCTGGCTGGGAGGGACCCCGGGGCACATGCGTTAGAGGTGGTGGGAGACCTTCTTCATCGTGGTTTCCATCAGGGGAAGGGCCTGTGGAGAAGGTGACAGGCGCCGAGCAGATTTGGGAGGGGTGGTCTCTCGGGAGAAGACGGGGTGTGGGGAGGCCAGCGAGGGCCGCACACTTGCCTCCAGCCGGCTCAGGGCTCGGGGTAACACGACCGCAGATTCGGAGCACCTCCCTGGGGGCAGGCTGGGACAGACCCTGGGCTTAAACTCTTATTCGGAATGGGGAGTTATTGCAGGTTATTGAAGAACTGGACCTGGTTAATGAAAAATCTTATTGAAAAACTAAGGGTGGACAACCCGTCTTCCCAGTTACCCAGGTTTTCCCGCTGGAAACCCCTGCGCCTCCTCCGGCTTTGCGGGTCCTGCCTGTGCTCCCGCGTTCCCGCCAATCTCCCTCTAATTTCCAGGGTGTGTGTGAATCCCCGCCGGCCTTCACGGCCCTGCTCCTTCCCGTGACTCTCGTGAATGCACACACGCATCTGTCACGTGACTTGGTTGGCGCACCAGCCAAGGATCGCAGGTGACGCCAACAGGTAAACAGCACCCACGTCACCGCTGACAGCAGGAGAAGACAGACAACCAGGGGAAGGTGCTGAGGTGGCTTGGCGAGGGAGAGGGCGGGGAGGTATGGCGGGAGGGGCTGAAATGATGTAGAGAGCGTGCCCCGGGGGGAGCTCGCTGAGTCACGGAGGCACGAGAGCTGTAGAAATGTCCACAGGTGTGCCGGGGAGCTGTCTATCCCGAGCATCCACACCTGAGCGTCCACACCTGAGCATCCACACCTGAGAGTCCACACCTGAGCTGTCCACACCTGAGAGCCCACACCTGAGCATTCACCCCTGAGCATCCACACCTGAGCTGTCCATCCATGAGCATCTACACCTGAGCTGTCCACACCTGAGCTGTCTACACCAAGTGTCTACACTCATGAAGCCACAGAAATACACAGGGACACACACTGACACACACACACAGACGCACCAGACAGAAAAATACACACAGAGACACAGGCACGTGCATGCCCAGTGCAGTCACACTCGTGAACAAACTCATGTACACACGCACTCAGGCACACGCGGAGACAGATGAATATTTCTTTGGCTGAGAAGAGTGAGAAGGGAGAAATCTGCAACTTAATTAAATAATGTTGCTCAGAAAGCCTTAAAATGAGACTAAATCTCCTTAATGCAGGAAGTAAAACCAGAGTGCTCTGGACTTGGTCTCATCATGACAAAATCTTTTTCAATTTTGGTAGATTTTCATAATATAAATATGCTGCTATTTATCTGCAAAATGTGTAGGAAAATGTAAAAAAAAAATTTTTTTTAAAGATTTATTTATTTAATTCCACGCCCCCCCCCCCCCCGCCCCCGGTTGTCTGTTCTCTGTGTCTCTTTGCTGCGTCTTGTTTCTTTGTCCACTTCTGTTGTCGTCAGGGGCACGGGAAGTGTGGGCGGCACCATTCCTGGGCAGGTTGCACTTTCTTTCACACTGGACAGCTCTCCTTACGGGGCGCACTCCTTGTGCGTGGGGCTCCCCTACATGGGGGACACCCCTGCATGGCAGGGCACTCCTTGCGTGCATCAGCACTGCACATGGCCAGCTCCACACGGGTCAAGGAGGCCCGGGGTTTGAACCATGGACCTCCCATGTGGTAGACAGACGCCGTAACCGCTGGGCCAAGTCCGTTTCCCTATCAAAATTTTAGCTAACCTTCAGTTCCTCAAGTTCTTAATGTTTTTATTATTATAATAGATTTTATTTTTAGAGCATTTTTTGGTTGACAAGATAAACACGTACGAAGTACAAAAATTCCCTTAGACCTGCTCCCCCACCTCCCACTCCCCGCACAGTTCCCCATGTGACCGGAAGTTCGCATTCCTGCTGTGCATGCCGTGCAATCCCTGACCCAACACTGATACATTGTATCAACTTAAGTCCATAGTTTACCTTGGGGTTCACTCTTTGTGTTGTGCCATTCAAGGGTTTTTGACAAATGCATGATGTCATGCACCCACCATTACTGTCTCAAACAATAGTTTTCCCGCCCTAAAAATGCCCCAGGTGCCCCCTGTGCAGCCCGCCCCCTTCCCCCAAGCCCCTGGCCCCCACTGGTCCTACTGTCGCTGTAGTTTTGCCTTTTCCAGAGTGTCGTAGTGCTGGACTCACACAGCCTGTGGCCTCTGCAGCCTGGCTGCGTCCACTTGCCGCATGCACTGAAGGTTCCTCTTTTCACAGCTGGGCAGCTCATTCCTTCTTATCACTGAGTAGTATTCCACCACATGGATGTCTGCTTTACCTGAACTTAATGTGGTGACTACAACTTATAATTAAAGTGAGTTTCTTATATACAACATATAGTCAGTCTTGTTTTTACAACCCTTCTGGCAGCCTCTGTCTCTTAATTAGTGTATTTTTAGACCATTCAACTTTAAAGTGCTGATATAGTTGGATTAATACCTACCATGTTTTTAAGTGTTTTCTATTCATTGCCCTTGTTCTTTCTTTTTTGTCTTCTATTCATTTTCTGCCTTATCTGGTTTTAATTGAGCATTTTATATGATTCCATTTTCTCTTCTCTTAGTATATCAATTATACTACTTTTAAACTTCTATTTTGTTTTTGAATAGAAATGCAGTGCATCTGCTGTCGTGCTAAATACAGATGAAGCTGGCCATAGAATCTTCTTCACAGCTTGGCTGTTTATTTGCAGCACCTGGTAGAGGGTCAGACAACAACAGCCTTTAGAAATTGAAAACATTTGTGATGTTGACCTCTGAAGTATCAGAAAATTCACTTACAGCTTCCAAGTTTCAAATATATGGCTAACGAAAGAATCATACGAATGAGTCTCTAGTTTAAAAAGAATTGAGTTTTATGCACCCTCTTGTTTCCTTCAAACACCACCAAAGACGCACAAACCGAAACACTGTGTAAATCCCTGTCCCCATTGAAGCAGCGATGCAGCCAGAGGTCCAGATGTGACCTGTAAAGTGAATTCTAGGAACCCGGGACTGAGATGAGAGGAGGAAAAGCCCAGCTCTGCGCAAGGAAGGCAGCTCCCCGCCAGGTCCTGAGCCCGGCCGTCCGGGGAACCCGGCTGGAGGGAGCAGGGCTGGGGACTCCTCTGGGCCCAGGCAGGAACCCACTGGCAGAGGGCGAGTCTGACGGGAGCCAGAGCTCACCTGTCAAGGATGAGCAGAAGAGGAGGGGGCCGTGGCAGCTCAGCCCGAGGGCCGCCGGGAGGGGTGTGGAAGCTGCGCCGCGCCAGGGCAAGGACAACAGCGGGTCTTGGGAGAGTCATGGAGAGAACGCGGTGATCCTCGGGTGCGCCGTGTGCCTGTGGCCAGCCTCACCTGGGGCCTCGGCAGACCCCGCGCTCACCTAGGCAGGAGCCAGCAGGTGCTCCACGTGGAATCTGGGAAGGGCCCCCCGAAAGGGAGGCCAGGTCCTGGGGGCGTCTCCGCACCCTCCTCCCCGGCAGCTGGCACACCGAGGACTTGGCGTTCCACCACTGACCACCGCCTGCCGCCGCCGGCCTTGCCACCACGTGGGCCGACAGGGGAGGGGCGCGGCTCAGCGCCGGCTCCTGGGCAGTTTCAGCAAAGCCCCCCTTGCTCCTGTGCTGTCTGCCTTCTGTTCTTGTGCACGGGTTGGGATGTTGCTCTTTATAGTTTTATGCTGCATCAAACCCTTTCTGAACTGAAGTAAATAAACAACATGTGCACAGACCTCTATAAAACACGCAGGAAAATTCTCGAGGACCTCTTTCGTGTAAATGATTCCAACTCTGGAGCTCCCGTCCTGGCTCATCTCCCCCAGGCCTGACCTGTGGGTCGGCTCCCCAAAGCTCTCCACCCGCGGCCTGTGGGCGCCTCGGGTCGCAATCCTAATTTGCACCCACCTTACTGTGGCCCCAGCTGTTCCCTTCAGGTCCTGTAACCACAGCCGAGCCCAATCCCCTGGCCATAGTCAAAGCCCCGAAGTCTCTGGTAAATCCATCGCTAAACATCCATTACTTATTGGAAAATACTCCAATGCACCTTCTGTATCGAGGCATCGCATTTATAGAGAAACGAGCGCAGCTGACGGATGCACGTGTTAAGAATTTTCGCAAGGCGAGCACCCCACGAGGCAGCCCCAGAGCAAGAGGAGACGCCTGCTCCCCGCGCCCGCGACCTGGTCCTAGTAAGGCATTTGCCTCGTCTTTGGGATCAGCACTGTGGACGCCGCTGTGGAGGGAGTGTTGCTGCGAACCTTCTCCTAAAGCCTTCTAGAGTCGGGGAGCGTGTGGGCCTGGCCTCTGCGGATCAGCCGTGGCGCGCGCCCCTGCCCAACAGCGCCCTGACAGGCTTGGCAGCACTGGGGCATGTCTCTCTCATTTGCTCCAGCCATCCTGGTGTCAGAAACGGAGAAGGGTCTGAGTTGTTGCCCGACTCGGAAGCTGACAATTTAGCCTGACACGAAGAAGACAGAAGATTCCTGAGTCAGAGACACAGGGCAGCGCGCTCCTCATGACGGCTGTGGCAAGACCAGAATCCTCGTGAGCCAGGTCCTTGGGCCTCAAATTCCCACAGGTTATGACTAGAGGACCGAGTGAACCCTGACACACAGGCTGCATTTCAGGGGAGCGAGCCTGAGCTTGGAAATCCAAGTCCGCTGTGGAGGCAGGAGGCGCCTGCTCTTCACTCCCGAGGCAGAGGCTGGCTGTCAGGCTGGACCATAAGCCGGCAGGCGGGGACAGTCCCCACCCACCCGAGCTGCCCACTGTGACAGCCTCCCTGACAGGCAGAGCCTCTTCTTGAGGGACGTGTGGAAACAACGGAACCTGGAGCCCTTTCTCCCCAAGCCCCGTGGGTGTCGTCCGAGAAGGGTGAGCCTCTTTCCAGAGATGTAGTCACGTGGGATCCCCTCGAAGCCTTCCGCCCTTGAGTTCAATTGTCCTTCTTCAACTTGATCCTTGGAAATTCTTTTCAAGGTCTGAGTTCCAGCCTGCTGCTCTTATCCCAAAGTGGACGCCGTGCCCCGTTCTCTAATGTGCTGGAAAGAAAGGGAAGTACTGATGTCGGTGACGATGATGGAGGACAGTAAAATGAACGGACACAGAGCAGCCATGTGGATCCTGTTCACGTCCTGCTTTTGTGTAAAACTTTTTAGAACAGAACTTGGATGATTGATGTGCTTATAAATTGATATGAAGATATTAAAACTGATACACAATTTTAGAGGGAAATTCAGTTTTCTTTTGCAAATATCAGGAAGATTATTGGATAGATTATTTACTACTTTCAGCAATAGATGATGTAATTAATTTGTTTTTATTGCAAATCAGAATTAAATTAGTAAATGAATTGCCTTTTCCAGGACCAGAGCTCAGTATAGCAGATCTTGTTTGAGGAAAATGAAGCACGGCAAAAAAGAGTGACATTGAGTAAAATTGCTTTTGATTTCTGAATGAAGTAAAATAATTAAGTCTATTGGGTTTTGCTTTTGTTTCAAAAGGAGAATCTGAAATTTAAAAAGCACTATTAAATAAGGTTTCTTAGCATGAGGCTTCTGTAATTACATCTGCACTGTACAAATTGGCATATATTATTAATAATTACTGTATCCTGCATTTTACAATTCAATAGTATTCAACTCATTGCCAAACTGCTTATTCCTTAAAAATAAAGGTGAGCGAATGGAGAAATCTAATTTCTCTGTTGCCATGGTAACCTTTCCCAGTGAGAAAATATATTGAGTTGGTGTGAAAAGACCCCTCCTCAAAGCGTGCCCTCCCAGTGGCTTCGGCATCCCGGTACGGCGCTTTCCTGCATCCCTCCTTGATGGTTGTGGTAGGAAGAATTTCAGCACATGTGACCCCTGCCCCCTGGTGTTGATCCCGAGACTATATTACATTCCATGGAAAAGAGACTTTGCAGATGTAATTAGGGTTACTAATCTGCTACTTTTAAGATAAAGAGATTTCCCTGGATTATACAGAAGACCCAATTTCAGCACATGAGCCTTTAAATCAGAAGAGGAAGGCGGAATGAGAAGTCAAGGAGATTCAAAGGACAAGAGGGACTTGATGACGATGGCTGGTTTAAGAGGTGGGGTGACCACGAGGCACGAGCCCATGAGGACCCGAAGCCATGAGGACCCAGCCCATGCTTCGCGCTGAGATCTCCTGGTGACGGCGTGGCTGCGTGTGCTCCAGGGTGCTTTGTGCCGTGGCCACTGGCCTCTCGGGGCTGAGTCAACCTACAAGAGCACACAGCATTCCTGACGGGGGGCCATGTGCAGAGAAGCCCTGGAAAAGGGCAGATGAGGGGACAGTGGTCACTGTGTGCAGTTGTCCCAGCCAGGGGACCTGTGAGCAAAGCCACTTTGCGTCCTCCAGCCCAAAGCCCAGACACATGAATTAGTCAAAACTTACCCAGTGGAGCAGGGGAGCCACACAGCTAAGCCCTGACCTTCAAACCCAGTTTTATGAGCAAATAAGATGGTTGATCTTTAAGCTGTTAGTTTCTATGGCTGTTCTTTACTCACCAATAATAACTGATCCATACCTCATGGAAATAGGCCAAAAAATAATAGCCTTGGGGAGTAGATGTGACTCAGTGGTTGAGCACCTTCTTCCCATGTATGAGGTCCTGGGTTCATTCCCCAGTACCTCCTAAAAAATAAGAGTAATAGTCTTTACATAAGAATAATGAATAAATGACATAAGAGAAATCATTACGATAACTAAATAAAATTTATAGCATTAAACAAGAAACGTATGAAATTTGAGGAAAACTTTAATGCCCATCTGAAAAACACCTGCCTAACTTGAAACACATGGAAGGTTATTTATTCTTAGGTACAACGCCTCAATATCATAAAGATGTCAGTTCTTCCCCGATTAAGATATAAATTTAAGCAGTCCCAATAAATTGCCAGCAAGTTGTTTTTCTGGAGCCAGATGAGTCGATTTTAAATATTAAAAAAAAAAAATAGCTAGGAAAGTTTTGAGAAAGAAAAATAACATGTTAACTGCCCGGTCCAGATAGCAATACCGCTGAAATCCCCGACATTCAGTGCGCCGCGGCCCCAGCGCATGCGCCGTAGGCGGACAGACGGCCCGCCGCCATCCCAGAACCCACCGCGGCCCAAGGGACCCTGGGAGGGCGGGCGAGGCCCCGGGGGGGAGGGCGGGCAGGGTCCCGGGGGGGAGGGCGGGCGAGGCCCCGGGGGGTGGGCGGGCAGGGTCCCGGGGAGGGCGGGCGAGGCCCCGGGAAGGAGGACGAGGCCCCGGGGAGGGCGGACAGGGTCCCGGGGAGGGCGGGCGAGGCCCCGGGGGAGGGTGGGCAGGGTCCCGGGGAGGGCGGGCGAGGCCCCGGGAAGGAGGGCGAGGCCCCGGGGTGGGCGGTGCCCGCGATGCCTGCCGTGCGTCCGGCCCCACGGGGGCGACCGGCTGCGGGGAGGGAAGACGGGCCCCCGGGGGCCGCGAGGTGCAGCCTCCTGGTCTGAAGGTGGAGGGGGCCGCCCTGGAGCCCCCAGAAGGAGCAGCCTGCCAGCGCCCAGGCCTGCGAGACCCGCAGGGCCTCCACCGCCAGAACTGCACGAAAATAAAAACGTGGCTCTAGGCCACCAGTGTGGCGGTTACTTGTTAAACCACAGCAGGAAGCAAAGCACAGCTAGGCAGGGCAACTGAAAGTGGGAAAAATTACATGATCTAAAATAAACCCCAGTTCATTTTGGAATTTCTATATGATACCTATGGCCTAAGAAATCACTGGAAAATATAACCTTTTTAATAAATTCAAGACAACATGCTGGCCAGTATTTTAAAGGATTAAATTGGTTTCATACATCATACCATACATAAGAAGAAGGTCAACCACCACACCATGGAGCCAAGAGTGGCTACAACTGAAAGCAGGAGGATTGCATCCAGCATCCATGTGGAATCTAAGCACCCTCTTAACATAGATGTGGAGTGGACACAACCAATCCAAGGTCCACAGGATGGAGGAATAGAGTATGGATTACAGTGGACTTAGTGATACTCTATTCATGAACTTTTGTGATTAGTAATCGAAGAAAATGTGGCATTGGTGTGGAGAAAGTGGCCATGGTGGCTGCTGGGGGTAGGGAGTGGGAGGAAGAGATGTGATGTGGGGGTGTTTTCGGGACTTGGAGTTATCCTGGGTGGTGCTGCGGGGACAGTTACCGGACACTGTATGTCCTCCCATGGCCCACTGGATGGAACGTGGGAGAGTGTGGGCTGTGGTGTGGACCATTGACCATGAGGTGCAGCAGTGCTCAGAGATGTATTCACCAAATGCAATGAATATCTCATGATGATGGAGGAGGTTGTTGTTATGGGGGGAGGAATGGGGTGAGGGGGGTGGAGGGTATGTGGGGACCTCATATTTTTTTAATGTAACATTAAAAAAATAAGTAGACAAAAGAATAAAAAAATAAGAAAAAAAGAATAAACTCTAAATCAATAAGGGATCTAGACACACATACATGCAAAAGCCATAGAAGTCCTTAAAGAAAACATGATGTATTTCTTTGTTACATGAGTACAGAGAAAGGCTTTTCTTACTATGATGCAACTACAAAAAAAAAAAAACTGAAAAATTCAATGTCATGAAAACTTTTACTGGAAAACAAAACAAAAGAAAGACAATTGTCGTGTGGGAGAAAGCATTTGCAGCATAAATCAGGCAGTTTAGTTATGAGGACATGAAGAAGTTTTCCAAATTAAAAAGAGAATAGCTGGGAGTAGGGGGTAAGCCCATGCACAGAGTTCCCAAAGATAATACAAATGCCCTTAAGTGGGAAAAGAGCCTCAGCTTCGCCTGCCACAAGTAATGCATATTTAAGTTGCATTGTGACACCATTCTCACCTACTGGATTAGCAAAAATCCAAAAGCCTCACAGCCGCTCGTTTGGCGCGGGTGGGGGAGGGCCCCTCTTCTTGGGTGCGTGCAGGGTTCACGGAGGACAACCCAGTGGAGCAGAAGCTGCAGGGTCCACCAACGTGTGTTGCTCTTTGACACGACTCTCACGCTGAAATCACCACCTGCAGCACATGAAGAGAATGCCTATAGTGTTCTTTATCACTGCAATATTCACAACAGGAAACAGTGGAAACTCCCCAGATACTTGATGAGCCAGGCAATCGCATCTGTGCCACTGAGAGAGGAGAGGGATTGCCGGGGTTCCCACTGAAGTTAAACGGCAAGGTGCAGTGGGCTGTGGAGCAGGTGGGGATTCGTACAAAATACGGGGAGGGAAGAATATGCACAGGCAGGGTGCAGAAAAAATGGTGAAAATGGTTATCTCCTGGGGACTGGGGTGGTGCAGGGAAGGCCTGAAGCTCCCGCAGGTGCGGGGAAGGCCTGAAGCTCCTGTGGGTGCAGGGAAGGCCGTGAAGCTCCTGCAGGTGCGGGGAAGGCCTGAAGCTCCTGCGGGTGCGGGGAAGGCTTGAAGCTCCTGCAGGTGCGGGGAAGGCCTGAAGCCCCCGCGGGTGCGGGGAAGACCTGAAGCTCCCGCGGGTGCGGGGAAGGCCTGAAGCTCCTGCGGGTGCGGGGAAGGCTTGAAGCTCCCGCGGGTGCAGGGATCCCGGTGAAGCTCCCGCAGGTGCAGGGAAGGCCTGAAGCTCCTGCGGGTGCGGGGAAGGCCGTGAAGCTCCTGTGGGTGCAGGGAAGGCCTGAAGCTCCCGCGGGTGCAGGGAAGGCCGTGAAGCTCCTGCGGGTGCAGGGAAGGCTTGAAGCTCCTGCGGGTGCAGGGAAGGCTGTGATGCTCCCGCGGGTGCAGGGAAGGCCTGAAGCTCCTGTGGGTGCAGGGAAGGCCGTGAAGCTCCTGTGGGTGCAGGGAAGGCCGTGAAGCTCCTGTGGGTGCAGGGAAGGCTGTGAAGCTCCCGCGAGTGCAGGGAAGGCCGTGAAGCTCCTGCGGGTGCAGGGAAGGCCTGAAGCTCCCGCGGGTGCGGGGAAGACCTGAAGCTCCTGCGGGTGCAGGGAAGGCCTGAAGCTCCTGCGGGTGCAGGGAAGGCCGTGAAGCTCCTGCGGGTGCAGGGAAGGCCTGAAGCTCCTGCGGGTGCAGGGAAGGCCGTGAAGCTCCTGCGGGTGCAGGGAAGGCTTGAAGCTCCTGCGGGTGCAGGGAAGGCCTGAAGCTCCTGCGGGTGCAGGGAAGGCCGTGAAGCTCCTGCGGGTGCAGGGAAGGCCTGAAGCTCCTGCGGGTGCAGGGAAGGCCGTGAAGCTCCTGCGGGTGCAGGGAAGGCCTGAAGCTCCCGTGGGTGCAGGGAAGGCCGTGAAGCTCCTGTGGGTGCAGGGAAGGCCTGAAGCTCCCGCGGGTGCAGGGATCGCGGTGAAGATCCTGCAGCTGCGGGGAAGGCCTGAAGCTCCTGCGGGTGCAGGGATCGCGGTGAAGATCCTGCAGCTGCGGGGAAGGCCTGAAGCTCCCGCGTGTGCGGGGAAACGCCATGAAGCTCCTGCGGGTGCAGGGAAGGCCGTGAAGCTCCTGCGGGGGCAGGGATCACCATGAAGCTCCTGCGGGTGCAGGGAAGGCCTGAAGCTCCTGCAGCTGCACCTGACGCAGGTCGGGCCATCCAAAAGGAAGGTGCCCAGATGGAACTAGCACTCAGGAACCTCATCAGGGAAAGGTCTGAAGGGTGATGGGGAGAGGGACCAGGCGCAGGCCTGAGGATGGAACGCCACGAGGCCATCTGATGCGTGTGATAGGCGGGAGGGAAGGAGGGAGCGGGAAGTAGGCGGACGCCGGGGCTGATGGTCGCCCCTGAGGAAGCTTCGGGCAGGCGGTGGGGGCCCCTCGGCAAGGGCTGCTCCCGGGAGCCCCACGGCAGCAGGAGGCGCCCCCTCTGCCGCCCCCCAGCCTGCCCCTGACCGCAGGGGGGATGCCAGTGTGAGCGCTGCGCGGATTCGAAGGTGAGGCGCCGGCCTCCCTCCTCAGGGGAATGACACAGCCCCGCGGCAATCTTGGGCTTCGCATGGCAGGCTTGCTCCTAGATCTTGGTGCAGGATTCTGGAACTACTTTGCACACATTTAAGCAATGAGCAAACAAGTGGATACAGCGATCTCGTTACCCCAGACTTGCGGGAGCAGCCAGCTGCGCTCTGCCTCCTCCTCCAGCGCTGAGGCTGTAAACGGGGCTTCAACGTTGCGCTAAACCTTCAAGTCAAAGATACTGTTTCTAGGTGGGGTTAAGTGGGGGCAGCCTTTTAAGAAAGGCTGTGAAACAGAGCACTTGCTAGGGAACCGACTCATGTGAGGAGGAAGAAAAAGACAGAATGTGTCTTTAAAAAGAGTACATGAAAAACAAGATTATTACTTGACCAGTTAAGGAAATAGAACCAGAGGCTCACAGGAACTTAACCCTGTACTTCCCCTAGGGGCAATGTTCAGCATTCACTAATGAAGTTTCCACAGGGACTTTACAGAACATCACTACTGTGAATAGCAAAAAACAACTGAATATTGATAATTTGGGAGCCAGGGTTTCCATTATGGGGAAAAGTAAATATGGGACAGAGAAAGGAATTTAAGGGCCTTGTAGTAACTGACTGGATTGGACATAAGAGTATGAACATCTACGGGTAAGGCCACATTGGGAAAATAGGAATAGAACTACATTGGGAGGTGGGAATTGCAGGCGCCTTCAGATAGATAAATGACTTAAGGCAGCCTCCAAGGAGAGTGCCAATAAATAACTTAGGACAGCCTGTAAGGAGATTGCCAATAAATAACTTAGGACGGCCTGTAAGGAGAGTGCCAATAAATAATATGGGACTGCTTACAAGAAGAAGCCTTTCAAAAAGAAAAAACATAGATACATTATCTTCAGCTAACCGCAGTGTTCCGCTTCTGTGCCTGCTTGCTTGCTCGCTTATTAGTAAACGCCCCCCTTCCTAAAAAGATATAAAACCACCCCTTCCCTGAATCTCGGGGCTGCTCTCTCCTCTGCAGAGGATGAGACAGTCGCCGCCCAGCTAATAATGCTCTCAGTTGGAACTATATTCAAAGCCTGAGTCTGGTCAATATTGCTGATCTGTAACAAACCTATAGGTGATGGATAATTCCAGGTATAGAATAGAGAATTGGGTGAATGTGAGTACAACTTTTAGATGGAGCCATGTTAAAAGGTAGTGAGTACCAGATTAAATGCATTCCCAGTGGCTAAATTTGGGGCAATTTATTCAACACTTCAAATAGTCACAGTAACGTGTTAAAGCAGTATTGAAAGCCTGTGAATCCATAGTAATGGGGGGGAAAAACAGGAGGAAAGAGGGGAAATGAGACAGCTATTTTTTTGCAGAAAAATGCAGGCTAGTAGAGCTAGAAGGAATGAGAAAGTACAAAATCACCGTCTAATAACCACTGCATTCATTTTTTTTCTTTTTACATGTTCATACTGTATTTACTGAAACTGATTATAGATATTGAGACAATAGCTTTCAAACAAGGTAACATTTGGGTTTACATTGTGGTTTATATTTTAGACTAGACAATTTTCTAAAGTTTTAGTTATCTTATGTTTTACATTATGATTTACATGTTAGCCTATCAGCCCCTACACATTTTTGGTGTAATTTAACATGTCTTATATCCATCCTTGCATACTCTTGTGAACACTTCTATTGCCCACACAGTTACATCGATTCCATCTATTCAATACCTCTTTCCCCTCCCCTCAGGGCCCACAGTGACAGTCAATCTTCATTGCTTGAAGGGCCATGTTCAGAGATACTTGCAACAGTGCTGAGGGCTTGACATGCTCAACTGCCCTAATGCACTGGGAGCCACCATTTCCCTAGAGATACAGTTCCCTCTATTTGAGAACATCAGTCCTCCCCAGGATGTGAGCCTACCTTCACTCTCATTATATGGTCTCTGTCCAATGATATAATCCAGTATGGCAAAATGAGCACTCACACACTCCCAAGAAGCCTGTCCTGCATCAGATTATCCCCTTTAAGCATCTTCAACAGGTAACCTTCCTTATTATATTTTTGAAAAAGTTTTCTCAGCATTATACTCTCAGCCAAATACCTGACAATCTCCTATGATCGTATGTGCATCCGTTTTCTATTACCGAATAACAGATGATCACAAACATCACAGTTTGAAACAACACCCATTTAGGAGCTAGTGGCTCTGAAGGCCAAAGTCCTTGCAAGCTCAACTGAGTCCAAAAGGCTGAAATCAGAAATCCCCTGCCCGGGCATTTACGTGCAGGCTCTGGTGTGAAACCTGCTTCCAAGAGCATTCTGGTTGTTGACAGAATTCAACTCTTAAGTTCAGGTCACTGCACAGGGCTTGAAATTGGCACCAGTCCTTGAGGGACATTTTGTGAAAATCTACCACAGGGTATAATTTAAATACAGTGACGTGTAGGGGTCTTAAATACACAACTGCTTTCATTTTGGCAAATGTACAAATGTCTTATCTCAATTAAGATACAGAATCTGTCCATAATCTCAGAAAGTCCAGGATTCTCCTTTCCAGGCAATCAAAACCAAAATCTAAAGATTCAAATCCATGCAAGTATATTTGTTCAATCTATAGACTTGAGAAAATATATCTATCTACATGGAATCTATAGAAGCACTTGAGAATTAAAATCTTAATAATAGGAAGTTTTCTAATACAGTAGCACAGCTTATCTTTCCATTTATTTAGGACTTCTTTTATTTTCCTTTTCGTGTTTTATGGCTTTTACTGCAAAGGTCTTGCATATCTTTTATTAAAGCTATTCCTAAGTCCTTTATTTCTTTTCTTGATGATATTATAACTGGGCTGTTTTTCTTGTAATTTTATTTTCTATGGTTTATTGCTAGTATACATAAATACAATTGATTCATGTACTTTGACCTTGCTAAATTCACTAATTAGTTCCTTGCAAATCTTTTCCAGATTCTTTAGGATTTTATATACACAATCATTTAGTTACAAATAAAATAGTTCTAACTCTTCCTTTCTGATCTTTAAGCCTTTTATTTTATTTTTGCCTTTTTATTGGTGCGGATCAGCAGTAAAATATTGAATAAAAAGAATACACACAGGTATCCTTCTTTGTTGCTGACCTTGGTAGAAAACATCGAACTTGTCACCATAAACTATAATATAAGCTGTAGATATTTTGTTAATGAACCTCATCAGGATAAGGGTATCCTTTCTATTTCTAGTTTGCTGAGAGTTTTCATTGTAAATGATTGCTAAATACTGCCAAATGGTCCTTCTGAATCCACTGAAAGGATTGTTTATTTTCTCCTTTATTCTCCCAGTATGGTAAATTGATTGATTTTAATTGGGAAGGGTTCCCTCCACCTCTATTTTCTGAGCTTCTGTAGAATTGATATTATTTCTTCCTTAAATATCTGATAGAATTCACTGTTGAAGCCATTGAGGCCTAGAGTTTCCTTGTGGGAAAGTTTTCAATTATTACTCTTATATGTTAATTGATATAAGGTCACTCAAGTTCTCTATTTATTTTGGGGTCAGTTTTGATAATTAAGGTTTTTCAAGGAACTCATTTCATCTACAATGTCAAATTTTTTGGAACAAAATTTTTCATACCGTTTGTTATGCTTTTAATATCTGTAGGTTCTGCAGGGATATCCATTCATTTCTGATATTTGTAATTGGTGTCTTTTAATTTTTATCACTTAGGCTTTAGTTTTATCAATTTTATTGATCTTTGTTAATTTCACTGATTCTGTATGTTTTTTTGGATATTTTTATTACATTGATTTTTACTTTATTTCTTCTACGTAATGTTAAATTTGCTTTTCACATTCTAAATTTTAAAGTTGGCATTTGCACCATTTATTTTAGACCTATCTTCTTACCTAATATAATAATTTAGGGTTCTAAACTTTTCTCTAAGTTCTGCTTTTGCTACATTCCATAATTTTTCATATGTTGTATTCTAATTCACATACAGATACATTGTTTTCATTTTTCCCTTGATGTTTATTATTTGTCTCATGGCTTCTTTTACAAGTATATTGTTTAAGAGTCACGTATTTTGGAAGGGGGCTCCTGGTTATCTTATTGTTATTAATTTCCATTTTATATTCCATTGTCTTCAGAGGGCAATGCTAGTATGACTTCATTTTTTAAAATTTATTGAGATTTGTTTTATGACCCAGGATATGGGCCATCCTTATGATTGTGCCACGAGCATGTCAAGAGAACATACATACTGCAGTGCTGGAGGACTGTCCCATCCTCTGATCAGGCAGAGACAGCGCCGAGCGTCACTCACAACCTCTGTCTTCAATGATTGGGTTTAGTCGCTTTATCAATTTATTCACAAATATTAAGATGGAATTGTCTATGTCTTTTAATTTCGTATATTTTACTTCCCTTTTGGAAGCTCTGATACTAGGCACATACACAGTTATGATTGGTGTGTATTCCTAATTGACCCTCTGATTATTATGAAATTTCCCCTCTCCCCTCTGAAATTGTCTTTGTCTTGAAGTTAATTTTCTCTTTTAACAGAGCCACTTTGGACCTCTTATGACTTCTAGTATATCGTTTTCTGTCCATTTACTTCAGTTTTCTATACCTTTATAATTGAAATGCATCTACTTTGCACTACATGTAGTTGGGTCTTGCATCGTTAACCACATAGTGTTTAGTCAATGTTAACATAATCATTAATTGTTTTATATTTACCCCTCTGATTTTCTGTTTCTCCTGTCATATCTTTAAAAAATGATTATTTGCATATTTTTAGAGGTTTGTGTTAATTTTTCTGTTTGTTTTCCACATTACTTACCATTGTTTTTAGCATTTGCTCCAGTTATTTTAAAAAATGCATCTCTAACTGTTCTCAATACATTCAAAGTAATATTGTATCTCTTCAGGTAAAATGTTCTATAGTTTTTATATGCTTTACTTATAGTCTAATTCCCAATATAATTCATGTTTTTGCTTTAATTAAGCATGCTATAAAGAAATCAAGAGGGAGGAAGGAAATAAATAAAATAAAAATTACTATTTTGCATTGTTCCAGTATGTACCATTTCCATGATCCTGATTCATCTCTGAGGAACTGATTTCATATCTGGTATCATCTCCATTTGTCATTTCTTATAATTGTGAGTCTGATGGTTATAATCTGCTATTCCTTTATCCAAATCAGCTTTAGTTTGTCTCACTTAGAACTATATTTTTTTCTGACTGGGGAATTCTGGGTTGACAGGTTTGTTTTTAATTCCACCACTTTAAAGAGCTCTTGCCCTGTTTTCCTGCTTCCACTCAGTGATTTTCAATCTGTAGTGTGTTGTTTTCCTCAGCTTTTGAGAATAGCTGCTACTGACCCCAGCCACCTGCAGGAGGAAGAGAGAGAGGAAGGGAAGTGCTCAAAGTCCCGGAGAAGCCCTCGAAGCCCCGGATACTCACAGCAGGAGCATCTGCTTCTCAGAGACCATCGCAGGTCAAGTCACTGGAAGCCCCGGACACTGACAGCGGGAGCATCTGCTTCTCAGAGACAATCATAGGTCAAGTCACTGGAAGCCCCGGACACTGACAGCGGGAGCATCTGCTTCTCAGAGACAATCATAGGTCAAGTCACTGGAAGCCCCGGACACTCACAGCAGGAGCATCTGCTCCTCAGGGACCATCGCAGGTCAAGTCACTGGAAGCCCCGGATACTCACAGCGGGAGCATCTGCTTCTCAGAGACCATCGCAGGTCAAGTCACTGGAAGCCCCGGATACTCACAGCGGGAGCATCTGCTTCTCAGAGACCATCGCAGGTCAGGTCACTGGAAGCCCCGGATACTCACAGCGGGAGCATCTGCTTCTCAGAGACCATCGCAGGTCAGGTCACTGGAAGCCCCGGATACTCACAGCGGGAGCATCTGCTTCTCAGGGACCATTGCAGGTCAAGTCACTGGAAGCCCCGGATACTCACAGCGGGAGCATCTGCTTCTCAGAGGCCATCGCAGGTCAGGTCACTGGAAGCCCCGGACACTCACAGCGGGAGCATCTGCTTCTCAGAGGCCATCGCAGGTCAAGTCACTGGAAGCCCCGGATACTCACAGCGGGAGCATCTTCTTCTCAGGGACCATCGCAGGTCAAGTCACTGGAAGCCCCGGATACTCACAGCGGGAGCATCTGCTTCTCAGGGACCATCGCAGGTCAAGTCACTGGAAGCCCCGGATACTCACAGCGGGAGCATCTGCTTCTGAGAGACCATCGCAGGTCAAGTCACTGGAAGCCCCGGATACTCACAGTGGGAGCATCTGCTTCTCAGGGACCATCGCAGGTCAAGTCACTGGAAGCCCCGGATACTCACAGCGGGAGCATCTGCTTCTCAGGGACCATCGCAGGTCAGGTCACTGGAAGGAGCAAGATAGAAGATCTATGAACTTTTTGTCAAAACTGAGATCCGATTCCTCGTGGCAAAAGGGGGATTGAGTGACAGTTTCCATAATGGATCCTGAGACCTCATTTGAGACCCCATTTGGTTTCCAGGAGCTGAAAGAGATGATTAATATGAATCTATTTTTTAAACTCTGTGCTCACATAATCGGATACCTATAAAGTATAAAAGTTTAAAAATCAGTATGATGGTGTCCTTCCTCCTGTAAAGAAAGGGACACAATTAAAGTAAATAAAGGTAAACAAACAAAAAATAAAGATGGCTAAAAAAACCTCCCACAGACTTGAACATTTCATAAATAATCACTATGTGAGTAAAACTTATTAAAAGCTAAATCATAATAGAAAGTTTAAAATTCACGGATTACAGCTGCGGTTAGAGATATGTTTATCCATATACACATTGTTTTAGAATGTTTTGGAATGTTGAGCTGGGTATAAGCCACATCTTTAGAAACCAGAGACGGTGTATATATAAAGAAACGTTAATGAAAGTGAGATGAGACTTAGCGAGCTGCACCCCAGCCTCCAGGGCTAGCGAGTCCCCACGGGATTAAGATGCTCTGCGCCCATTTATCCAGTGGAGGGAAACGTGTGCCTGGATGGACAAAATTATCATCTGGAATATTTACAATCTTTTACATATCACAGCCATCATTCAAATAAAAATTATTAGGCAAGCCAAGAGAAACAATCAGATGCCCTAAAACCAGAAGGAAAACTGCACATATATTAGAATCGCAACCATGGGGATCCAGATATTGGTGTTAGTTAAAGAACTTTGAGGGAATCATGATTAGCAGGTTTTAAAAACAGGACAACTTTAACAAAGCATGGATAAAAAGGTGAGTAATGATGGAATTTACAAATAGAATGGGAAAATCCTATTTGTGAAAATAGAAATTCAGTAGTAGGATTTTACTGAAGATTTAACAAAACATAAATAATAGCAAACACTGGATGAAAAGTCAATAGGACAATCCCCAACACCAGTCATAAGGAGAACAAAACACCGGGATGAAACAGAACGGAGAAGCGGGATCCACGAAACCCAGGGAGCTAGATGTCTGGAGACGCAGAAGGGAGCAACAGAGGAAAGAAGAAAGCTGGCATTGAGGAGATATTAACAGAGAACGAAGGAAATGGCCCCACACCTGACAACACAGGCCTCTGGAAGCACCGCAGCCCAGCTCACGCAGCAGGCCTTTCAAGCGCTCGGCAGCTGGTGTGCTTCCAGAGGCTGGCGCTGTCAGCTCTAGCCACGTGCTTGTGTCCCTGTGGCCGAGCCTTGGACACACAGACACCGGAAGCATCCCCTGGACTGAGGGTTGGAGAAGGTACGTAGGTGCCACGCGCTACTTCCCTGGTTGAGCACAGCACCCAGACTGAGTGGGTTTCTGATTTCAGTACTGTAGTGTCAGGAATTATTAGCTCAGGTGGCCAAACTAATACCTGCTCAGACGTCTCAGGAAGGAAGACGGTGTGCACAGACAGCTTCCACGTGGCTTCCGCGCAATCAGCTCAGCCATCACTGGCCTCCACGCAGACCACACCTTACAACATGGCTGACCCGGCGTTCCACGAAGGAGGGAGGAGTTGGCAACAACAGTCAACTGCGCACACGGACTGTAACTCCAAAGACTACCTTGGTGGCAAGCAATTGGTATCTAAAACTAGCGCTTTAGTTGCTGTTTTCTAACAAAAAAAAATTTTATATATATATATATATAAAGTTTTCATTTCCTCATTGGGTCGAGAGTTGTGATGAGAGCATCATTGCTTAAAGCATTCTATTTGGTAAGGGTATGTCTGTAACTGCTCTTTTTAAATTCATTTCAAGTGTCATTGCTTTGTGTTTGAAGAATTTCACCTGTGTTATTTCTACTTTTTGGATTTTACTGCTGATTTAACTTTATTTTAATATAGGGTCACTTTTGTAAATATTCCATGAACTTTTAAAAGGAAGGTGTATTTTGTTGGCAACATATAGACTTTGAAATACAGACAAAACTAAATTTTGAATTATTTAAATTCACTCTAATTTATTTTTAAGTCTACTTGAATGATTGAACTGAATTCTCTTAAAACAATTTTAAGTTTACATTTTCTTATATTTTGTTACTTTTTGCTTTATGAATTTTAATCATGTTAATTTTGTTATTTTATATTTTCTATAACCTAAAACTTGAAATAGTGTTGCAAGACTAATACAAAGATTGCCCATGGACTCTTTACCCAGATTTATCAATTGTTTACATTCTCTCATTTTATTTTCTATCTACACACACACATTTTATTTTTTTCTGAGGAATTTGAGAATAAGTTGACACTTCAATGTATTTTTCGAAGACAAAGAATTTCTCTTACATAATTACAGTACAATTATAAAAATCAGCGATGTCTATATTTATACAATATCTGCCTGATCCTCAGTCCCTAGTGACATTAAATCAATTGTCACAGTAAAGTGTTTACACCTGTAATTTTTCCAGTTCAGGATCCAATCCAGGACCATTTACTGCAGCCAACCAGCATGTTTATTTAATTGGAGCAGGTTTTCATCCTTTGTCTTTCTTTTTTTTTTAAAAAAAAAGATTTATTTATTTATTTATTTTTCTCCCCTTCCCCCCCCACCCCAGTTGTCTGTTCTCTGTGTCTATTTGCTGTGTGTTCTTCTTTGTCCGCTTCGGTTGTTGTCAGCGGCACCGGGAATCTGTGTCTCTTTGTTGTTGTGTCATCTTGTTGTGTCACCTCTCCGTGTGTGCGGCACCATTCCTGGGCAGGCTGAACTTTCTTTTGCGCTGGGCAGCTCTCCTTGTGGGGTGCACTCCTTGTGCGTGGGGCTCCCCTACGTGGGGGACACCCCTGCGTGGCAGGGCACTCCTTGCACCCATCAGCACTATGCGTGGGCCAGCTCCACACGGGTCAAGGAGGCCCGGGGTTTGAACCATGGACCTCCCATGTGGTAGGCGGACATCCTATCCATTGGGCCAAGTCTGCTTCCCCCTTTGTCTTTCTTGACCTTGAAATTTTTGAGAAGCACACTACAGTTGTTACATATTGATTTTATATTGGCTTGGGTTTGTCTGGTTTCTCCTCATTAGAGTCAGGTCATGCACTGTGGGAGTCATAATTCTAAGAGTCTTCAACATTCTTCCCAGTGATTCAGCCAAATGCTGATCTGGGTGCTCCTGTGAAGGGGTTTAGCAAATGCAACTCGAGCCCAAATCAGCGGGCTTAAGAATGGAGCTAGTCCCGGCTGGGCTGGAGGGGGCTGAGCGCTTCCTGGCGGAGGAGGTGGGAGCACGGCAGGCGTCCACACAAGGGAGAGCACTCAGGCCGGCCTTTGGAGACCGAGGGAGCACGTGGCACACAGTGGGGGCGGCTTCCAGGTCTGAGAGCAGCGACAGCAGATGGGACCTCAGTCTTAAGTGTGGAAGTGGGGTGTCCCCACAGCCTCCAGGCAGAAGCACAGCTGGGCTAGGCTGGAAACTCAGAGCCACAGAACTGTGAGCTAACTGTCAGTGTCCTTTTAAGCAGCTAAGTTTGTGGTCATTTGTTCTGCAGCACTAGAAAATCAATACATGCTTCGCTGGCAGAAATAAAACAGAACGACTCTGCCTTTCTCAGGGCACCATATCGAGAGGCACGTTGTGTTGGTTTGAACAATCACTGGTGATGTAATCTTTGTTCACTTGATTAGGGTGGTGTCAGCCCAATCTTCCACTGTTACTATTTCCTTTTTTAATTAGTAATTGATTTGTGGGGAGATCCTTTGAGGCCATATCCTGATCCTCAGCAAAATTTTCTTTCTTCAATTTTGTTGCAAATGTTGATATTCTATCTCCATAATTTTTCTACATTTTAATTGGCATTCTACTACAAGAGAGTGCTTTCCTTTTTCCCTTGTTGTTGTTAACTTATTTTGGTATTGACGTAGGAACAATTTTTTTTTTCTATAGCTAATACTCAGTTCTTCTAATTCAAGTTGGTGCCCAAATTCTCCCAGATTTAGCCAGTAAGGGCCCCTCCCCTTTTTTTTTTAAAGATTTATTTATTTCTCTTCCCTTCCCCCCCCCCCACCCCAGTTGTCTGTTCTCTGTGTCTATTAGCTGTGTCTTCTTTGTCCATTTCTGTTGTTGTCAGCAGCACGGGAATCTGTGTTTCTTTTTTGTTGCGTCATCTTGTTGTGTCAGCTCTCCATGTGTGCGGCGCCATTCCTGGGCAGGCTACACTTTCTTTTGCGCTGGGCAGCTCTCCTTACGGGGTGCACTCCTTGCACGTGGGGCACCCCTGTGTGGCACGGCACTCCTTGCGCACATCAGCACTGCGCATGGGCCAGCTCACCACACGGGTCAAGGAGGCCCGGGGTTTGAACCGTGGACCTCCCATGTGGTAGACGGATGCCCTAACCCCTGGACCAAGTCCACGGCCGTAAGGACCCCTTGATACTGTTTACTGTTCCCTCTGACAAGTCTCCATCATTCACTGAGTACCTTCTTATTTTCTGGCACAACAAGATGCTTCAGACTTACTTGTATTTTCCTGCCCCAGCTCCAGAACCAGCCATTTCTCCAAGGACCCCTTATTTCTTTTGGTGGAGAATGGTGTTTAGAGACTAAAGTCTGGGTGGCAGTGTTCTCAGTGCTACTGGGGTGCCACTGCTTGTTGACCCATTCAATAGAAAATCTAAGACATCTGTGGTGTCACAAGTTTGTGTTGATGCCTCCAAAGCTGACCCAGCCCCAGGGGTTGTTTCTTTCTCAACTTTCTAAATTCTACATTTTTATATCTTTTCTAACTTGCATGACTGATATATTTCCTCATTTACTCAGTACTATATTACCCACCTGACAGTTTCAGAATTGGTATACACATGCCTAAGAAAATCAAATCTACCAAAAAGCCTCAAGGCTTATTGATAATTTCCTTTTTCAGAATCGGGGCATATAGACAAAGAGCTGTGTTCTTAAGGTTAGATTTGTTCCTCTTTTTCCCTTCAGTGTGGGTTCCCACACTGAGGGTCATTTGTTGGGTTCATTTGTTTCTAGAAGCCCTTGGCTTAAGATTTCCCCCAACTTTGTTGACTTAATTTTCCTGATTTAAGAAAGAGCAAGCCACTGTGCATTCACAAGCTGCAAGGGGGTGTTGAATTAAATCAACATTTCAAAGAAAGCCATACTAGAAGTATATACAAGAAAATTCATCTATGTGCCTGACAGGTTTATAGCAATAACCATTCTTTACATGAAGCTACACTTCTGTTCAAACACACAGACACAAGTAAACACCGCAGGCACTCATACACGCCAGGAAGTCAGCCATTAGATTGCTTTCTGTTACATCTGCAGCTAAGCGAAATTCTATCTGCATATTTGTCCAGAGACCTGAATAACTAGTATTTACAGATTGCACAACACTCTTTCTGCACAATGATTCATTAGCAAATGTGCTTTCATGAGTTTTGGGTTTTTTTTTCAATTTTGTGGCTGTTTCTATAGATAGCTTTCTTTGAATTCTCATTAGAATAATACAGGCATCTGCTTTGGATTCACATTTGCAAAGTCCTAATGCCATAATCATTTGACTGCAGTGAGTAAATTTTCACAGTGGGAAAATTCAAGAAACTGTGAATATTCATTGCACCTGCAGACAAATTTACAGTGCATATATTGAAAGGGCAATTACACTTATAAGCAGTAAATTGCATAGAAAATTGCTAATTTACCCTGCTGAAACATATGTTTGGGCGTGAAAATGTTGTATATTAAAAATCCAGGGAAGAACATGAATTTTCATTTTTTGAATCCAATGTAGCTTTCTTTGAAAAATGAATGGCTTTTTGGCAATATCTTTTTTCTTTCTGATAGGTGCTATGCTGCAGTGGCTACATATCTGTAGAAAGGTTATGTAGTTTAGAGCTTTTGCTAGAAAGCATGATTTTCTCACCTTTAAGCATTTTAGTTTTGCCAGCAGTATGATGTTGAACTCAGTGGTCACTCACCGGCCCGTGGGTTTCCACGTCCGGCTTCCTGCCGTGGCCTCCACCACATGTCACACCTCCCGCAGGAACGCGCTGACACACGCTGACTGCCAGCCTAGAGTACTGTCCCCGAGGGCGCTGCCCAGGCTCGGCTGCGATGCAGGTTCACAGTGGAAGGCAAAGCACGTTCCACCAGAATTCTAACAGTGAACCAGGTGGGAATGCCGTGGTGGGAGGTCAAGAGCTGTGATTTCGTCCTGCAGTGGGAACAAGGGGTCTCCTCGAGGCGGCGGTTACAAAGCTGTCGCCATGGTGACGCCAGCCCAGCAGGGTGAGCTGGAGGCCGTTTTCTAGGGTCGGGAGCTGCAGCTGCTGGAGCCTAACGCTGCCCCGTGGGGAGTGGTCCCGAGGGCAGGAAAGGTGATGGCTCCAGGACCAGGTGGAGATCCCCGGCCCCGGTCCACCAGCCCAGGAACCCCCAGCTCGCTGCCTTCACGCTTTCTCTGTAGAACAGAGTGCGGCCTTGGTCCACTCTGAGGTCAGCCCCATCACCCGCTCTGCCCCCTCGCCTGAGCGCCTGTGCTGCTAGGACCAGAGGGGTGGCCTGCAGGGACCACCTGCCGTCAGGGGCCTGGGGCTCTGAGCCGCCTTGGGTGGAGCCGACCCCGGGGAGGGAGGGGGCCTCGAGCTCAGTCACTGGCATCCACGTCGTGGCACCTGGGAGGGAGAGGCCTCGAGCTCGGTCACTGGCGTCCACGTCGTGGCACCTAAGAGGGAGAGGCCTCGAGCTCGGTCACTGGCGTCCACGTCGTGGCACCTGGGAGGGAGAGGCCTCGAGCTCGGTCACTGGCGTCCATGTCGTGGCACCTGGGAGGGAGGGGCCTCGAGCTCGGTCACTGGCGTCCACGTCGTGGCACCTGGGAGGGAGGGGCCTCGAGCTCGGTCACTGGCGTCCACGTCGTGGCACCTGGGAGGGAGAGGCCTCGAGCTCGGTCACTGGCGTCCACGTCGTGGCACCTGGGAGGGAGGGGCCTCGAGCTCGGTCACTGGCGTCCACGTCGTGGCACCTGGGAGGGAGAGGCCTCGAGCTCGGTCACTGGCGTCCACGTCGTGGCACCTGGGAGGGAGAGGCCTCGAGCTCGGTCACTGGCGTCCACGTCGTGGCACCTGGGAGGGAGAGGCCTCGAGCTCGGTCACTGGCGTCCACGTCGTGGCACCTGGGAGGGAGAGGCCTCGAGCTCGGTCACTGGCATCCACGTCGTGGCACCGGTGAAAACTCAGCACTGAGCGCAGGCACATTATCAAACCTGAGGTGTTTGTGGGAACCCCGAATTTGAAATGGGCTGGTCAGAGGTGAGCCACGGGGGCCCTCCCACTGACTCTATAGTTGGACCCTAACTCCACACCTGTAAGGTGATGGTGATGGTTCTATAATAATAACAACAACAACAGTAAAAATAACCTCCAAGGGGAAGCAGCTGTGGCTCAAGCAGCTGGGCACCCGCCTGCCACGTGGGAGGTCCCAGGATTGGTTCTGGTGCCTCCTAAAAAAAAAGAGGAGGAGGAAGAAGACAGACACAGCGAGCAGCCAGCTCAAACAATGAGGGGGCGGAAATAAATAAATTAAATATTTTTAAAATAATCATAACCTCTGAGGGTTGGGGTGCTGATGGACTGAGCCCACAGCTGGAGACGATTCTGGCCAACGACGGCATCAAGCCTGGGGTCCCCAGGAGAGTTACGGTCTGTGAACAGGCCATCCCCTCGCCAAACTGCAGAAAAGTATTGTTCTCTCTCTCTCTAGTGTGTGTGTGTATATATGGTAGTCTAAATATCATACAATTCTGGGAGGAATTTGATTTTTCCCGTATTAGTAGAATGTGCTGTTTTCCCCCACTAACTTCTAAGGTCATTTTCATTGTTTAGTATTTAGGACTTCAACTTCTACACATGAGAAGAATTCACTTGAATCCTACTTTTGTCATTTTTCTCTTTTATGCTCTTACTTTTATTTCATATTCGTTGCCTCTCGTTCTTACTGTTGACTTTCTGTTTGAATTTGCTTCGTTCTGGGCTTCGCTGGCTGTCAGCTGTTAGCTGGGAAACGCCCTGTGGGTGTAGGACCTGCCGCATCCCAGGGCATCCCAGAAGGCAAGTCAGGACCACTTCACACGGGGCTTTTGTACTGGACGTCTAAGGAGTACGAGCAAAACGATTTCCCGTGTCTAAGTAATATGCCTCAGACACTGCAGAAATTCCACCCTTCCAGAAGCAGTTATTACTCATGAGTCTAATCGCAGCGTTTTCACTGATGGTATCTGGAGAGCCAGCCTAATCTAACCTTCAAGACTCCACCCCCAGCCTTCTTTAAGCAACGAAGCCCCCGCCTCAGCCATGTGGCCAGCAGAACTGCGCTAGCGGAACCCTGTCGCACAGCAGTTTTCAGGGAACTGCAGCGTGGGGGTCTCCTGCTCCCCAGAGCAGAGGCTGGACTTCCCTGGGGTCTGCACCGTGAGCAGAGCCCACCTGGCGGCCACCTGCCGCCTTGCACCAACCCGGACCCCCTGCCAGCCAGCGAGGTGCAGGCTTGGGGGCCCCCCTGGCCAGGCTGGGAGGGTCCGCTACAGCCACCACCAACAATGCACGGTCTGTTTACCTTTGCAGGTAAGCGCCGCCCCACCCTGAAGCGTGGACTCCGTGTTCTCCCAGGAAAGAAAGCGAAGATGAAACTGATATATAGCAAGATATCGTTAAAGCCTTCCGAGGCGCTGCCCACGGGGCCCCAGGAGCACCCGGCTGAGTGTCCCCGCAGAGGTAACTGATGAACGCGCAGGTCCACCCGCCTGGGCCTCTGCAGGACAAGAGGGGCTGGAGAAGCCTCCACCAACATGGACGTGAAGGAAACAGAGACCCACGGAGAAGAGCGCTGGAGATCCGTGCCGGCTCCTGCCGGTTGGGACCCCCACCCCACTGGGCCCCCTAAGACTCTGAGTCACGTGGATACAGCAGAGCCTGGCTTCCCCTGCGTGGACGAGCCCTGGCCCCCCAGGGGGGTCGAGCCACATCCAGCCCGGGTGGAGCGGGCGTGCAGGGGAGACCATGGGGCTGCGGGCCGGGAAGCGCACTCGCTGCGGGCAGCACCGGCAGGAAGGCGGGCTCCCTGGGGACGACCTACACGGGCAGAAAAGCCCCACGGAGAGAGGGAAAACGGCCAGGCCCGGCGGGCGCCAGAGGGCAGGAATGGCTGGAGGTGCTGAGCGAGGCGGAAGGCCAGCCAGGAGCCCGGGAGCAGCGAAGGAGGGGAGTCCCCCGGAAGTGGGGCCCCTGCACGTAAAGTCCCACAAGCTGCACCTCGTTTCCAGGGTGAGGAACTGGAGCCCAGACCTGGGAACACCCGCCGCCAAACAGGTGCCCGAGACCTGCCCTCCCAGCCAGCCAGCGCCGCTCCAACCCGCGGACCAGAGTGCCTTGTCCGACCTGTGCTCCCGGAGCTCAGCCCGTCCCAGCAGTGCCTTCCTGTGCGCCCACCCACCCACAGGAAATGCCCTTCCCCTCCCTACCCCCGCCACAAGCCTCAGGAAAGACAGGCCGGGTTCGCCAGCGCATCTGCCCTGCGTCGGGATCCGCGTGGAGTTAGAGCGGAGCCAGCGGCCGTTACGTGCACCTGCGCCCGGCCGCCCCGCCGCCAGCCCCCATGGCCCTGAGACTGCGGAGCGGCTGCTGACTGGGGGCTCTGGGGCATCCCCTAAGTGACGAGGTGTCCCCGAGCTTGACGCCGTCTCCCCGGACCCTGAGCCTGGCCGAGGCCTGGTCATCTCACCAGTGCTCAGGCCACAGGCTCAGCGGCCGGCGCTCCTAGTCTACAGCCACAGAGGGGACCAGAGCTGGGGTCAACCCAGCAGCCACCCCCACCTCCCACACCCCTCGGTCAGGAGAGGCGTGGAGTCCCTTCATCAGGGGACACCCGGGCACCCTTATAGCCCCTCATCAGGGCACACCTGGGCACCCCATCTAACCCCTTGGTCAGGGGACACATGGGGTCCCTCCTAACCCCTCGGTACCCTGATGCCTGGACGCCCCCCCTGCTCTCTACCTGCACGCCCTCCTGCTCTGTACCTGGATGTCCCCCCTGCTCTCTACCTGGACGCCCTCCTGATTATATCTGGACACCCCTCCTGCTCTCTACCTGGATGTCCCCCTGCTCTCTACCTGGATGCCTTCCTGCTCTCTACCTGGATGTCCCCCACCCCCCGCTCTCTACCTGCACACCCTCCTGCTCTGTATCTCCTAGTCCCCAGGTTTGTGCTGGCACAGCCAGGCCCGCCCATGACGGTTTCCTCTGAGAGCTTAGCTGAGCACCAATGGGACACTGAGCCTACACATGGCCACAGCGTGGCGAGGCTCCCTGCTGCTTGTCATTTGATCATCTGTATGTTTGTTCCAATGGGCAACTGCACAAGAGCACTGTGTGCCTGAGGAAACAGAAGATGCTTTCAATTCTGGCAGAATTTCAGATTATTATGTTCGCTGGCCTTACCCAGGTCAGCTAACAGGAAGGTGAGAGTGGTCAACCACCACACCAGGGAGCAAAGAGTCTATAGCTGCAAGCAGGAGAATCCCATCCATCAGCCATGTGGGATCTAAGCCCCCTATCAATTTAGAGGTGGAGAGGACATTGCCATCCCAGGATCTTCAGGATGGAGGAATACAATATGGATTAGAGTGGATTCACTGGTGTTCTACTATAGAACTATTGTGACTCTAGCAGTGGAAGAAACTGTATCATTGACATGAAGACAGTGGCCACGGGAGTTGCTGAGGGCAGGGAGAGCGAAGAAGACATGTGATGTGGGGGCATTTTCAGGACTTGGAGTTGTCCTGAAGGATGTTGCAGGGATAGATTCAGGACATCATATATCCTGCCATAACGCACGAATGGACTGGGAGAGAGAATGAACTACAATGTAAACTGTGGTCCATGCGGTGAGGCAGTGCTCCAGAATGTTTCACCAAAGTCAGTGAATGTACCACGATGATGAAAGACGTTGCCGATGAGGGAGGAGTGGGGTGTGGGGAGTGGGGTGTATGGGAACTTCTTATATTTTTTAATGTGACATTTTGTGATCCATGTATCTTTTAAAAAAAGATAATTTTTAAAAATCTGCTTATATAGTCTATGGACCTGATAAGAAAAAATAAAAACAATATAAACTGCCCATTCTCAAGTATTTGTTATTTTGAAATTTGTCTGTGTTGCTCGGCCTCTCCCCAGAGTTGTCCTTTTGACACATCCTCCTCCGTGGCCATGAAACATGGAAGCCTGCCCAGGGGTTTCCGTGCTGCTTCTGCCAGTCTAGCCGTGAGATGCGATTCCAGGGAAGTCGGGGGATTGGGCAGGACGCGTTTCTCTCCTGCTGCCAGCGGGGCCTCCGGGTGTGTTGAGACCCGTCGCGCAAACTCAGAAGCGACCAGGACAAAGGCCTCGTCGACCACGAGGCCAGCTGCCATCTGCACTCGCTTCCCGGTGGGCCTACGACGGGCAGCTTGAAGCAGTGGACGTTTGCCGTCTCGCAGTCCCCGAGGCCGCAGGCCCGGGTGGGGGGTCAGCAGGGCCATGCTCTCGCAGGGTCTCCAGGGAAGACGGGCCAACCTGGCTCCAGCCTCGTGGCAGCTGGCCTTCCTACACCCTGACTGGGGGCGTCACCCCCTTCTCTGCCTCCACCTGCACGTGGCATCTTCCCTGCATCCGTCTGTCCTGCGCCCAGACTCCCTCTTCTTAGGACAGTCATACTGGATCAGAGTCCACCTAATCCCCCTGCACGAGCCCCGACTTCAAGTCCCTGTCCCCAGGCAGGGCGGCGCCCAGGCTGGGAGCAGCCCTTGACTGCCCTGGGACCCTCAGGGCTCTCAGGAGAGGCTTGGTCAGCTCAGTCACCGCCGTTGAGTCACTCATGAGCCGCGTGGAGCCTGCCCCAAGCACCCTGAAAAGCCACCGCTTAACTGCAGGCAGACCCCAGGGGGAGGGCCAGGCTCGCCTGGTGGTGAACGCACCCACGGGTTTAAGCTACACGCCAGCCTGCCAGAGCAGGGGTCATAAAGCGACTGAGAGCATTCAGCGGGCCGCAAGTGCCTTAAGATGCAAACTAAAAGCCGTAGGTGGTAACCTCACGTTTATTGCCATCACGTTCCTCTACCGTCCAGTTCATGTTTGCGGCAAAACCGATGGCACTGTTTTGCCTGAAGAGGCTTATTCTCAGGTAAATCATGAACAAAACATCAGGTCACCTTCACGGGGTGAGCCTCTCCAAGTTGTAGCTCGGATTATTTCTAATTATTCTCATACAAATGACTTACATGGTTGTTACAGGACCAGAAAAATAAATGGAAGGCACCGCATAGGGCAGCTCTCCCTGGTTTCCCTGTGGAGTTGACGAGCCAACGGAGGAGGAGGATGAGATCAGAGACTGCCCAGGATGGGCGGCCCCACATGCCACACGGGCCGTGGGATCGAGCTGCCGCCCCTCAGTGCCACAGTCAGGAGGGGCTTTGCGTGTCCGGCGAAGGCAGGCTTCAAACAAGCTTAGTGGATGCTGCGGTTTTGGTAGATGCTGAGGAGGCTGAAATGGATTCTTGTCCATGTGTCTAGCCCAGACTTCACCTATGGACTAATTGTGCAAGACGTGAAATAAGGAGGTAATGAAAGTTTACAAACTCAGTGCTTTGTGGTTTACAGCTATGAAATACGTTCACTGCATTTTTTCAGAGCTTCAACTTAACATTTTTAAAAAGAAACCAAAGGGCAATTGCTATACTATGGCATTGCCAACAGAAAACAGTGATGAGTCCGTGCTAAAGCGTACACAGGAGGCTGCTCTGCACGGTGGTGTGAGAGGGCAAATGGCCGCGTGCGCTAATCCCACCCCGTGACCTTCAGGGTCGCTGGGAAAATGGTTCCGCGGCCTTTGAAAGCTTTGGGTTAAGGCATTAAATCTTGCTTAGGCTGTCAGTAATAAACAATAACAAGGGCAAAACTAGTATGTGTTTATTCTACAGCAATTTAAACCAAGGAGCGTCAACCCGTTTCATTTCCTCATGAAGCTGTACGGCGCGGTTGCGGGGGGCCTGCGCCTTTGCGGGTGGCAGCCGTCTTGGCTGTGCCTTGGCCTCTGGTCATGCTCCTTTCTAGGCAGCTAATCTGTTGCTCCTCCATCCGCTGAGCTTTTTATATGTTCATTACATTTTTCTCTAAGACTTCTTATAAATATTTTTCATGCTTGGGCATCTTAGTAGTAATTTGCTCGATCCTCCCAGTTTTTCCCCGTCTTTCATTTTTGAAATATGGAAGTATTTATGCCATCTTCTGAGTCTCATCACGTCTGCATGTGAGCCGCCTCCTCCTCTCTCCTTCGAGCCGCCTCCTTCTGGGACTTCATCCCTCAGCTGAGAATCTGGACTAGCCAGGTTCCTTGCTGCTCTGTGTTTGACTCTTCCCTCTGGGTCCCCATTTTCCCTTGGTCACTTTCCTCTCAAGTTCTCTTACTCTCCAGTGTGCTCAGGACATGAGGAAAACAGCATTTTTAGGTTCACCTGAGCTAGCTTCAGTGGTAGCGTCAGCCCCAGCTCCAGCAGACTCTGCTGCTGTAAACGGAGGCATCGCCTCGTTTGATGGTCAAATAAACATTTATTTTGAGGATTCTGTACCATGTTAAAAATTTCTCAGATCAAATCTTATTATTAAGGAAAGCCTAATTGTAGTACCATATATTTTGAAGTACTTCCCCTTTAAGAATTGCATTTTAAAAGTAAGGCATAATGCTATTTTTGTTCTCTGAATCGAGTGAACTTTTCCAACTTCAGTTGCTCGAGATGGTTTGCCAGCGCCGTCCTCAGGGTGGCAGATGTGCTGGTCTGCAGCTCTGTGGTGCCCACTCGGGGGGACCCACACACCACAGGCTCACTGACCCGGGGCCCCAGGGCTTCCTGCCAGGACGTGGCCGTGTCCCCGGGCATGGCCTGAGCCGGACGTGCTGGCAAACGGGCACCCTGGGGACGCAGCTGGACGCGGCCTCAGAGTGGGCGTCACTGGACATCTGGACTCTCTCTGCACCCAGTTCCTCATATGGGGGGCAGCCTCACCCACCTGCCAGCCCTCTAGGGGTGAAGGCACGGGGCCCTGCACAGGCACAAGTCGAAAAGTGATGACCCCGTGGGTGCCGTCCAGCTCGAACGTCCAGCTCTCAGGCACAGGGGTCTAAAAGCACAGAATTGGGCAGGGGTTTTCCTTTAAATTTTTATTTAAAAATTCCCAAAATTTCCCCCACCCAACAATACTTCTCCATTCTCCTTCCCCCCTCATCTGGTAACCTCTAATCTACTTTCCGGTCTCTACAAATTTGCTATTTCCAGATATTTCATGTAAGTGAGACCATACAGTACTTGTCCTTTTGTATCCATTTATTTCACTCAATGTGTGTCTCTGGGGTTTGTCCTCATTGCAGCATGAACAGGACCTCGTTCTCTTCACGGCCGAGTCGTATCCCGAGTGTGCAGACGGCTCCGTCTTCCCGTCACCTGTGGACAACTTGGCTGCTTCCTCCCATACTGCTGAGACCAGCACTGCTGAACCCTGTGCTCGGGTCTGAGCCCTGCTCTCAGTTCTGTGTAAATACCTAAGAGTGGAAGAGCCAGATCGTGTAATTCAGCATTTAACTTTTGAGAAACCTCTGTGTTGCTTTCCCCAGAGGCCGCACCACTGTATACCCATCAGCAGCGCACGAGGGCCCGCGTCCTCTCGTCCTCGCCAGCACGTGGCATTTTCAGTGTTTTTAATGGTGTTACCTCGCTGTAGTTTTGATTGGCAGAATCAGGAGGGTTTGGAGTGGATGCCATTCTTTGTTCATCGTCTCCAGCTGCCTCCTTTCTCAGCAGAGGGAGTGGATGCTCACAAAAATCCAGGGGCCGAGACCACCAGGCTCAGGCAGGTGCCCGGGTGCCTTCTCTGCGGGAACCCCAGACCCACACAGCCAGGGCTAGAGCGAGCAACGCACGGACCCCAGGCCCACGCAGGCGCCCTCTCTGAGGGAACCCCAGACCCACACAGCCTGGGCAGAACGAGCAACACAGGGACCCCAGGCCTGAGCAGGCACCTTCTCTGTGGGGACCCCAAACCTGCACAGGCGCCTTCTCTGTGGGGACCCCAGACCAGCTCAGGCACCCTCCCTGTGGGGATCCCGGGCCCACTCAGGCGCCCCCTCTGCGGGGACCCCGGGCCGCGCAGCCTGGGTTAGAGCCAGCAATGCGAGCTCATTCTCTCCCTCTCCCAGAAATACCTACCTGCTCAGGAGGCAGAGCGGCGGGCGCGCCCTCGTGCCCCACGGCGCGGTCCTCCAGGTTCTTCCCCGTGAGATTTAATGATGCCAGTAAGTACCCACGACATCCCGGCAAGTGAGAGCCTCCTGGAATTGACGTCGGGCTGCCGGTTTCACGTGCCAACTTCTCGAGGAGCGACGGCTCAGCCATCGTTCAAGAAGCCGCTTGGGCGCCGCAGGGTCTCCGTGCGTGGTACCAGGACCGCCGCGGGCAGCTCCACGACGCCTTCCAGAAGCTCCTCGGGCTTCACCTTCCAGATTCTGGATCACACAGGCGAACCATAGCAGAAAAGCGATTAAAACTGGGCTAAATGTTTCCCTTACTTCAGAAGGCAAAACTGTCAGCCAAAGAAAGCGGTTTAGGGTTTTATAAAGAGGTACCGGCGAGACTCGCCTCCGCCGAGGAGACACCGTCACGCACTGTTCATCTCCCAGGACGGCCTCAGGGCCCTGCCGGCGCTGCGCACGTGGGAGTGAACGGTGAACGGAGGAGGCAGGGCGCCTTCCCGGGCTCCTCACCCTCGGGTGCGGGAGAGGGCGCACAGGCACGCAGCAGAACGCAGCTGTGGTGCGCAGGGCGCCGTGGGGCCCCGGTGGGCCGGCGCTCAGGGCGCGGGGTCAGTATGTGACTCCGAGGGGTCTGAGGACGGGGACACGCTGTCCTGGCGCGCCGGGGCCAGAGGCTGCGCTCGTGCCGAGAGGGAACCTGGCACGTGTGTGTCGGGTCCGGGACACGCGTGTGCTGGAGGGGTGGCGGGGGCATATGCGTCAGAGCAGGCGGCTGCGCTGCCGTGACAAGCACGCCCCAGCCCCGCGGCTGAGGGCGACTGGTGACGCATTGACCACAGCTGCATCACACGAGCGTCCGCGGAGGGCGCAGGGCCACGCCGTGTGGACTCTGGCACGCTCGACCCTGCCCCACCTCCAGCGCGGCGCCTGCCGCCCGCGGCCACCCGAGTCCCGGGGAAGGGGCTGTGGGTCTCCCGCAGGTACCAGGTGGGACAGCAGACCTGGTATCATACTACAAACGGCCAAAGCACTGCAGGGGATAGTGAACGGCGCCTGCCCTTCGAATCCGAGTGAACTTTCTAGAATCGAGGCGTGACCCTGGGCGAATGCATTCCCTTTGTTTGTCACTTGATTCAGGGTCCTTCTGCAGAGTTGAAGCACCTCAGACATCACTGCTCTCCACACAGGAAGTGGAACCCGAAACCCCGGCTGGCGACACTGGCACAGGGCCACGCCGGCACGGCGAGATGCGCTCCCCGAAGGGACGCGTGGCGTTACAGGGAAACTGGCCTCGCACCAGCCCGGAGGGAACAGAAAAGGAATCGGAGCGTGAACCTGGGCACGGGGTGATCGTGAGAAAGAGGGGGGCAGCCCAGAGCCAAGCGCCCACTGTCCAGCTGACAGGAGACCGTCCAGCCAGAGCTTTGTACTTCTAATGAGGCGAAGAAATAAGTGGAAACTTAACAAACTATCAAGTGTGCTGTGAGGCAAAGTTAATTAGGCCCAAATGTGTAAAAATAAAGCAAGTAAAACTAAGAGCAGAAATAGCGAACGCCTCCAATCGTGCTGAGCTACCAGGCCACCAGAACCGCCAGGAACGGGGGCTTGAGTCAACCTGGTCATCAAAGGAGCGCGGCCGGCAGGAGCAGCCCCTGGGAGGTACCTCTGCTGTCCAGGTCGGGTTTACCTTTTCTCTCTTAATTTAGCCCCTCACTGTTCCTTCCAAGTCGAAGCTTCCAGCTGTGCTGTCGGCTTGTTCCTCACACTCAAGAACTGGCCAAAGCAGCCCCTGCTTAGCCGCAGTCCAGCGGAGGACGGTGAGCTCAGCGCACCCAGCGGGAAAACAAACAAATGAACGGAAAGCTGGAGCCACAGGGCGGGCAGGGGCCATGTCCTGAAGGAGGCGGTGAGGGTTGGGATGCGGCAGGAGGAGGAGAGCGGGGGCAGCAGCTGGCCGGCGCTCAGGACAACGGCCGCAGCCCGCTCAGGCCACGCAAACTCTGCAGGACTGCCTGGTCGCTGCCTCCCTGCTGGTCCACGGAAGCCTGACGTGGCTCTCCCGGGAGGGCAAACCCACTCCCAAGCCAGGGACAGACGACCTTATCCCGCTCGCCCCCAAGGCTATTTCTGGCTCCAGGTCCTCCTCCCCCTTTGTAAATGCCTCTCATTGTGCTCCTTGTGAAAATGAGGGCATTTCCCTAAAATGCCTCCACGGCTGGTGACGTCACCACCATCCCAGTGACATCACGGCTGAGGTGAGGAGCCCCCGCTTCTCTAGACAGGGGGCTCAGGGTGGGGAGGCGCAGGCGTGAGAGGACACACAGTGGCTCGAAGGACAACTGCGGAGCCGAGGCGGATGGCGCAGGTCTCCTTTATTGAGGAAGTACAAGCAGTTTTATAGAGTATGAAGATAGGGGATTGGTGGAGGTGATTGGGTTCTGATAGGCTAGATTAGCTGTTGTTACCTTATAAGGGCGTAGAAGCAGAACTCGTCTACTAGGCTGGTCAGTAGTTACTAGGGAGAGCGTAAATTTGAGAGGGCTGAGCTGGATAGCTCGCTGAGAGGTGGAAGAGAGCAGGCGTGTCTTTACGAGGTAGGAGGCCCTGAGATTGGCCCAGACGGAGGTGGTGTGAGGGGGCTTGCGTGAGTTTCCCCTGCGGGGAGGCGTAGGTGCATACCTCGTCCCAAGGGGCCAACCAAGGGAGGCGTATTCCGTGCCTCAGACCTCGGAGGCGGCCAGTTCTGAGAGCCAAACTTTTGCATGCTTGCCCTCAACGGCTGTGGGTTAACAGGCCAAGTTCCATTCTTCAGTATCTGACACATTGTCCCCTAATTTGGACACCTGACTCAGAGCACAAGGTTTTTTATTTTTAATCCTGCAAAGCAAATCAGAAACAGCTATGAGAGCTGACGGTTGTCCAAGAAGCTCTCGAGACCCAAGAGGCCACCGGCCCCATGTGCTGGGGCAGGGTGCGGGTGGACGGGCCGGCCAGCTGCTCCTGACAGGCTCATGCCCCGCTTGTGTCCAGGCTCACTGCCAGGGGCCGCGCCCTTGGGACTGGCCGCTGTCCATTTTCCCTTTTAGCCTTTGTTATTCCAAAGCACTCTCTGGCATGAGGATGCTTGGCCATAAACTTAGCTGCTGTGCAAGCAGCTCTGTGTTGGAGAGAGAGCACACAACAACTGGGAGAAGCCAAGCCAAGACCGCAGATTCTCATACAAAACAGAGAAATAATGAATAAAAGCGCGTTAACTCATAAATCCTTCATGAGACCTAGTTTGCTCATTTTTCAAACCCCTCTTTCCATTTTGGCAGGCCTGTCTTCTTTTTCATTTCAGAATGAATTAAACGGCATACCCAAAGCAGATCACAGCAGTGGCCGCAGCCGCAGGCAGCTCCGGGTGGCTTGGGGAGGGCAGGGGTCTCTGCTCTCTCTGCCCCACCCACAGTCGCCATGTAGCTGGACGGCACACTCAAGCGTGGCCTGCACAGGACGTCCCCCAGGGCCACGGGCTTTCATGTCACTGTCACCAAAGGGTCGTCTCCGCCCTGGATTTGGGGAATGAAAACAGCGGGCAACCCTGAGAGGCCCTTTATGGAGGCGTACGGTTTGGCTTCTTCTGTACAGAAGGGATTTCCACCATCATTTTCCCTTTTCTCTAATTCTAGTGTAAATCCATGGCCCATGTTACACACAGCTGCCCCTTCCCCACCACCGGGGGCTCCAAAGATGGTGAGCCATGGCCGTGGCACTGTCCACGCTGACCCACCCACGCGTTTGTCACAGCCACTCGCCTGCTTGGCCACTGGTCGGACGCCGGCGTTTCCTCAGTTTCCTCCTGTTACATGATGATTTCTGTTTGCCACGTCATTAATATTACATTTCTCATTGTTTCCTTATCTTTCTATTTACATTTCTCAATCATTTGTCAGATGATTTCCAAGAAAATACCCTCTAGGTTCTGCTGTTACAGTGGGCTCTCAATAAATACTTGAAGAATGAGGAGGAAGACAATATAACATATGAAATAACAGCCCCGTGGGAAAGTTGAGAGAATGGGGAGAAAAATTTAAAAATGGAACATAAGAGAGCAAAGGAGAAGGGCTGTTGGAGGACTGAGTGGAAAACAAGGATTTGGAGATGACACCTGTGTTTTAATGAGTCTCATAAAGAGTCTAACTTTCTATAGCCTCACACAACACCAGTACGGTGGGATTCTACGTTTGAAGGGCAGGGCTAGTCTTTGAGCTAACACTGGGTGGCAGGCTGCACCCTGCATCTTCTGGAAGGTGCGGCAGCTTGGCCGATGCCCGAGTCTCGGTTCCCAAGGACAGAAGGTGAAGGTGCACAGCCAGGAGCCTCGCCACAGAGCCGTGCTGCACCTGTGCATCTCCACAGGCTGAGGCAGGAGCCCCACCTCCCACTTCATGCCCTCTGGTCTCCAGACGCCTTCCCAGTGCAGAGCCTGCTCCGGCCCCCTGTTTGCATCCCTCCATGCATTCCCAGGGTTCCAATCAGGCCAGTGCAGCTGCTGCCCACAAGCCTGGACAGCCTCAGCAGCCCCACCCACCGGGGGCGTTGGGCACCTCCAGGACACCTGCCCCCTGATTACTGAGGAATCCCTCCCACTCTTGGACCATTGTTGGTCTAACCTGCTTAGTAAAAAGAACCTGCGTCTCCAGATCTTGTGTAAAATCTTTCCTTCACACCTTCTACTGCAATAGTACCTGTATCAAACAAATGCAAACAAAAACAACCAAACCAAAGAAAGTATTTTCTGTGATAAATGAAGCTGGCTGGTGGCAAGCCCCCTGGGCTGGGAGGGTACAGTGGATGAAGACGTCTGATCCTCATCCTCAGCTATGAACTGCCGCCTCGCAGGCCAGGTTTCCTGATCAGACCCTCTCCCACCATAGAAAACACCTTGGAAATCTAGGTGAGGTAGAATGACATCCCTCTCAACCTGCCTGCTGAGCTGCAGAGAATCATGGTTTACTTTTAGTCCTGGAGAAAACAGAAAAGAACAGCAAAGACTGGAAGCAGCAAGTGCGGCCCCTGCCCTGGAGACCCGGCTGGAAGCCAGCTGGCCAGCTGCCCTTTCAGAAACCTCTTCACCCACACTTAGGGTTTATCAAGTTCCCGAGGCCCCAAGTCTCAGTGTTTTCATCTATTTTAGAAGATTATTGTGAGCAGTGAAATGGTTAGGAAAATGGCCTGCACACAGTTGGATGCTAACAAAGTGACCACTATATTTTTCCCTAATTTTGACTATTTGGAGAGCTCTACTGAGACATATCTTGAGTGTAAACCAGAACAATTTAAGATTCTAGTCATCTCAGTCTTAGAAAACAATACGGTATTTTAATCAAAGAGCAGCCTTTTATGGAGCTGGAGCAGGAATCGTTGCTGTTTGGCTGGTTCTGGTGGAAGCCGAGTTAGGGTCCGTCTGTGCTTCCACAGGCACGCGCCGCTCAACAGGCCACCCACCTGGCCCCAGGCGGCCAGCTCCCAGCGCGGGCGTCACAAGCTGGTGCCTCACGAGGACCAATGTGTCCACGCCCTGGCAGGTGGCTGGGAGCTCCGAACTTCCACGAGGAGAAGGCAGCCTTCCTGCTGCTTTCCTGGCCAGGCCGTCTCCTGGGCGCCATCCTCCCCACAGCCGCGCTGCTCCCCGAGGCCAGCCTGGAGGTGGCGCTCGTATGGGGAGCAGAGGATGGGCAGGCGACCCCAGCCAGTCATCTCCACAGCATGCACCTCCGCGCCGCCTCCTGACACTGCTCTCACGAGTCTCTCCATTGAAAACCCACGATGATGAAAGAGGTTGTTAATGTGGGAGGAGTGGGGTGAGAGGGGGGTATATAGGGACCTCATATTTTCTTAATGTAACATTTTTTTTTAATGAAGGAAAAAAAATGGAAAAAAAATCCACCTCCCATGCAAATGGAAGGCTCCACATTTTGCAGTTTGCAGGCTGTCCCAGGTGCTCACACGACACTCACTCAGACTCCCCAAACTGTGCTGTGCACAGTCCCAAAGAAGCACACGCAGCAAAAGGAGAGCCCCAGAGGGCCGGGAGTTTCGGACACCTGTTTTCGGGGGGCGGTGTGTGGAAGCAGCTCTGCTCCCCACCCAAGTGTAGCCACTGGGCTACCACACATGGCTCCACGACAGCACCTCACCTGGACACCCGTGGGTGGGCATGGTGGGCAGTCCCACCTGCAAGTGATTCAGCCGGGAAGGGATGCCTGCTTTACAAAACTGTAAGCTGAACCCGCAGTGCAGAAGAGGCTTAGAGCTCTCAACCACGTGTAGCTTACATACATGACACGGATGCCAACCGAAACACGAGGACACGCGTGTACACCCCCCACACGGTGCCCGGCAGCAGCCTGAGCGAACCACGCCAGTGTCTCCAGTGCCCGTGGGGATGGGAAGGAGGGGTCCCCTGAGAGGGGGTCCCTGGAGAGGAGATGTGGGTGGAAGTGTCTAGAATCAGGGCCCAGAATGGACCTTGGGCCATCCAGGTTTTCTGTCTCCCGCCAAGCTCCACTCCTTTCCACTGGGAGAGGGCGAGCAAGGACCCTGCAACGTGCCCAGGGCTGGCGCGTCCCTGCCTCCCAGGACCAGCGCCTCCTAAAAGCCGGCCACGGCTTTACTTCTTCACGGCCCCACTCTGGCTCGAGGCCGTTACTTTGCTTGAGTTTTAGAAGGTCTCCCCTTGTCTGCCTGGGGGAAATGCGTGTTTGCGGAGCCCACAGCGAGGTAACAGGCAGGGAGCTGGCCGCAGCACGTCGGGGCCAGGACCTTCCCTGCTGACCACTGGTGCCCGGCACGGACATGGGGGTCGCAGAAGGGGCGCAGGCCTCGCCACCCGCATCCAGTTCATCTCTGCACAGGACTCCAGGGGTGCGAAATGCGCTTTCTTCTCTCAGCTGCTTGGGCACGTCCGGGGCACGAGGAGGATCCTGGGGCGAGCCGCTGCGTGTCAGGGGAGAGGCGCCACGTGTTTACTCGAGGGATGGGCGCACCTCCTTACTCTGAGCAAGCAGTGCTCGGCCCCAAATACCTGGGGTGTTCCTGGAAGTAAACTGTTGGAGGTGGGGACAGGGTCGCATTTCCAGGAAGGAACCGAGGGGCCGGAGGGAGTCCCGGAGGGAGCCTGCCTGGAGCCTCTCCTGGGCCCCGCCCCAAGGTGCCTCCCCAGGTGGTGTACCTCAAAGCTGCGCTTATTCCATCCGGAAAGGTCACGTCCCTCTTACGTGGGCACGTCCTGCTTTTGTGCAAACAGGGAGCAATTAGAGAGCTCTGGGACGTGGCAGCATCCACCACCGTGTGGGAGCAGGTCAGAGGCAGCCGCCCAGGTGGGCACCTTGGGACCTGTGGTGGCCCCTGCGCCCGGGCCCCTGGGGGCACAGAGGCTCCCTCATCTGGGCCCCCGGGGGCCCGGAGGCTGGAGGGGCTTCCCCCACCTGGCTCCCCCACACTGGACTGGACCACCCGGAGCAGCTTCCCTTCCTCCTGCTGCCTCCCCGGGAGACGCCCGCTGGGTTGACCTGAGGGTCCCAGAGGGAGAGTGAGGCCAGTGCCCCGGGGGACAGCACTCAGCGCAGCGCAGCCTGGATGCCCGGGCAGGGCCTGGGAAGCAGGCGAGGAGGCCACTTGCCTGCCCGGGCCCCCGTGAGTGGAAGCGGGGGCAGGAGGGTCCCAGCAGGGCCGTGCCGCATCGGCTACTGTCCAGGAAAGGCAGGTGGGCGGGACGCGGGATGGTGCCCCCTTCCCCCTCCCCCTCACCCACCCCCCACCCCTGGCCCACCCCCAGCCAAGGTGACATTTAGGTTCCTAGATGGCCCTTGCTCAGAGGGTCAGAGGCAGGCCCAGATGGGGAGGGGGCCAGGGTCAAGGTCTCTGGCTGGAGAAGGCGCCTACTCTTCTCTGAACCCAAAATTAGGAGGAGGGAGCAGGAGGCGGGTGAAGTGGGGGCTGGCCCAAGGGACCCCCCTGTCCGTCATCTTCAGAGCAGCAACCAAAAGACACTTCGTGGCCAACATTTAATAAAATACAGAGGTGGGAATAAAAATTTGAAAAAGGGCTACTTGGCCCCTGGTTTTTGAGGATGTATAGGGGGGCTTAAGGCAAGGATTCAAGTCATAGAAGAGCCCAGCCCCCCCACCCGACCTTGGCCCCCTCCCGCCCCACCCCGACCCTGGCCTTAACAACCCCCCCCCCACCTTTCCAGCCATTACTACCTCTGCCTCAGGCCTAACCACAGCCCTGGTCAGGGATGAGGCTCCTTCCTTAGAAACAACCTCGAGGCACCTAAAATGCAGGTGGGCTTTCGGATTCCATTAAAATCTGTATGATTTTTAGACACAAGATTTTCCATTGTAATATACTTCTTTTAATATTGGAAACACAAGAATTATATATATATGCACTTCACAGACATATATATCAGTTATTCAGAAATCAAAAAAGTCCTCAAGCTGGGAAAAATGAGAATTTCCAGCAGTTATTTAAATATCATACAGAATTCAAAGGTGGGTTTTATTTGGACTATGGAGCTATTTATGGCTGGATGCTGTAAAATGTCTGCACTCTAGACATTTCAAAATTGTTTCTTGTTACATTCAAGTATAAATACTTCATTGTAAAAGATCATATATTTAATTTTCTATTTTAATAAACTTGCACTTAGTTTCAAATAGCAAATGTCTTAAGCTGTCGCAGAAATTGAGAGAAGTTCAATTATTTGCGTATAGAAAGGCCAGGACTCAAGAATGATTTTGAGAAGGAAAAATGACATATTGCCGGCCGGTCAGACTCGGGAGCTTTGTTTCAAACTCGAGCATCGAACAAGATTTTCAAGTTCTTTTTATACAGGGTGGGGAATCAAATGGTGCTTTTATCAAAGAAAACTACTTTCTTTGTTAGTTAAGTCTTTGCCTGAGTACCAGGTAGGTTTTGAATTAACATATCGCCCACACCTCAGGTGAGCTTGAATTAGCATCTTGCCCACATTCTGTCTGGATGCAACTTTGAATACACATTCAGTCTCACGTCCTTTCTGAACATTCAAAGCCCCTATCACTTAACTGGATTTCTAGAGACTAGGCACACTTGGATACAGAATTAGGTGATTTTGAATTCATGCACAGGCTACATTATATTTCCCATTCGAGGCCAAGTCCAAGTTCCCTTAAGCTTCGGCATCACCACCAGCAGAGTTTCCCTGGACTGACTGGCATGTATATAGAGTTTGCACGGCTAATTGCCTCCCAGGACCGGAGTCGTTGCCATGGTCACCAAGGGCAGGACTGCGGCCTCTCATTGCCCCATACCCACAAGTCAGGACAGACAGCTTAGGTTATCTACAAAGAGATGAACAGCCTCCCATCCATAGCCCACATCAAAGCCTCAAAAAGTATATTTGAAAATATATATATACCTTTATAAAAGAAAAATGAGTCTTTATGTATTTAGGTTATTAGACATGTAAGAAAAATGTAGCTTTATTCATTATGTATTTCCACTATATGGTGTAGAGTTAAATTTTTGCATTATTTATAAAGAACATGTGCTTTGACACTTTCCTCCATGCAGTGCTGACCTCTAATAAGTGAATAAAATATGCATGTCAGTATTTTATCCTACTTTTCAAGGAACAAAATGCTAAAGTATTAAGTGGAATGTATGCAGATTAAATATATACTTATTCCATTTTGAAGTCCTCTACTTTCTCTTTTCAGTTTCATTTTCCTATTTTTCTATTACACAAATGGACTTAGGCCAGTGGAAAATTTTTGAAAACTTATATGGTCCTTGTGGTAATTTTAAATCCCAGAGGAGCCTGCTTTATGTTCTCTTTCTTTAAAACTTTGGGGCTTTTTTCTGTTGCAGTTTTGCCAGAAAATGGTTGTTCAAAAGAAGCTTTTAGGATTAACATTTAAATGTTCTTATTCATTTTCTTTTTAAAAATCAGATTTCAAAATAACCACCATTATCCTACACAAGAGCAAACATCCGTCCCATGACATGGGCCCTGGCTCCTGGACTCGCGGAAAGGGGAAATCAGGGTGGCCTGTTCTCAGCTTTCTCTCCAGGGGCGTCTTAGGAGGGGGACCCCCAGCCTTCACCACCCAGGCCTGGCCCGGCCTCGTCCCTGGCTCTGGTCCCTGTGTCCCCAGACACCTGAGAGATGGAGAAGTGGGGGGTGATGCTGCCGTCTCAGGTGACTAACACAGGCCCCGGGACAAGTTCAGACAGCAGTGAGGACTCGTAAAAGCCAGCTGTGACCTGACGTCAGTTGCGTTGTGCCTTAGGATGCCACTTCATAGTATTTATATTTATGCATCGGTAAACATTTCCATTAAACCGAATTTTCAAAATGGTCTAAAATTGTAAATTTTGTTTCATGAAGTACTCTCTGGGCTGGACATTACAGAAGGACCTTCTCAATCTGAACTAGGAAGGTCCGAGGGCATTTTAAGAAAGGAGCTGGGTGGACGCATCAGTGCAGAGGGCCCAGAGGAGCGTGCGCAGCGCCCGTGCGCCCACGTGCTCGTGCGGGCAGCTCAGGGCAGCGGGGACGCCGCTTCTCAGCAGGCCGGACGGGGGTCTCCCTGCCCGCCTGCCCCCACCTGGCCTCCCCCCCTCCCCCACCGGCCCTGCCCCCAGCCAGCGTCGGCAAAGCTGCGCCTTGTCCTTCAGCGCCCGGAATGCGGCTGCGTGAACTTGGAGTCCTCCTCCTGTTTCCCTTCTCTCTTGTTTTTAGGTGTCAGAAAAGGCTGAGCGAAAAATAACTTCCTACCACCACATTTTTCTTAAATAAGTAGAGAAACAGAGAAACCTAAAAGGAGCTCGAGGCTAAATACTGGATTCACCTGCAGTAATTCCCCTCTTGCTCTAAATTAATGCTCCGCCTTCCTTTCCCCTGCTGCGCCCCCACCCGCCCTCCCCTCTTGGTCGGACAGAAGCCAGCCCAGCCCCTCCCCACGCCTTCCTGCCCCCCAGGACGTGGCCCAGGATGGCCTGGGGTGCCGGGCTGAGCCGCACCCTCCTGCCGCCTTTGGTCCTCCCACGAGCCTCCTTCCACCCCGCCGGCGCCTAGAGCTGCAGGAGAGGCCTCGAGCCTGGCGCGTAAGGCAGCCACACCTACCCCGCTCTGGAGGCCAGCCGCCGAGCGGGGGCTCCCGGGGCTGGGACCTCCGCGAGGGCAGGCGCCGGCGCCCCTCGGGCCACGTGCGGCCAAGGCCTGCCCAGGCAGCCGCCCCCTCCTCTGGGAGCCCCGGGGTCTAGCCCCAGGCCTCCGCCCTGCGGGTCGGCTGCTAGGGGCCTCGAAGCCCCTTGCCCGGCGGCCGCACAGGGTCACCGGTCCCGGGAGTGGGGGCGGGCCACGCTGGCTGGGTCCTACCTGCGCCCTCCCCCCAGGACAGCCCTACCCGCCTAGGACACGCCCCCTCCTGGAGGCGCCCTCCCCCCCCAGGACAGCCCTCCCCCCGACGGCCCTCCCCCGCCTAGGACAGCCCTCCCCCGCCTAGGACACGCCCCCTCCTGGAGGCGCCCTCCCCCGCCTAGGACAGCCCTCCCCCGCCTAGGACACGCCCCCCCCTGGAGGCGCCCTCCCCCCCCAAGACAGCCCTCCCCCCAACAGCCGCCCCCCCCCCCGCCTAGGACACGCCCCCTTCCTAAGATGCGTCCCGCTCCTAGGACACGCCCCCTCCCAGGACCCGCCTCGCTCCTAGGACACGCCCCCCCTAGGGCACGCCCCCGCTCAGGACCCCTCCTCCGGTGCTTTCCCGCTGCTTTTTCCAGTCTACCCTCCCCAGGGCTTCCCGCCCTCCTCCCACCTGGACGCGGCCTCCGCTCTCCCTCCTTCGCTTGCCAGTCCTGTCCTCTCCGCCAGGAGGGAAGGCCCGTGGGTCCTGGCCACGCTTCAGTCCCGCACCTGCGCCCCACGCCCCCTGCCAGGAACGCGGCTGCTCGCGGTGGCCCCGCACACCCGAAGCTGGAGCCCGAGCTCCGAGGCGCAGCCACGCGGGAGCCAGGGCTTGGGGCCCCGCTCCTGGCCAGTGTCCTCAGCCACCGTCTCGGTTTAGATGTCCAGATGATGTCTGCTGGGCATGGTGAAAGGCGAATCACTGAAGTGGGCAAAATTAGTTTAAAATGCAACAAAAATCAGAATCAGTCATGTGCCAATCCTTTCCTTCAAGTCAGAAGCGGAAAGCGGCAGCAGTATGTGAGGTCAACAAAAGCCAGAGCGTCCTCCTCACAGGCTGTCCCGTCCCCCACACAGCAGGGGCGCTGGACTCCTGGAATGTGTGTGAAAGCCCCTGTCATCCGGAACAAACGGTCAAGGCACACTCGGCTTGATCAGGTTTCTCTAACACAAAATTCTAATTTTTCTTTTGGTTGTTCTTATCGGTCTATTTGCGAAGTGTAAACTGAAAAATAAATTGTGATACTAATTCAGTTAATAGTGGTGACTTAGGCAAAAAGTTGGGTAGCTAGATGCATTGCTCAAAATAAGCTGAGTTCTTACAGCCTAGGAAAACAGGAGGTAGAGGAGGATCACCCCAAACCTCGTGCCCCGTGTGCTTGCCGTGGGTTAGACCTCTAGATGCCGAGGCTAGGACGGGCTCTGCTCACACCCCTTCTTCACTCAGCATTCTGTCACGGTGACAGTGGCCCAGCACTGGCAGCTGTGTAACAAGCCTTCTTGAGATCCACCACGTGAGAGCGCATCTCAGAGATTCCTGCATACCATCTGTACAGACAACCGGAACCTCACACTGAAAATCCAAACCACATTTTCCATCCTTCTACACTCTGTGGAAAACGAAAATATTAGTTCAGAGTTGGAAAGAATTCTGCAGTTGTATATAACTTTTATAAGAACTATTACCAGCAATTATCAGTTAGTGATGAGCAAAAGCAATTAATTGTTCTGACCTCTGTGGCAATCTGTGCTATTTATTGAAAAGTTAATATGTCTTAGCTATTCTAATTAGAGCTTTTCCTGAGAATGTTATTTTTCACGACACATTTTACTGTGCTTACTCTTTTGGTCTCAGTTAAGTTGCAAAGAAATTTTGCATCTCAAAAAAGTCATCACAGATAGCTTGAGCAGCACTTTCATAAACAGCCCTTTGAACTGAGTTCTTCAGTAGAAATGAGAACAGTGCCTTCGTATGACTGGTGTTAGCTCTAGAGATCTCAAAGGAAATTTCACAAATAGACTATTTTTAAATGTAGATGCAACCATTTATTTTACTTTTTTATTCTCCTGCAGGACTCAGTGCAGCTCCTCATACAAAATAACACATTCATGTTTTTTCAGTGAATGAATGAATAAATGATGGAGAAAACTGAGAGACAGTCACATGAAACTTTCCAGAACTACTCACACATGGGATTAGAATGGTTGAGCCAGGCTATCCAGAGTTGCCTCTTCTCCTTTTCTTTAACCAGTGACTTGACACCTAGAGATGATCAGAATAAACAATCTAAGTATGATGGATTGTTAAAATAAGCAATTACTAAGAGCTACACTATTATAACTTAGATGAAAGCACTGCAGAGCGCATTTTCTTTCATTTTTAAATATTTTTTATTAGAAAAGTCGTAGGTTTACAAAAAAATAATGCAGAAAATGCAGAGTTCCTATATACCACCCTTTTATTAACAACTTACATTAGTGTAGTACATTTGTTATAGTTCATGAAAGAACATTTTAAAAATTGTACTATTAACTGTAGTCCATCATTTACAATAGGGTTCTCTGTGTTATACAGTCCTATGTTTTTTCTTTTAAATTTTTATTCTGGTAACACATATACGACCTAAAATTTCCCCTTTTAACCATATTCACATACATAATTCAGTGCTGTTAATTACACTCATAATTTTGTGCTATGATCACTACCATCTACTTTCAAAACTTTATAATGGACCCAAATAGAAAGTCTATAAAATTTAAGCATTAACTCCCAATTCCTCACCTCCAACCCAACCCCTGGTAACTTACGTTCTAGTTTCTGACTCTGCATTTGCTTATTCTAATTATTTCTTATCAGCGAGATCGTACAATATTTGTCCTTCTGTGTCTGGCTTGTTTCACCTAACCTGACATCTTCAAAGTTCATCCATGTTGCCACGTGAACAACAGGACATCACTGTTTTCACAGGTGACTAATACTCCTTTGCATGTGCATGCCACATATTGTTTCTATAGTCGTCAGTTGATGGACACTTGGGTTGCTGCCATCTTCTGGCAGTTGTGAATAGCGCCGCTATGAACATTGATGTGCAAGTCTCTGTTTGAGTTCTTACTTTCAACTTTGGGGCGTATATACCTAGAAATAGAATTGCAGGGTCTTATGGTAATTCTATACTTAGCTTAGGAGCTCCCAAACTCTTCCATAGCAGCTGCACTATTTTGAATTCCCATCAGCAATGAATGAGCGTGCCTATTTCTCTGCACAGTCTCCAACCCTTGTAGTTTTCTGTTTTTTTAATAGTAACCATTCTAGTGGGTGTGAAATGATATCTCATTGAAATTCTCCATTAAAAAATGACTGTCAGAAAGAGCAGCCAGGAATGAAGGAAGAGGAGAAAAAGCAGGAAAATGTAATATTTCAGGTTTCAAGAAAACAATGCTTCAGGAAGGAAGGAGTGGACATGTGGGTTGGACACTGCAGATGAGTCAGATGGTCGGGGACTCAGCTTGGCACTGAGCGTCCTGGGAAAGGGACCACACACCTCTGTCCACTCCACCTCAGGGTGAGTTCTGCCACCCAGGACCGTGTCCGAGGGACAGGGCATTGCCGAGTTCTTCTTGCCTCCAGGCTCATCCTGCTTACCTGGGCCCCTTAGCCGGCCTCCTGCAAACTGAGTCCCTGAGGCAGGCAGTGGGTCCTGTCATGCCATGCTGAGGGTTTAGTTTTTAAGTATCTGTTGGTTCAGGGTTCAGTGGGGAATTCGTGAAGCCACCATGAACAATGCAAATTTGCTTTCCTGAGTCTAGACGAAAGTTGGCTGCAGAGCACATTTCCCCCATCCCACCCCCGAGATGGCTCCCTCATCTGTTTGCTCATTGTTTTTTTCCCTTGTTCATTGTTTGCGCTCATTACTTGTTTTTGCTCATTGTCTGCTCCTTGTTTTTTAGCCGTTATCTGTTTTCTTTAGAAAGTACCGGGAACTGAACCTGGGACCTCCTGAGTGGGAGGCAGGTGCTCAACTACTCAAGCAACATCGCTCCCAGTTTGTTTTGCTTTTTGCTCAATGTCTGCTCTTTGCTTTTGCTCAATGTCTGTTCATTGCTTTAGCACAATGTCTGCCCGTTGTTTGTTTGTCTTCTTGAGGATGCACCGGGAACCAAAACCAAGACCTCCCAGGTGGGAGGTGGGCAATCAGTGGCTTGAGCTACATCTGCTCCCCATGAAGAGCACATTTTTAAAGATGAATTCACACTATTATTGCTTATCTTTTGATTTACATTCTGAATATGCAAATTCAATTCAAACTTTCTACGGAGAGTGCAATATCCTTTGCTTTACCAACATTTCAGTGGATGTTGAGCTGTAATTAGAGACATGCTGATTTCTTATTTGGAGGAAGCCCATAAAACAAACTTCAGTAAATTCAGGAATTGAAAATTTTAATGATTCAAAGATGATCACTTTAATGACAGGCATACCTCGTTTCATTGTGCTTCACTTTTTGCACTCCGCATAGGCGGAATATGTATTACCTTGGCCTAGGCAAAGATTTCTTAGGACAAAGTGTGAAGCTAAAAAAAAAAAAAAGATAAATGGGACTTCATCAACATTAACAACTTCTGCTCTTCAAAAAACACTATTCAGAAAAGGAAGGAAGGGAAGTCACAGCCTGGGGGAAAGTGTTAGCAAAATTCTGTTCACCTAAGACCCAGTATCCACTATGTTTTGAAAGAATTTTCAAAAATGAAACAAAAAATGCAATTGAAATGAGAAAAGATTTGAACAATTCAACAAAGAAGATATACAGTTGACAAATAAGAGCAAGAGAGTTTGCTCATCTTCAGCATTAGGAAAATGCAAATTAAAACCACCATGGGATACCATCACACCCCTAGTAGAATGGCTTAAAAAAAGTAAGTTTGCCAGTTGTGGAGTCCTTGGGACTCTTGCTGGTAGAAATGCAAACCACCGGTTGGGAAGCTTCTAATGCAGTTAGGGACCCGCTCACCATGCGTCCCCAGACTCAGCAACCCCACTCCTCGGCGTTCACCTGAGTAAGATGGTGGGAGATGAGTCATTCCAAAGCCGGCACCCCAACGGCTTCTGAGAAGGCTCAGTCTTGTCTTTTGCAAGCCTAGGCTGCTATGCCTTTCTTCAGTTATCTGAACTAAACATCCTCCCGCCAATAAGCCCTATGTGCTCACGTCACATAGTTTCCACTGTTTGCGAGCACACAGTCCTGACCGAGACCTTCAGCTGTGACTGCATTTCAAAGATGTAGAGGGCTGCGTGCGGGGCCGTGCACAGCGCACGTGCTTGACACGATGATGAGGGCCAGGGGGTCCAGGTGTGACACGAGGCAGGATTGCCTGTCCTCCGTGCGTTTACAGCAGAACTGCCTTCCGCAGCCTCACCCCTCTGCCGGCAGTGAGCCTTCGTCTAAATGACTGTCTTCCCAGACACAGTGCCTGACAACGCCGATACCCTCCCTTTCCACCTCCAGGAGGAAAGCAAAGCTTCCTAACACAGCACTACAAAGCCCCAGTGTGCAATTCCTGCCCCTAGACAGTATGTGTGCTGTGTCCACACCCAGCTGTCAGAAACTGCCCCTCTACTTGCTGTTCTCTGCAGCCGTATGCAGTGGCAGTGCCTGCACTAGATGCTTTCACTGTGTGCACCCCAGCACCTGCCTGCACATGTTCTCACCTGCCTGCACATATTCTACATCCTCCCTCTCCTGCAGGCACCTGCACTCACGTGTCCATACTTGCCCTCACCTGCCCACACCTATATTCACCTGCTCTCACCTGCCTGCACCTATCTACATCTACACTCTCCTGTGTGCATCTGTCCTTACCTGCCCTTACCTGCCCTCACCTGCCCTCTCCTGTGTGCACCTATTCTTACCTGCCTTCCCATGCCCACACCTGCCTGCACCCTACACACCTGTCAGCACTTTGCTCAGCCCTGCACACGCTCTAGATGCTGCCTTCTCCCCCCAGGCTATCTACATCTGCCCTCTCCTACGTGCACCTGCCCTCACCTCCCCCTCCCTTCCCTCTTCTGGGAGGTTCCTCTCCATCTCATAGGCTCAGGGGGCAGAGCCGGGTGAAGGAGGCCCACGAGCAGTGGATCCGGGCCATGTAAGGTGGGCCTAAGTGATACTCCACATGCCATCGCCAGCACTTACCCCTCTGACTTCAGAGGCGGCTGCAGTGGGCGTCGGCCTTGCTAACAGCCCTCCCTCTGGAGGGCTCTGTGTGTCTGCTTTTGTGTCTCAGAAGCCCTGGGCCTCTCCACCCACAGGAAAGCTCCTCCTGGAATTTAAGGCACCCCCTGGGCACCTCTCCCGCAAGGCTGGGGCCACAGACAGGAGCTGCCAGCCCAGGGCCGTGCTGACCCGGCGCTCTGGGATTCCAGCCCGCCACCTGCAGCGTCTTCTCTTCTCTTCCTTGCCTGCCTCTCCCCGTTCCTCAAGCCCTCCATGGATTACCTACCACAGAAACCACCACACCTAGCACTTCCCTTCTGTTCTGCTTTGGGGAAACCATGTCTCAAGGCTGGGACAATGCCCTACACCTGCACAGCTGTGCAGGTAAAGTTTGTGCAGGATCTCAGGGCAAACACCATGGGTCCAGGCTGGACCCAAGCTGGAAAACAAGACTCCAGGACCAGACACCTCCACCCCACTGCCACATCACAGTCCCTCTGTGTCCCCCGCAGCTTGGTCCTCCCTTTAAACCTCACCGGTGGAACTCTGCCGTGTGGGTCCTGGCATGGCCAGCAGCTCTCTACGAACACTGTCTTTGTGAGACTCAGACATAGCATTACATGTGGCAGTCGTTTCCTTTTGATTGCTCCATAGTCTCCCAGCAAACAAATATACCACAATTTAATGATCCATGCTGCTTTTCATCCATATTAGGAATGATTCCCAGTTTGGTCTATAATCAGGCAATGTGCCACTATGACTACCAATCTACAGGTCTCCAACAAATACACGTGTGCCTGTTGTGGCTGGTATGGAATTGCCAAGCCTTTAAAGGTCCTGGGCCCTCCATGCTGCTGAGGATTCTGGACCCTCTATTCTGCTACATACAGAGTTCTGGACCTTCCAGCTCTTGTGTGTTCTGGACCTTCCACCTGTCATGTGTTATAAATCCTCCATCTGTTGTGTGTTCTGGACCCTCCATTCTGCTGAGTGTTCTGGATCCTCCATCTGTTGTGTGTTATGGATCCTCCAACTGTTGTGTGTTCCGGACCCTCCATTCTGCTGAGTGTTCTGGGCCCTTCAGCTGTTGTGTGTCCTGGACCCTCCATCTGTCATGTGTTCTGGACTGTCCATCTGTCATGTGTTCTAGACCCTCCACCTGTTGTGTGTTCTGGACCCTCCATCTGTTGTGTGTTCTGGACCCTCCAACTGTTGTGTGTTCTGACCCTCCATTCTGCTGAGTGTTCAGGACCCTCCATTCTGCTGGTGTTCTGGTCGCTCTACTCTGCTACATGGTTCTGGACCCTCAGCTGTGCTGTGTGCCTGGACACTCCAGAGTGCTACGGTAAGGGTGATATCCAGGACTGTAAGTCCCCAACTTCATTCTTCAAGATGATCTTGCCTGTTCTTGTCTCTGTTCATTTCCAAATATATTTTAGATTCTGCTTGACAATTTCTATGGGAAAAACTCTTGCTGGGGTTTTGGTTGGCAGTGGGTGCTGGGGGGAACCCACAGATGAATTTGGAGAGAACTGACATCATTACAATATTGCGGCTTTCCACTCCTGATGCTGTCCTTCCGTTCACTTTGCCTCTTGGGGCTTCTTGCAGTTTTTGGTTAGTTTATTTTCTATGGGTGGAGATATTCTACAGGCTAAAGATGATAATAGCATATGCTTTGGTGTTTGCTCTCGAATGAGGAGAGGGAAAATGCGGGGACTTCAGAGGACGCACGGTGGGGACCAGGACTCTGGCCAGAAGGGGAGCAGCCCCCCCCATGGAAAGACGCTCCCCGGCTGCAGCCCCCCTGGCCCACCCGGGTCGCCGAGCACACGGTGGCGGGACCACCCTGGTGCTGTGCCCTCGCTCCCTGTTTGCGTGTCCCAGCCAAGGGCCAGGCCTGCTCCGGGGACGTCGACAGAGGCTCAGCTTCTTTTTCTTTGTTTTAAAGTATTAAGTAGTTCCTTCGGTCTCTCAAAGCTGTTCAAAAAGGAAACACCAGTGAATTCTTATTCAAATATAAGTCTTTAGAATCACCAGCCAGGGACATGGAAAATAACACACACAAAACAATTCCTAAAAATAAATAACCTCCCCTAAGCTTGGCATGTTCTTCCCTGGTGTGTTTAATTCTACGAGCTGTAGAGATATTCAGACCTGAGGCATTTTGGAGGTTCCTCAGTGACCCCCTCTCCCAGCCAGCGGGGATCGACCACAGTTGCCTCTTCGGCCCCCGTTTCTGACCACCCACCGCTCGCTCGGGAGTTCCTCCGGGGTGGACCAGTCTGGCTCCAGCAGGTGTCCTCCCCCTCCGACTCTTTCGCAGGGGCTCACGGGTTCCCCATCATCACGTGGGTGCAGCGCCAGCCTAGACATTCTCCCAAGATGCCGGCCGAGGTGCTGGCTCTCTAGTCTCGTCGGCCTCGTCACCTTCTAAATGGGTGCTGGCCAAGAGGCGTGAGTTTGGGCTGCTTCTGTGGGTGGGGGAAGCAGGAGGCCAGAAAAGTGTCACCGACTGGGTGGCCACAAGGACCGGGCCAGCGTGGAAGGGCTTGAAGCCACAACGGAGCCGGCGGGCAGGAGGAGTAGGGAAGGAAGGAGACCTTGCCCTGAGGCGCTGGGCGCCCACCTGGGTGGCAGAATGAGAGGTGGGACGAGGAACAGTGCTGCTAGAACATTCCGGGGTGCGGAGAAGCCACTGCCCTCCGGAGCGTGAGCATGCGCAGTGCATGACGCAGAGGAGGCGGCACAGTGAGGGCGAGGCCCAGAGCTGGGCGGGGGTCTCAGGCGAGGATGGGGCAGCGCCTGGCGCTGGAGGCCGGTCCCCTTCTCTGCTGTGCTCTTACTCGTTTTGCTTGTCGTCCTACAGGGATTCTTGATTCCTCTGCTCACGCTCTTCCCCATGCCCAGAGCAGCTCCTGGGACGGAGAGCTGGTTAATAAACCCCAGCATCATCCAGCGTGATTGGGGGAGAGAAGTCGGTCAACAGCCAGATGGAAACCTCAATTTTCTTTTGAACATGTAAATACCAAACACTTGGCAGCTTTAACAAAATGGGCTCAATCCTTCCAATGTTAGGACCACGGCTGACTTAATTTGGGACGGCTACAGAAATGCATCTGATTTCCCTGTGACCTCAAACCCATCTCTACGCCATTTGGGCAAAGATATGCAATCACTGCTATGTCTATGATGGATTGAAAATGTGCTTCAGCAAATGAGCCCAGACACCCTGGTCTCAGGTCCCAGCAGAGCTTTATTAGAGAGTTTGGCCGTCATTATTCCATACGCCCCACTAATTTTAGATGAGCCTTTGTTGTCTCTTTCTACCTCTACAGTTCCCTGAAACCTGCCTGTCAACCAGCTTAATTAGAGACTTCTGAAGAAGTACACCTGACGTACCCGCACTCTCAATCCCAGGTCTCTTAGCCCTCCCACCTGAAACATCCTTTCCGTCCGCTGTGCAGGTGACAAGCTCACTGTTGATGGCACCAAACAGGATTATCTGGGATCCACAATCGCAGCTCAAACACTTCAGGGAAAGTCTACAGAGAAGGCTGGCATGAGAAGACAAATGAAAACTTAATTTAAAAGATCAATACTAAAAGTCCACTTTCTCTTATTTCAGCTGATTAATCTTTGCTGGACAGGAGAGGGATGGTTGCACACGACAATTCAGCCGCACTGAGCATGGTGCACCTTGGATTTGCATAATACTGATTGGCCTGGGTAAAAATGTACTTTCTGTTAAGAACGGGTTGATGTATTCTGGGCGAATGATGGGAAGCCTGGCACTGAGCTGATGGGAAGACACTGAATGCTGAGCAAGGTAAAGCCGCGCTCTTTCATTAGCTGCGTGCCCTCTGCATTCAATACCAACACACTCCGAGTATCTCAGAAAGGATCCAGGAACGTCTTCATTGCAGGAAATGAGCGATCTGAGACCTGACAGGTGAGCACCTGAGACCTGCGGCAGGTGTGATCCTGGGAAAGGTCAGTGGGAGCAAACGAGCATTTCAGGTCCTGTGAGATGCCCCAGTGGAGACTCGGGTTTGTGTTAACTCCTGAGGCTCACGAGAGAAGCCAGGCTGTGAAGGAACCTTGGGGGTTCTAGCAAAGTGGCGGCCCTGGGCCACGGTGGGGCGAGCCTTAGAGGGCAGAGTGCAGACGGAGAACCCGGAAGAGCCCCACGAGGGTCCGGGTGGAAGTGGGCCAGCGAGGGTGGAGAAGGAGTACCAGGCAGCACGGGAACCAGGACCCCAAGGGAGCGCGCTCCATGGGCGGGCAGTGGAGGACCGAGCGGATGCGCCGACGCCTCCACCCCACGCTGGTCGAGCTGCCAGCATCACCTGGGTAAGCACGACGGCCCTGCCTCACCTGCCCCCTCCTGCCCCGACACACCAGCAGGAACCTTCCAAGAAGCCTCCACAAGCCCCAGCGCCGTTTCCCTCAGAGAGGAAGCTGTACACCCAACTCAGCCTGAGCCCTCCACAGAGGACAGACGGCCACATGAGAGGACAGATGGCCATGTGAGGACAGATGGCCAGGTGAGAGGACAGACGGCCACGGGAAGGACAGACGGCCACATGAGAGGACAGACGGCCACGTGAGAGGACAGACGGCCATGTGCAGCAGCTGAGGCTGGTCGTGGGTGCTGGCCATCCCTCCCAGGACCCCCCAGGGTCAGAGACAGCACCCCCGTGGGCCCCGCTGCACAAACCGGGAGTTGATGAGTTCCCGCCTCTGCCTGCCTGTCCACGGGGCCGTCGGCTGCCCTGGCCGCACACTCACTTGGCCTGGCCGCGCACTCACTTGCCCTGGCCGCGCACTCACTTGGCCTGGCCGTCCTCTCCCTCCCTGCCCTGCCGGCCACTTGTGGACAGTCTAAACCTGCCGCAGCCTCGCCCCTCCTGAACCTGAGCCTTGACGAGGTGGGGGCTGTGGGGACGCGTCTAAGGTGGAGCCTAAAGTGGGGCTGATGCTGGTCCTGGGTCAGGGATGGCCCACAGCTCACTCCGGGGCGAGGGAGGCTGGTCTTTCGGTTTTGCCCTCCTTCAAGACTATTCCGTGACTTGTCCTGAGTCGCAATCTCCGTGCTCTGCAAACCCAGACGGCCGGTTCCGGGGCCCGGGCACTGCGGCTATGCCCCCACGTGGCCTTGCTGCGGCCTGTGGCCCTGGTGCCGTGCAGGCCCTCTCGTCCGCGCACCCACCACCCCCGCCCGCCAGCTAATGCCAGACCCACCACGGGGCGCACGGTCTCTGAGCTCCGCTGCCCGGGCGTGGCCGGCCCGTGGGACGCCGGCCGATGGAGCGCCCGTGGCCTCGGAGCCCTGCATTGCGGCCGAGGTGCCAGCGGAGCAGCCCCCACGGAGGGCGGCCCCCGGGAGCAGCGCGGGCGTCTCCCCACAGCCCGCAGCAGGCACGCTGCCAGGACCCCGGGGCGGTTCTCGGTGGTCCGAGGGGCTCAGGGAACCTGCCCTGCGTGTTCCCACCGGGGCCTGTGGGCTGCTCAGCCGCCGACCCGCGAGCAGAGCCCACCTGTGGCCGTAAAATCCCGCTGGCTACAGAAGCATAGAGCAGTGTGCAGAAAGGTGCTTTGTGTTTCCCTTTCCTCACAGCACAGGACGGCGAACGGGATGCTTTCCAGAAACGGGGAAGTTGTGAAAGAACCTACTGGCCAGAGTGGGAATTAGCCACAGCGCCCAGGCAGCCGCGGTGAGGATGCCGAACAAAAGGGAGAGGAAGAGCGGAGACCAAAGAGGGATTAGGTTCCAGTGTCTTTGGTCTGAATCAAAAAATTCAGTCCAGTTTTGAAGCTCACTCTTTTGAGAAAGTTAAGATATAAATAAAATAAACTCCATATTAACCTGTGTGCATTTACATTGGGCGTTAAGTTTTGAATGTGCCTTAACAATTGCAATAAAACAGACTCTTCTAAGAAATAAAGTCTAGGGGGAGATACTGTAGCATTTATTATTATTGCATGAGGACAAAATTAACATAGGTTTAAATTTCTCTTCCAATATCCTGCAGATGTAATTTAATATTACAAAAAAAATGAGCCCCTCCTTAACCACTTCAACAGCACTCCCCGAGGCCAAGTGTTAACATCTGGAAGCAGGGTTCCACCACTTCATCTGCTCCCTTGTAAATTTTAAGCCATGCCAGGACCCAGAACCCTTGCTCCTTCCATCCGCTCTGAAGAAGCAGGCTGAGGACGTACTCTAGAAACATGGCGTGGGAACCAAGAAGGAAGGATGGAGCCAGTTCACGTGGGCGTGGGTCAGCACAGAGCCCGGGAAGGTGCCGGCGGCGGGATGTCCACATGGCGGCGTCCCCCCGGCGACCACCAAGCAGAGGGGCTTCAAGGCATCGCCGTGACACCACGCAAACCGCGCAGACCTGACGGCTGTCCAGAGGATTTGGAACCGTGAACGGTCAGCCCAGGCCGGAAGCTTGCTCAGCGGCGGTTACTTACAGCTGAAGTGCAAACAAGGAGCTCAGTCCACTGTCGCCTTCCACGGACACCTCTGTGGAGAGGTCAGTCGGGCCTGTCTCCAGGGAGCAGGCCGCCAGGTGACCAGGATCCAGACACAGGGGCTCCGCCGTGGCCTTGCCACTGACCTCCATGATGGTGGAGCCAGGTTTGCACCATTTCTCACCAACACGAGTGCTGATGGACAAGTAGTGTCACAAGGGAGGGACAGAGGGAGGAGCGGCCGTGGAGAGAAGGCAGGGAGCGTGGCCTGGACGAGCAGGACGCTGCTGGCCGCCCGGTGAGGTGGGGATACTGCTTTGGGGTCCCTGGAGCACCTCATTGTAGATGTCAGTGTGGGGGTCACAGAGCTCTTTGGGAAGGGGCCCCCGAGAGGCCGAGCCCTGGTCACCCCCAGGTTGTCATGTCCAGAGGGAGGAAGAGGAGCCACACAGGGCCCCAAAGAAGGTCAGTCGGGGAGAAGTGAGGGCTCTGTGCTTCAGGAGCCGGGCGCCTGGCGGGTGGCTGTGGTGCCTCCGTGGGGTGGAGAAGAGGTGCTGACTGCGAAGGGTAGCTGTAAACCGTAAATGGGAGCTGGAGTTTCAGATGTGGTGTACATAGCTACTGAGATCACCAGCGCAGGGGAGCCGCAGCCTGGAGGGAGCAGGGCTGCAGGGACCCCTGCCCGCCCCACCCGAGTCAGGCCTGTGCACCCTGAGGCACTCCAGGTCCAGGTACGTAACCGTAAGTCGAAGTCCAAAGAGCTTCCCCCTCCAGCCAGGATGGGTGCTGACGCCCAGGGGCAGAGACGGAGAAGTAAAGAAGGTGCCGGATCTCCTGAAAAGACCACCAAGGCCAGGCTGCTGGTTAAGATAAAAACTGCATCCAACCAAAGAAAACAAGTGAAAAGTGCACCGGCAGCACCTCAGTTCTGCCTGCATTTCATCCAGGTGATGGGTCTGGGAGGTCTGGAGTTGGATTTTATGAAGAATGAAACCATGCTACGGGTCTAGAGGACAGCTCTGGCCAGGATGCTGGTAGTTCTATAAAATTTGGGCTGTGGAGAGTTAAGTTTGTTCTACAGACAGGCACTGCCAGGCAGGACACAGTTGGCAAAGTGAGTTCAGCTGGTTTAGAGGCAGATCAGAAGGCGGGGAAAAGCCACACACTTTCTTGGTCAGTTGGAGATGTTTCCTAAACTCCTTTCTATTCAGGGCCATTTTGGGGTCAATAACTTGGTCTCAGTTCATGTAAATCTGGAATCTCCTGGGACCTGGGCTCCAAGACTTTACTTTCTGAAGTCAACACTTAGGTCAAAAGACTCAGATTTCCACTCTAATCCATATTTTATTCCTCCATTCTGTGGACTCTGGGATGGTGATGTCCTCTCCGCCTCTAAATTGAGAGGGGGCTTAGATTCCACGTGGGTGATGGATGCAATTCCTCTGCTTGCAGTTGTTGGCACTCTTGATTCCCTGGTGTGGAGGTTGACCATCTTCACCTCCTTGTTAGCTGACCTGGGTAAGTCCAATGAACCAGAGTGTAGGAGTCACAACTCTACTGAGGGCCCAGCTGGCACATGGGCAGTCCAGAGATTCAAGTCCCCTGAGTATGCACCATCCCTAGCACCAACCACAGGTTCAGTAAAAGTGACAGAAGAGGCATGTGTAGGAAGGTCACATCTGAGTCCAGCTCCATCACACACAGGAGCACAAATTCCAAAGTAGGGCCCTCTGACATGGCACAGAACTCCAGAGCCACCTGCCATGACCATATACTCTGTGGCTCTCTGTAGCCTTCAGGAGAACCAGCACCTAGGATTGTATCTACTTTGACTCTCTCTGGGGTCCTGCTGAGGTGTACATAAGCACAACCCCTCTGATGACCTCCCGACTCTTTTTGGAAGACTCTTAGCCATATCAGCTCATTTGTCTTTGCCATTTCCCCCTTTTATTCAAAGTCAAAAAGCAGTTTTTAACACTTGATCCAAGATGTAGGCTGAGATATTCTGCTGGTCTAAGTTGACCCTTTTATTCAAGGCATCTTTCTAGTTACATCATCAGCTGATGCTTGGTAGTCATCCCTCGGCACCAGGGAGGTTCATCCCTGGGAGTCATGTCCCATGCTGGGGGGAAGGTAGTGCATTTACACGCTGAGTTTGGCTTAGAGAGTGGCCACATTTGAGCAACATAGAGGCTTTCAGGAGGTAACTCTTAGGCACCCTGCAGCTCTACACCCAGTTCTTGTTTCAGGCACACAGGCTCATAAGCATAGTCATCGGTATCAAGGATTCATTATTGGACCATCCTTCCTTGTTGGTCTTTGCTGGTGTACTTGAGGGATTATTGCTGTTCCATTGGGGAATGTGACAGAGCTCCCCAGGGTAGGAATTCAGCACTCCCTCAGTTGATGTTTGTAACTGTAACTATAAAAATACCCAACATATATCAGAACATTTTTATATCTCCTATAAACATGCCCTGGAGAACTCCACGCCCCCCCCACTCATGTGACCCCCCCATCAATAACACCCACACCAGCGTTCCTCCCCTGCCATGGTTGAACCTCACTGTGGTCCAAAAGTTCTTCAACAATGAAGCCTAATATATTGCCAAATTCAATTAATAGGAAATTGAAATATAGTGATGGGTTTAAGTTTAGAAATAGAATACATAATAATTTAGAAATACTACAATAAAGTAAAAATAAATCAGTGTATTAATAAAATGAAAAATATTATAAAGCTTTATTTCAAACATTTTGCCTTTCATCACTGTAATAGGTGTTTCCCTGTATGTACAATGGCAAGGCACTTTCTTTCACTTCTTCCTCAGTGTCTACATCCTTTCTTTTTTTGTTTTCTAATGTTTAATTTTGTCTTCAAAAAAGTTTTAAATCACAGTAATTCACATATACAATATAGGGAACTCCCATATATCCAACATCAAACCCTTTTCCCCTTTCCCTAGCAATGATCTTTTTACACGTTCATGTTATATTTGCTGTAGCTGATGTACGGCTTTTGAAACATAGCTATCAAATATAGTTCCATTTTGGTTTACATTATGGTTTATATTTTAGACTGTACAAATTTCTAAATTTTTAGCTTCCTTATGTTTTACATTATGGTTTACATTTTAGCTTATAGGCTTTTTATACACTTTTGGTGTAAGTTAATATGTCCTATATCCATCATTGCTTGATCTTGTGGAGTACTTCTACTGCCCCCCAGTTGCCCTGCTTCCATCTATTCTATACCTTTCTCTCCCTCCCCTCAGGGCCTACAGTGACAACCAAGCTTCACTACTTGAGGGACCAGATTTACAGATACTGCAACAATGCTGAGGGCTTGACATACTAGACTACCCTAACTAATTGGGAGCCACCAATTCTCTCGAGAGACACAATTCCCTCTGTTTGGGAACATCAGGTCTCCCCAGGATGTGGGTACACCTTCACACTTATTGTATGGGTCTCCACCCAGTGATATAACACACTATGACAAAATGAGCACTCGCACACTCCCTGGAAGCTTGCCCCTGTACCAGATACCCCCACCCATTAAGCACCTTAAACACGTAATCATTCCTTGGGGCCATCTGACCCATCCTCCCAACCCTAGCCCCCCTCAAAACTACTGTGACTAATAATAGAAGAAACTGTAGCATTGCAGCGGAGAAAGTGACCACAGTAGTTGCTGAAGGCAGGGAGAGAGAAGAAGAGATGTAATGTGGGGGCATTTTGGGGACTTTGAGTTGTCCCAAATGATATTCCAGGGTCAGATGCTGGACTTTATATATCCTGCCTTAACCTACTGAATGTACTGGGGGAGAGTGTGAACTATTATCTATGTGGTGCAGCAGTGCTTCAAAATGTGTTCACTGACTGTGATGAATGTGCCACAATGATGGACGAGGTTGTTGGTGTGGGAGGAGTGGGGTGGGGGGGGTGGCGGTATACAGGAACCTCTTATGTTTTTTAATGTAACATTTTTTGTGTGATGTATATATCTTCAAAAAAATACAATTTACAAAAATGATGGGGTGGGGGGGTGGGGAATGAGGTATATAGGAACCTCTTATTTTTTTTGTTTTTTTATGTTTTTTAATGTAACTTTCTTTGTGATGTATTAACTTTAATTTAAAAAGTATTAAAAAAAAGTCTCGGATTTCTGTGTTGGGGTCGGGGAGGTGGTTCTGAGGTGGTTAAACCTCACCCCACGTTTGAGTTAACAGCACCCTGAGCAGAGCACAGACACGGCCCATCGTCCACATGTAGATAGAGGACAGTGTTGGGAGTGCCGGCCGCTGCCGAAGCACCAGCATCTGGACACATCCTCCAAAAACCCGTGACGCTCAGCAGGGAGAGCAGGTTAAATGGCCCGATCCACGCCAGCATGAGTAGAAGTCAGAAAACCGCGATCCTACGCCGCCTGTGAGGACAGTGACCCCCAGGTCCAGCGTGTCCCCCGGGACCTGTGCCTGTTGGCGAGTTAGTGACCTGCCCGGCGTGGGCAGAAGGAGACGGTTCTGGAGGCAACACAACGCAGACGAGTCCTCGCAGGAGGGAGAAGACCGGGCGCTGGGCTGCCCGCGGTGGCCACGGGGCCTGGCACTGGGAGACGCAGGGAAGGGCGTGAGGACAAAGACCCAAGGCCACTTCCAGGGTCCTAGGGGAAGGAGCACCCTTGGGGACCCCATGTGAGGGGAGGACATGCAGGGAGGGACGGGGGCTCTTCAGAACAAAGTAGAATCGAAAACTGGAGGACAAACCAAACTCGCCTCAGCCAAAGCAAACCTAAGCAGCCAGCCCACACCCGTGCCTGCAGGGAATGGCTATCATTGCTCCCCCAGGAAAAACTAAAGTGAAATGTGAGCAGAAAACAGTGGATGACATCCACAGACAAAAAAGAGAGCGAGATCCCAGGTGACGCCGACCAGGTAAACACTCCTCCCACAGGCAAATGCAGGAGAAAACTGGAACAGGCACACCCCGGCAGAAATATCCTCAAGCAGCAACGTGTAGTTCTGATAAAAGCCTAGAAATGGACAAAAAAAGTAAGAATATGTGAAACTAAAGTTGACCACACTCAGGAAAGAGATTAAAGAAAAAGCAAAATTGTCTCAGAAATAAAGTTTAAATTACATGATCCACAAGGGAGAGGGGATTCCACTGAAGAGCTGCTAAAAGGTTTGAGAAAAGGCCTGAAACAACAGAAGCATGCACACAGAATAAAGGAAGAGTGAAAAGGACCAGGGAGGAACTCATCAGTAGGACACTGGGCAGTGGAGATGACAGGTGCCCCAGCGAGGTGGGGGAGACCTGCTGCCGACATCAGAAGGGCAGTCTGAGAAAGCACTCTGGAGTTGAAAGGAAAACCCAGTCTGTACCCACCACATGCCCACAGGAAAATCATCCACAAGAGCTGCCCAGGACCCGTGGACCCAGCAGAATCCACAGGTGGAGAGAAAGTCCTGCGGGCACCCAGGCAAAATGCAGACTCCTGGCCAGTGGACACCAGCAAATGAGAAGGCGGTGGACACCAGCAAACGAGAAGGCGGTGGAGAAGCGTTTCAAGAAGTCCAAAGCAGGGAAGCGAGAGCCCAGGCACCAGGAAGAAGAGCGTCTCCAGCCCCACTGTGGTCCGGGCTGGCAGGTCGCAGCGAGGAGAGCGGGTGTGGAGCTCGTGAGCCATGGGGACGCGTTCCCGGCAGATGCCTGCGGGGGCTCATGCGGGAGGTTGTAGGTGGGCTGCCGGGGAGTCCAGCCGACTCAGCGTGGGTGCTCGGTGGGCAAGCAGGTGCTGCGGGGTGGGGGCGCACAAGGGAACTGGAGGTGAACGCGATGCAGGTGACAGCCCCCAGCTCTGCCCAGGAAAAGCCCGGGAGCAGGACGGCGGCCCCCACAGGCTTGGCATCTGCACAGCCCCCACCCATTCGTCCATCTACCCAGCACCGGCCGCAGGGTCAGACGGACAAGGCTCCTGCCCCCCAGGGAGGACTGACCGCAGGGCACCGGTCAGGAGCTGCATCCTGAGGGCCCCCAGAAGGCCTGCAGGTGCTGCAGATGAGCGCGGAGGGGGTGTCGGAGCCTCGCACCAGGGAGGGTGAGGTGGCCTGAGGGTGACCAGCTGTCCAGAGGGCCGTGGGGCCAACGAGTCACATCACTGTAGGGCCCCAAGGACTCTCACGTCACGGGGCCCGACAGCACTGGCCCACCCCCGCACACTGCACCCCGCCCTTTCTGCTCATGCAGCCGTGAGCTACCCCCAGACGCTGCTCGAAATTGTGCTTCCCTCGGCCTCCTGCGAGGAAAGTGCCACTTCCCTGGAGGCAGTGGCCGTCCTACCCGGGTTTTGTTGTTTGTTTTACTCCTCCATGCTTTGCAAGTTAAAAGTAGAAAACTCCCCAGGAGAGCCTCACTGAGTGACCGATCATTCACAGTTGATGAAAACCGAGGTTCCCAGGTTTCATAAATTCTGTCTGCTGTCCCAGCCCCTGGGCGTGGCCCTTGAGCTAACTTAGGCTCCCCAACTCCTGAGCTTCCTCGAAAACATCTGCGCTCTCCACCATCGTCCCAGCTCCGTCCTGCGATCACCAGGCCCTCCAGAAGCACGCGTCCCCTTGGCGGGGTCATGGTGTCCAGGTGTGGGGTCCAGCAAGCCCTGGCCCCATTGCCATGGTGAAGGTATTTTGTGACAGGATTTACACCATCGTCAGCTGACTGCATCGACGGCTGACCACGTGGGCAATCAACAAAGGGAGGAGTCGCTCATGCAACCAGTTGAGACGCGGCAAACCTGGAAGCTGAGGTGGCTCAAGCAATCCAACGCCTCTAGATCCCAGGATCGATTCCCGGTGCCTCCTAAAGAGAAGACAAGCAGACAGAAGAATGCACAGCGAGTGGACACAGAGAGCAGACAGCAAGGGCAGGTGGTGGTGGGGGTGTGAGGGGAATAAATAAAATAAATCATTTAAAAAAAGGCCTTAACAGTGGCAAAGTCAATATAAACCAGATTCGTTTAATACCAGAAACTGCCGTGTCCTCTGTGCCTGACAGGGAGGGAGGCCACAGTTGGTCTCATCCCTGTGCTGGTGGCAACAGATGCTACTTGGCGTCACGTTGAATTTAATTACATTTCTTAAATTGAAAAAAAAAAAAAAGCCAAGCCTGTAACTGGTTAAAACACAGTTCCAAAACAAATACAGTCCCAGGTGAGTAAAACCATATGTGAACCCACACACACACACGTGTATTTGGATTTTAATGGATGAACACAGCAATTAGTGAGATATGCTTGGGAAATGACTGCACAATTCCTACTAATGGAGATGTTTCCATAACCTAAGACGGGCATGGAAACTAACCCCCCTGGAAAGTTTAGCGTCAGCGTTCTGGCTCCTCTGCGCTGCCCAACGAAGCTGCTGGACGCCTCCCCGTTGACCGGGGTTTCACTGCTGGCTGGACGGAAGCCACGTGTCCACCAGCCTGGCTCCTCCCTGCCCCAGGCACTGACTCATTCGATGCCCGAGTCGGGTGCTTGATGCCTGGTTTCTGAGGTCTGGACACAGCAAAGACCCAGCTGCTGGTGGAGAGCTAAAGAGAAGTAGAAAGGGCCTACTAAGCCACTCTCGGGATAAACACCCACGCCCACAGCCCACAGCCTTCTCTCCCTGCAGACCCTCCAGCAGGGCCCCGTCCACCCAGGGGGTTGCATCCCAATGCTCACTGCCAGGTCCTCAGATGTGGTTCAAATACAGCTGGAAAAAGTCAGAAAGAGGAGTCCAGGCTACACTGAGTGTAGAATTTTTTAGTTATAAATACTTAGGAGAATGATAAGAACAATTTAGACTCAAATAAATATAAACACAAAGCAGGAAAGTGAAAGACCTCAGTTCTTACTAAGAAGATCAACCCACGGTATTCTACCTATAAATGTAGCACGTACACTAAAAAATCAATGTAATGAAAGTGCACCACCACAGACACTGTAAAGTGTAACGTTTTGAAAATCAGTTAAAGGGTGTGTGTAAGAGCACGTTTAGGATGTTGTGCGGTAACGCCACTTGTGGAAACGGGTCCTGGAGAACGTAAGTGTCTAGAGCAGGGGTCGGAAGCTTTTCTTGGTAAAGGGACAGACAGTAAACATTTTAGGCTTCGTGGCCAGAGGGTCTTTGCTGCAAATACTCAACTCTGCTGATGCAAAGCAAATTCATACATGGACACCACGTGGGCGATATGTAGACAAATGGACCTCACGGGTAAAAACAGAGGCCAGATGCAGCCCACAAGCCATAGTTTGCCAAGGACTGCTCTAGAGTAAAGAGCGGCTTGACAGCTCTGCAATAGCTACTGGTCTCCAAAACAGCTCTCTGTAGAACGGAGAATATTCCTGCTGTGTTGACAAAGCAGAACGGTGCTAAGATATATATTGTACATGGAGTAACACCAAAAGGCAAGTGTGGTTTTGGAATTGCCCAAAGCCCATCTTTGTTAAATGTGTCTTTAATGCTTAGTTTTGTTTGATTTTACAACTTTAACCAGGAAAGAAGAGTAAGTCCATGTCTATTTGTCATTGGCTTAAAGCCTCCTGAAAAGCCTAACTTTGCCAAACACACCCATGCTTAGTCTTTACGCAGAGGAAACGTTTCCGTTTTCGGCAGGGCCCTGGGGAGATGGCTGGACACGGGCAGTGCCTGAGGCCGTCGCCTGGACCAGTGCATGTGACCCTGCCCCCGACACTGGGCAGTTTGACCGTCCGACCAGCCCTCTCCAATCTTTGTCTCTGTGTTAGTAGCCAGAGTGGTGCCAATGCAAAGTACCAGAACTCTCTGGGTTTTTATAAAGGGTATTTATTTGGGGTAGAAGCTTACAGTCACAAGGCCATGAGTGTAAGTTACTTCCCTCACCAAGGTCTGTGGCCACGTGTTGGAGCAGGAGGGCTGCCGACGCCTGCAGGTTCAGCTTCCTCTTCCTCCCAAGGCTCCGGGGTCCCAGTTCTTCCAATATCAGCTTAGGCCGGGATAAGTCTCATCTCTCTCCCCGAGCTCGTTTCTCTCTGGGCTTGGCTGCCCTGCTTTCTCCACAAGACCGTAAACTCTCAGGTGAAAGGCTCATCTCTCTTCCCGGGGCCTCTGCCCTGTCTAAGGAGCCTTCTCTCCTTCCTCACATTCCTGCTTCTCTGTGTGTTTACTTCCCTGGGTTCCAATATCAGAAATTCTAACCTCCTTTCTCTGCGGTGTGGTTTCTCTGTGAGCCCCCCTCCCCCATCAAAGGGGCGGGAACTCAATGTTGTACTGATGTGGCCCAATCAAAGCCTTAATCATTGTTTAATCAAGTAAAAGTGAAACTTCTGAATCCAATACAATCTAATATGCCCCGAGGAACAGACCAGATTAAAAACATAATCCAACATCTATTTTTGGAATGTATAATGTCAGAAAGAAAGCTGTACCTATAAGAGAACAAATGCTCACCTGATAGTGGAGGAGAAAAGAATTTCATTAACAATCTTGCGAGAGTGGGTGCTCAGCCAGAAGGTGGAGCTTGGCGCTCCGCGTGGCAGGACGCAGCAGAATTGACTCCCCGAGACTGGCAGGCAGATCCCCCCGTTTCCCCACTGGCTGGGCACTCGGGAAGCTACAGCCTACCCAAGAGACCCAACTAACCCACGTGTGTCTCCCCCACCCCGGGTTTTTACCCACATAAGGAGTTGGCACCGTCTTTCAAACGACGCCAGAGCCATTAGAGTCTTCTTCCCGCCCTCCCTGAATTGCAGTCGGTTTTAGCTAGTTCCCCTACGTGGGTGGCTGATGCAATAAACCACGAGGCTGGTTTTAGTTTCTATTTTCCCCAATTCCATGTCTCCTTCGTGTGAAAGCCAAACTTAACCCTTTTCTTACAACAAACAATATCAAACTGCTACAGTCTCCAATCCTGGTTTAATTTAACTTGAACACTTGCAATCAAGTCGATCAGAAAAGAAGTGTCTTAAATATGACACGTGGCTGGAAACTGCAGCAGCTACACGAGGGATTCTAAACCAGGGGTCCGTGAGCTTGAATTGAAATTCAAGAAGACGTTATTCCTGTGGGGACGTGTTGGTGCAGGTGTGATACGTTTATTAAATAATACACGGCACAGTGTGGACTTAGGGAGGGGTCTGTGGTTTTCACCCAAATGGCAAAGGGGTCCGAGGAACAGAAAAGGTTGAGAGCCCCTGACGTGCCCTCCGAGGCCTTGGGGCCGGCGTGAGGTGTGATGAGCTCCTACCGCAGGCGCCACTGGAGAATCACCTGCAAGGTGCGCCTCCATCCCACACGCCTGCTGCGGCTGCAGCTGGGCTCGCTCTGGCCGTTGAAGGGACCCCAGGAAAGCCAACTGGAGGATCCTGACCATGTCGTGGCGACCAGCGAGACAAGCACGAGTTAACTGCGTGGGTTTTATCCTGTTACCCAACTGTTGGCTATTGTAACATCCAGAGATAACCAACGGGCATTGAGAAAGAAAAATAATGATCCGAGATAGATACCCAATAAATTACACTGCAGATGAGGATGATTCAAGTAATGGGCATGAATAAAACAGGAAAAGCTCAAGGCTGGGTTTCGACATGGAGATGAAAGGACTGGTACCACTGCAGCATTTTAAAAACTAAACAGATAAGGGAAAATAATTATTCGCTAATTAGGAAAAATGATACAGGAGGTCTGTCCATCTCCAATTTTTATGATTCTGCAACCAAAGATGTGCAGTCTTGTTATCCAAAATATTGATTTCTGCTTATGTAATAGGCTCCAAGAAGTTTTATAGAGCACAGAAATTCTTGTGAAGGCATATTTCCCACAAATAATCACCAATAATGTTGCAGTAAGTTTTTTATATATATAAATGTTTCCATTCTTGAATTTATGCATAGTGTACTGTCGTTTTTGCATAGAAAATATTCCTAACGAATTGTCACTATATTCCGCTATGGGAAAAAAGCCCTGTTTGCTTCCACGTCGCTCGTCGCCTGAGGTCTCTGCCGCTGGCCGCTCCTTCCACGGCGTCTCGCCGGCTGTTTCTGGCAGGAAAGATGCGTGTTCTCAGCAGCTGCCCGGGCTCCGCGTGGGCTCTCTCGGGGCATGTCCAGGGACTTAGCGGCGGGGTCTCTGCAAGTCCCTCTGCCCACCCTGGCCCACCACGGCCCCCCACCGAGGACCCCTCCTCGGCTCGTTGCTGGCCTGGGGAGGGCATCTCCCTCCACCCAGCAAGGTCCGCCGCTCCCACGACAGCCACCTCACCCCACGCACCTCCACAGGCGACGCCGCGTGGGGGCACCTCCCAGCTGCCCGGGCTGCCCCCACTTCAAGACCCACATGTCCGGGAGCCCCAGGAATGCCCCCCCCCCGTGTTCTAACCCTGACGGGTCCTCACAGGCGTGTATGGCCAGGCCGCTGCCCCTGCCCTTCCCAGCCGAGGTTCTCGCCAGTCGAGCCAGCCGGGAGGAAACAGCAGGTGCTCTCTCGTTTCTGACTCCTTTTACTGCTTATTTTCCTGCGAGATTTGCCCATGCTGTATGTATCAGCAGTTCCTTTCCTATCACTGTGCAGCATTCCTTTGTGCCTGTAACCACAACGTTTCATCCATTCTACTGTTGATGGCATTGGCTCACTCCAGGGTTTTGTGTTTACGTATAAACTCGGTGAACGTTCTTGAACGTGCGTTTGTCAGCGCTGGGATCAGGGCAGGCAAGCATGGTTCCCGGGGGCAGTGGGTAAGGAGGCCAATTCACCTTGACAAGCAAATGCGTTTCTCCCAGGTATACAGCTGGGTCATGGGGAAGGCATGCGTTTAGTATGGAGGTAATTATGTTGGTAAAGCTCCAATGCATTTTTAAGAATGTGTCTTATCAGTTATTAATATTAGTGTTCTATATTTGACAAATTGGTCAAATTGATTTGTTGTGTTGTTTGTGTCTTAGATATCTTATTGATATTTTGTTTGATTTCTGTTACTAATAAAAGTGTGTCAAGCCTTCAGCTTTAATTATACATTTTTCTTCATTTTCTATCAATTTGCTCTATTTTAAAGACATGCTAATGCCTATCAATTTAGAATACTTTTATCTCCTGTCTTTGAAATATCCCTATTTTTCTTTAGTAATACTTTTCATTTAAAGTCTCTTTTTTTCTAATATTAAAATAGTAGTCTCATCTTTCTTTGGTTAATGTTTACAGGTAATATCTTTTCCCATTCTTTTACATTTGATCTATCCATCCCATTATATATTTTTTTAATCTTTTAATTTTTATCTTTAAAGAAGCTTTAGATTACATAAATGTTACATAAAAATATAGGGGATTCCCATATACTCACCTCCACCTTCCCACACTTTCCCACACTGACAACATCCTTCATTAGTGTGGTTCGTTACAACTGATAAACACATACTGAAGCGTTGCTACTAACCATGGACTATAATTTACATTATATTTACACTCTACCGGCACAACTTTGTAGGTTATGACAAAATAAATAATGGCCTGTGTCTGTCACTGCAATGTCATGAAAACGCCCCCATATGGCACCTATTCTCCCCCCTCCCTCCCCTCAGAACCTCTGGTGGCCACTGCCTTTATATCGGTGTTCTTCCATTGCTAGGCAAATCATGTCTGTAATAGAATAATAATAAGTCTAGTTTAGCCCATTGTTCATTCCCCAGTCTTGATGGTTTGGGTATGGTGATGCCCACTCTGCTTCTAACTGAGAGGGAGCTTAGGTCCCATGGGGCAGATGGATGGAACGGTCTTGCTTGCAGTTGCAGACACTCTCTTTCTTGGGATGGGTGTTGTCCATCATCTCCTTCTTAGTTGTCCTGGGTGAGTCCAATGAACTGGAGAGTAGGTGTTGCAACTCTGCTGTGATTCAGGGCTCAACTGGCTCATGAGAAGTCCAAAGATTTAAGTCTCTGGGACATATATTTAACAAATATAGTGCTAATTATAGGTTCTAATAAAAGGGACAGAAAAGCCATATGTAGGGAAACTACAAATGAGTCTAAATTGTTACACTGGGGAGCATAAATTCCACAGTAAGGCCCACTGATGGGGTGCCCAATTCCTGAGCTTCTCTGCCCTGCTATAGTGTCTGGATGTCTTTAGAGCCCTCGGGAGCCCCGCTGTTTGAGGCAGCGTTTACTGTGACAGTCAATGAGATCCTGCTGAGATGTGCATAAGGGTAGCCTTTGGAATGAACTCCCAGCTCACTTTGAAATCTCTTAGCCATAAAACCTTTTTGTATTTAATATTTCCCCCTTTTGGTCAAGGTCTTTTTCCAGATGCATTGCTAGTTGGCCCTTGGTAATACTCCCTTGGTGCCAGGGAGGCTCATCCCCAGGACTTCATATCAAATGCCAGGGGGAAGGTAGTACGTTTATATGCTGAGTTTGACTTAGAGGGAGGCCACATTTGAGACAAAAGGAGGCTCTCAGGAGGTTACTCTTAGGCAATACATAATACTAGGCTAAGTTGCAATTTCACAAGAAAAGGTGCATATAATATTAAGGGCCTGGCATAATGGTCTGTCTTCCTTCACTAGGCACTGCCCTTGTACTCAGGGGATTCTTGCTGTTCTATTAGAGAATGTAGCAGGACACCCCAGGATGGGAATTCAATATTTTTTGGGTTATTATGTGGCTCTCCACCCACTGAGACAATGCCCCAAGAACATCTGAACATATTCACACGCCTTAGAGGCAAAACCCAGGTGCACCCCTCCCCACACCTCCACCCGTCTCTGACACCCTGCACCAGGGATCCTCTCCTGCCACTGCTGTGGGGAGGGATCTAGAACCTCTCCAAAAATGAAACCAACAAAATAACCAAAGAAAATTAATAAGAAAATAAAATAATAGTTGTTTTAAAAATACCAAATGAAGTACAAAATAAAAATGTTTAATCGAAATAATATAAAATTGTTCTTGGACATTGTGTCTTTCATCATCATAAGACCTGTTGTCTTGTACGTACAGTGAAAATTTCTTCTGTATATTCCTCCAGTGCCTAATTTTTTTCCATTTTATCTTCAAAGAAGGTATAAGTTACAGAAAAGTACAGAAAATAGAGTGGATCCCCATATAGTCCACATCCTCCCCCTTTTCCACTCTCCCCTATTAATAACATTTTACATGTGGATGGTATATTTATTACAATTGATATACAAATATTGAAGCATTGCTACTAACCATGATCAATGGTTTACTTTATGGTTTACATTTTGCACCGTACACTTCTATAGGTTTTGACAAAATTTAAAATGGCCTGTATCCAACCCTGAAAATGCCCTATGTTTCATCCATTCTATTCTTCCCTCCACCTCCCCTAGAATCTATGGTAACCACTAACTTTCAGTTTTTGAAGAATAAGACACGTAGTTACTTGAAATAATGTTGAGGGCTTGACCTATTGGTCTATGTTCTTTTGTCGGGCACTTACCTATGTTCTTGAACATATTCCACAGAAGCATGCCCCAAGGGTGCCCTATCCCATATATCCCCCCACACCCAACACCCTACACGGGTAACCCTCCCCTGCCGTATTTGCCAAAAGAACATTCCCAGCACTTTTGTTTTAACCACAGACCTGCAATTCTACAAAGTTCACCTGTTCCTTCACCTAACCCTCCCCCCAATTCCAAGGATAGTCCAACCCAACCCCCCCACCCTACCTCCCTCAGACCTGTACCACCAATCCCAATACGTCACTGCTCCATTCTCATGCCCATCCACTGCCCAAACACATCTTTCACCTTATTATAGATTTTTTCCATATGGGCATCAGCTCACCACCCTCTACTCCCTTTCTGTCTCCTGTAAACCTATCTTCCAGACTAGATTTTTGAGTCTGCTGAATTTGCTTAAGTTATATCATTGAGGTCATGTAATATTTGTCCTTCAGCGTCTGGCTTCACTTAACATAAGGTCTTCAAGATTCATCCATGTTGTCCCATGTGTTAATACTGCATTCCTTATACTGTTAATACTGGCTGAGTAATATTCCATTGTATGTATCTACCACAGTTTGCTTACCAGTCATCTGTTGATTAACATTTGGTTTGCTTCCAACTTTGGGCAATAGTGAATAATGTAGCTATGAACACTGGTGTGCATATATCTGTTATTGTCCTTGCTTTCAATTCTTCTGCGTATATACCCAGCAGTGGAATTGCTGGATCATATGGCAATTCTATAGTTCGCTTCCTGAGGAACCACCAAACTGTCCTCCCCAAGGGCTGCACAATTCTACATTCCCACCAGCAGTGGATGAGGCTTCCCATTCCTCCACATCCTCTCCAATACTTGCAGTCCTCTGTTTTTTAATAGCCACTAGTTTAATGGTTGTAAGATGATACCTCATTGTAGTTTAGATTTGCATTTCCCTAATAGCTAGTGCTGTTGAGCACTTTTTTTTTTTAATTTTGAGGAGGTCCTATTCATCTGTTTTTCTTTTTTCTTTCTTTCTTTCTTTATTTTTTCTATCTCTTTATTTTTTTTAAATGTTACATCCAAAAAATACAAGAGGTCCCCACATACCCCTTACCCCCCTCACCCCACTCCTCCCAAATCAGCAACCTCTTTGATCATCAGGGGACATTCGTTGCATTTGGTGAATGCATTTTGGAGCACTGCTGCACCACATGGCTAATGGTTTACATTGTAGTTTACACTCTCCCCCAGTCCACCCAGTGGGTCATGGCAAGACATACATTGTCCAGCATCTGTCCCTGGAGTACCACCCAGGACAACTCCAAGGCTTGAAAATGCCCCCACATCATATCTCTTCTTCCCTCTCCCTACCCTAAGCAGGTACTGTGGCCACTTTCTCCACATCAATGCTACAATTTCTTCCATTACTAATCACAGTAGTTCCATAGTAGAATATCAGTAAGTCCACTCTAATCCATACTCTATTCCTCCATCGTTTTGACCCTGGGATGGTGATGTCCACTCCACCTCTACATCTAGAGGGGCTTAGATTCCACGTGGATGATGGATGCAATTCTCCTACTTGTGGTTGTAGGCACTCTTGCCTCCCTGGTGTGGTGGTTGACCTTCACCTCCCTGTTTGCTGGCAGGGATAAGTCCAATAAACCAGAGGGTAGGAGTTGCAAGTCTGCTGAGGCTCAGGGCCTGGCTGTCACATGGACAGTCCAGAGATTCAGGTCTCCTGAGTATACACCAACCCCAGAGCAACCACAGGTCCAGTAAAAGTGACAGAAGAGGCATGTGTAGAAAGGTCACCTCTGAGTCAAACTCCATCTTACTCAGGAATGCAAACTCCAAAGATGGCCTGCTGACACAGCACTGAATTCCAGAGCCACCTGCCATGACCATAGAAACTGTGGTTCTCTGTAGCCCTCAGGAGAACCAGTTCCTGGGGTTGTATCTACTTTGGCTGTCTCTGGGACCTTGCTGAGGTGTGCATAAATGTGACCCCTCTGAAGACCTCCCGACTCTTTAGTCATTTGTATTTCTTCTTTGGAGAAGTGTCTATTCACATCTTTTTTTTTTTTTTTTTTTTTTTTTTTTTTTAAAGATTTATTTATTTTATTTAATTTCCCCCCCTCCCCTGGTTGTCTGTTCTTGGTGTCTGTTTGCTGCGTCTTGTTTCTTTGTCCGCTTCTGTTGTCGTCAGCGGCACCCGCTTCTGTTGTCGTCAGCGGCACGGGAAGTGTGGGCGGCGCCATTCCTGGGCAGGCTGCTCTTTCTTTTCACGCTGGGCGGCTTTCCTCACGGGCGCACTCCCTGCGCGTGGGGCTCCCCCACGCGGGGGACACCCTTGCGTGGCACGGCACTCCTTGCGCGCATCAGCACTGCGCATGGCCAGCTCCACACGGGTCAAGGCGGCCCGGGGTTTGAACCGCGGACCTCCCATATGGTAGACGGACGCCCTAACCACTGGGCCAAAGTCCGTTTCCCCTCTATTCACATCTTTTGCCCATTTTTTAGTGGGTCATTTGTCTTTTTATTTTTGAGATGTAATATTTCTTTATGTATGCTGGATATTAGACCATTATCAGATAGATGGTTACCAAATATTTTCTCCCATTGAGTAGGCTGCCCGTTCACTTTCTTGACAAACTTCCTTGAAGTTTTTTAATTTTGAGAAGGTCCCTTTTTATCTGTTTTTTTCTTTCATTGCTCATGCTTTGGGTGTAAAATTTATTAAGGCATTTCCTACTACAAGATCTCATACAAGCTTCCCTACATTATCTTCTAGGAGCTTTATGGTCTTGGCTCTTATATTTAGATCTTTAATCCATCTTGAGTTAATTTTTGTATAGGACATGAGATGGTGATCCTCTCTCATTCTTTTGGATATGGAGATCCAGTTCTCCAACCACCATTTGTTGAAAAGACCATTCTTTCCTAGTTGAGTAGGCTTGGAAGCCTTTTTAAACAACAGTTGACCATATATCCAAGGATCTATATCAGAACTCTCTCATTTCTGTTCTGTTGGTCAGTATGTCTATCTTTGTGCCAATACCATGCAGTTTTGACCACTATAGTTTTGTAGTATGTTATAAAGTCAGATATTGTGATTTCTCCAATTTTGTTTTCTTTTTCAATATGTCTTTGGCTATCTAGGGCCCCTTGCCCTTCCAAATAAATTTCATAATTAGCTTTTCCAATTCAGTAAAAAATATTTTTGTAATTTTTATTGGGATTGTGTTAAATCTATAAATCAATTTGGGTAGGACAGACATCTTACTGATGTTTGGTATTCAAATCCACAAACATGGAATATTCTTCCATTTATTTAGTTCTTTGGTTTCTTTTAGCAATGGTGTATAGTTTTCTTTGTAAATTCTTTTACATCTTCAGTCAAATTTATTCTTAAGTATCTGATTATTTTAGTTGCTATTGTAAATGGAACTTTTTTCTTGATTTCCTCCTTGGATTCCTCATTATTGGTGTACAGAAACACTACTGATTTTTGCATGTTGATCTAATATCCTGCCACTTTACTGAACTCATTTATAAGCTCTAGAAGCTTTGTTGTAGATTTCTCAGGGATTTCAATGTATAGGATCATGCCATCTGCAAATACTGAAATTTTTACTTCTTCCTTCCCAATTTGAAAGCCTTTCCTATATTTTTCTTACCTAAGGGCTCAAGCAATATTAAATAAAACAATATTAAATAAAAGCAGTGACAGTAGCCATCCTTGTCTTGTTCCAGATCTTAGAAGGAAAGCCTTCAGCATTCCATCGTTGAATATGATGTTAGCTGAGGATTTCTCATATATACCATTTATCATGTTGAAGAAGTTTCCTTCTATTCCTATCTCTTGAAGTGTTTTTATCAGGAAAGTGTGCTGTATTTTGTCTAATGCTTTTTCTGCATCCGTAGAGATGATCATGTGATTTTTTCTTTTGATCTGTTAATGTGGTGTTTTACATCAATTGATTCTCTTATGTTGAACCATCCTTGCATACCAGGGATGAAACACACTTAGTAATGGTGTACAATTCATTTGATGTGTTCTTAAATATGATTAGCAAGTATTTTGTTGAGGATTTGAGCATCCAGTTTCATTAGAGAGATTGGTCTGTAGTTTTCCTTTCTTGTGGCATCTTTATGTGACTGGTATTAGGGTGATGTTGGCATCATAGAATGAGTTAGGTAATGTTCCCTTCCCTTCTCTTCTTTTTTTTTCTTTTTTCTTTTTTCTTTTGGAAGAGTTTAAGCAGGGTTGGTATTAGTTCTTTCTGGAATGATTGGTAGAATTTATCTGTGAAGCCATCTGGTCCTGGGCTCTTCTTAGTTGGGAGGTTTTTGATGACTAGTTCAATCTTATTACTCCTCATTGGTCTGTTGAGTTCACCAATTTCTTCTTTCATTAATGTAGGTTGCTTGTGTGTTTCTAGAAATTTGTCCATTTCATCTAAGTTATCCATCTTGTTGGCATACAATTTTTCAAAGTATCCTTTTATGATACTCTTTATTTCCATGGGACCAGTGGTGATATCCCCTCAATTTTTATTTTATGTATTTGCATCCTCTCTCTTTTTTTCTTTGTTAGTTTAGCCAAGGGTTTGTCAATTTTATTAATCTTCTCAAAGAACCAGCTTTTGGGTTTGTTAATTTTTTCTAGTGCTTTCTTTTCTATTTCATTTAGCTCTGCTCTAATCTTAGTTATTTCCTTCTTTCTACTTGCTTTGGGATTAGTTTGTTTGTTTGTTTGTTTTTCTTTTTCTAATTCCTCCAGATGTGCAGTTAGGTCTTCAATTTTTAACTATTTCTTCTTTTTTAAAATATTGTCATTTATAGTTATAAATTTCCTTCTCAGCTCTGCTTTTGCTGCATCCCATAGATTTTGATATGTTGTGTTGTCACTTTCATTCTTTTCCATGTAGTGACTGATTTCTTTTGCAATTTCCTCCTTGACTCACTGATTGTTTAAGAGTGTGCTGTTTAACTTCCATATCTTTGTGCCTAATCTGGTTCTCTGTAATTTACTAATTTCCAGCTTCATTCCCCTGTGGTCAGAGAAATTACTTTGTATAATTTCAAACTTTTTGAATTTGTTGAGAGTTGTTCTGTGGCTTACCATGTGGTCTATCCTAGAGAATGATCCATGTACACTTGAGAAGAATGTATATCCCACTGTATTTGGGTGTAATGTTCTGTATATGTCTATCAGGTCTAGATCCTTTAACATATTATTCAAGGTCTCTGTTTCTTTATTGACCCTCTGCCAAGATGTTCTGTCTAATGGAGATAATGGTGCATTAAAGTTTCCCACTATAACTGTAGATGCATTTATTTCTCCACTTAGTTTTTCCAATGTTTGCCTCATATATATTTTGAGGTGCCCTGGTTAGGTGCATAAATGTTTATGATTGTTCTTTCTTCTTGATAGATTACTCCTTTTATTAATATATAGTGTCCTTCTTTGTCTCTTACAGTAGTTCTACATTTAAAGTCTATTTTGTCTGATATTAGTATAGCTATTCCCACCCTTTTTAAGTTATTGTTTGCATGTAAAATTGTTTTCCAGACATTCATTTGCAACCTCCTTGCATCTCTGGGTCTAGGGTGATTTTCTCATAAACAGCATATAGATGGGTCATATTTCCTTATCCATCCTGCCAAACTGTGACTCTTGATTGGCAAGTTTAATCCATTAACATTCATGCTATTACTGTCAGGACATTACTTATATTAGCCATATTTCTTTAGATTTTATGTATGTCATTTGCTGTTTTTATTTTACTTTTTATCTTTTTAGTCATTCTTATGAAGAATCTTCCTTCCTAAACTCTCCTCCAACCCTCTCTCTCCTGTTTTTTCCTTTCAACCTGCAGAATTCCCTTTAGTATTTCTTGAAGGGCAGGTTTCTTGTTGACAAACTCTCTTAATTTCTGTTTATCTGTGAATATTTTGAACTCTCCCTCATTTTTGAATATCAGCTTTGCTGGATACAGAATTCTTGGCTGACAGTTTTTTCCTTTAGTGCCTTAACTATGTCATACCATAACTATGGTGGTATAACTATGTTATACCACTGCCTTCTTGCCTCCATGGTTTCAGATGAGAAATAAGCACTTAATCTCATTGAGTTTCCCTCATACGTGATGCATCTCTTTTCTCTTGTTGCTTTCAGTATTCTCTTTGTCTTGAGCATTGGACAATTTGAAAAGTATAATTTTGGGGTAGGTCTGTTACAATTTATATTGCTTAGAATGTGCTGTGTTTTTGTACTAAATTTCCTTTTTGACACTTCGTTCCTCTTATTCTACATCCTTGCAGTTGTCTGTGTTCCCTTGAAAAAAAATATTAGGACCAGAGTAAAAGAAAGAGATAAGAAGAGGAAAAGAATACTGGTAATAATAATAAAAAGGTAGAATAGGAACAGCATAAGAGTTATGAAAATAAATAATATGAGTTAAAAATCATAAAAAATAAAAAAGAATAAGAATATGTAAGGTGAAACAGAAAAAAATGAAACAAGAAAAAAATAGAATGAATTAAAAGGCCAGAAATATAAGAGAAGGAAAAAAAGAAGAAATGAAGACCAAACAAGAAGAGGTGGAATGAAAGAAAAGCAACAGAAAATGGAAAATGAAAGAAACAAAAGAAATAAAGTAGGTAGAAAAAATAAGTAAAAGGAAAATGGAAACAAAGAAAGGGAAAGGACAATAAACAAAAAACAACAACAACAACAACAACAAAATAATCCATGAAAAACAGACTTCCCTCTTAGGTCCCTAGGGAGATTCTCAGGCTGCTGGTGCTCATCAATCAATCACCATGCAGCCTGCCTATGCAGGTGAGGTTCCCAGTTTTAGCAAATAAAATAAAAAATGAAAAATTAAATTAAATTTAAAATAACAGATTAAAAAACCTAAAACAAAATAAAAATCTCAGTCTATATGTTCCCTGTTGTAAGGTGCTGCTCAGTGCCTCACAACATGGTGGATCACTCTCTGGATTGTTTCTCTTAGAAGGTACCAGGAACCAAACCAGAAGCCTCATATACAGAAGGCAGGAGTTCCTCCTCTGAGCTCCACCTGCTCCACAGGTTAAGTGGGCTTTTGAATGCTTATCTGGCTCTTCCCACCCCAGTTCCCCCAGGAGAGGTGGGCTTCTAACAGTTTGCCTGAACCTGGCTAGTTAGGTGCCTGTCTCCACCCCCTCCCTGACCAGTTCTTCTCTCTCCCAGGGCAGCCGGGTGTGATGGCCATCTGATCAAATCCTTGCTCCCCTCTCCTTGGGACCTCTTCAGTGATGGCTGGGGTCTCTTTTGAGATTCAAAGTGGGCTCAGCTGGTCAAAATCACTGAAAAGAAGCCACTCTCTACCCTCCAACAGACCCCTCTTCATCCCAGGAAATGCTCCTTTCCACGCATTTGGCTGCAGTGAGCCAGGGTTTTTCCAAGGCTATTTGCCTTAAAGGTGGGGTAGATGTGCCATTCCCAGCCACAGGGGTGAGGAACTCATAGTTTTCCTTTGGTTTCTTTGTCTCTCTGTCCCACTCCCTCCTGGATGTTGCACAGTACTGTCCTGCTCTGCAGATCCCCAAAGCAGCTCCCTCAGGTAGGTTTTGCCCTTTTTCCACTGTTCCTTGTGAGAGTTGAACTCTGCCTACTTACTTCAACACCATCTTCCCAGAAGTCCCCATTGTATTTAAAGTATAGCTTTTGTAACAGCATATTTTTTTGGTTCTATATTTTTATCCAGTCTGAGAATCTTTATACTTAACTGGAATCCAGTTAATTTACTGCAATATAATTAATTATATGATTTTGTTTAAATCTCTACCTTACTGTATCTTTTCTGTTTTTCTCACCTTTTGGTTTGTTTGTTATTTATTATGTTTTCCAACCTTTTGTATTAACAAATTTGTGATTCAATTTTTGTTCACATATTAACATTTCAGTGTAAATTCTTACATTTAGTTGTGACCGTAGCAATTTCAATATGTATTACTGACTGAATAAAGTCTTTCTTTCTAAGTTAGTACTTTACTGGTTCCCCCCAAATACAAAAACCTAACACAAATTTAATGTTTCTCAGCCTTTGTGCTCTTCTGTTCATATATTTCAATACTATCTATGTTGTAAACTCCACTAAATATTATATTTGTTTTTAAATAGTCAATAATTTATATTTACTCACATAATTACAAATTTTTATGCAAATATTTCCTATGTTCAATTCTGTGTTTTGACCTAGGATTATTTCATTGAGCTTAAAAACTGTTATTTCTTTACTTATAGTGGTTGTATACTGATTGTGAATTTTCTCAGCTTTTGTTTGGGGGGGTCTGGAAATTTTTTTCTTTCACTTTAATTTTTAAAGGATATCTTCACTGTATATAAAATTCTAGTTTAGCAGTTCTTCTCTCTCCAATCCATTAAAGTGAATAATCCATTGTCATACAACTTGCGTTGTTTCTGTTGAATAGTCATCTGTAAATCTCATTGTTGTTACATTAAAAATAATGAGGGGAGCAGACCTAACTTGCTGTGATCAGTTCACAATAGGTTGGCTCGAAGGAAAGGCAATGCAGAACTTAGAGAAATAAAGGACACTGAGAAAGACACAAGAGAGGAGATAAATATGGGACCAGGGGACTCACAGCTTCTGGAACTGAGAGCCTCGACCCTAGTTTCCACCTCATATTTACTGGAAACTACTGAGCAGCTGTTTGCTATCAGAACTGCAACATCATCTACAATAATAGAGAGCAACTGCAACATCTACGATAGGACAGGTGCAACATTTACAATAAGGAACAAGTAATTATTTTCCCACAGTAACTCAAATGGTTGAGCACTTCCTCCCCATGTATAGGATCTCAGGTTCCATCCCTGGTACCTGCTAAAAACAAAGCAAACAAACAAATGAAAGAACCAGTTCAGGGGAGCCAGTGTGGCTCAGTGGCTGCTGCTGGCTCCCCGCCGGCTAGACGCTGGGTTCGATCCCTGGCCCCAGTACCTAAAAAAAAAAAAGTGAAGCTTTTCCCATTGCAGCTTCATGAGAGTATCTGCATTTGGTTTTTAGCAGGGTGATTATTACATGCTTAATTGTATTTCTTTGTTTTTTATCATTTCTGGAGTTTGCTGAGATTTATTAAACTGTACATTGCTATATGTCATCAATTTTGGAACATTTCCGATCATTATCACTTCTCTTTCTGTCTCATCTTCTTTTCTATGTTAGACCTTTCAGACAAATTCTTTAATCTCTTCCACTGTGTTTTCTTCTTTTTTAAAAACCATTCCTAAATATATTGCAATTCCAGTATTTTCTGTTTACTCACCTTTGACCTCACTAGCCCTGTGTTTTACTTATCCAATTAATCAAAACCATCCAATGAATTCTTACTGTCACATCTTAACAGGTGTACAAGAGTTTCCATCTGAACCTTTTTAATGGATTTCCAGTTATCTTCTTAAATTATCCATCATTTCTTCCTCTATTTCCTTTACCATATTAACCATAGATACTTAAAGTCTTTGTCTGCAAACTCCAATATCTACTATTATTACTCAATTGTTTGCTTTCCTCTTATCTGCCACATTTTCCTTCCTCTCTACATACGCAATAGTTTTCTGAAAAATTCCCAATTGTTGTTTGAAGGGAACGACTGAGGTCCCATACAGCAGTGCCTTCCACGGCAGTAGGCTCTCCTTCCCTTGTTAGGCAGGTGGCTAATCCAGAGGTATGCTGTTTTAGTAAGACTCTGTCCAGTCTGGATGCAAGCCTGCTCCTTGGTCATGATTCTCCTGGCATTCCTTTTGAAAATCTTGTGAGTCTCTGCCTCCTCAGCACTGAAAGACTGGGAGACTCAGTTCTGCGCTTCAGAGCTTCCCTCCCCCACAGCTTCAGATTGTTTCTGGTTGAGAATTTGTATCACAGATTCTCCCTCACCGTACACCTCACACACCACCCTCAGGGGCCCAGGCCTCACCATACACCTCACACACCATCCCAGATCTCAGAAAATGAAAGTGTGGCTGTGCCTTTGTGTTTCTCAACTTTTCAAGCCAGGTTCTCACTTTCATCCAAAATCTGTACATCTCCCCAGCAAAAGAAAATGGCGGCAGTCATCAGCTTCTGCAGAGTCCTTGTCTCTCAAGACCACTTTTCCCTCTCAACAAAGATTATGTAATTATAAAGCAATTGTTTAGGATGGGATCACTGGTAAAGGGCATCATACATTAGAGCTTCATATTAAAATGTAAAGTCTAAGTCCTTACTGTGCTAAAAACTAAATCTTCACAACATTCAAGAAAGGAAAACTGTTTTAAAAAGGAAGAGCAACAACAAAAAAACCCTTGAGGAGTCATAAAACAGCACTGTGTGAGCCAATGTTTTAATAATTGGGAAAAATAATAACCATGTCTTCTGGAAAACTGGTGAAGTTTTTAACAGAATTTGAAAGAACCAGTGCAATGGCTCCCCAAAGGCTTCCAGAGTCTGATGTGCTCTGACTCACACTAACACTTAGAGACATTTCTCAGTCTTATGGATCAAAACCATTACTCAGTCACGTCCCCAGCTGAGCTTCCTCATGCGTAACCCAGCACTGTCTTGGTGAACTCGACTGGCGTCGACAGCGCCCGTCAGTACTCACAACTGATGTAGAAGGCTGGCCTTGCAGGAAAAGAGCACTGGCTCAGTGATTTCAGCATGAAGGGCCCAGCGTTCAAACGTAGTCACTGCCCTAGAGTGAGATCCCCCTTCTCACCGGGGGCAGACTTTGGAGTGACCCTAAGGCACACACCCTTAGCACCCACAGGGCAGTGAGTAAGGCAGAGGTTGCAGACAGCCTTTACCGAGCGACACAGAACCGCCCACACACGCGGTGTCAGGTGAGCTAGGTCAGGCTGCTGAAGGAAACAGCCCCAAATCTCTCTCACCCTGCTGGTCCTGAAGGGCGGTTGGGGTCCCTGCCTCACGCTGTCTTCACCCCAGAACCAGGCTGACGGACCAGCTTGTCCCTGCTCCTGGCTGGACGCTGGGATAGAGCAAGGTCACGCCTCGAGGGCTCCTTCACCAGCAGCTCCCTCCAAGAGCTTCCTGCCACACATCAATTTGTTGGCAAAAACCAGTCTCAGAGCCAGAGATAACTCCAAGGGCAGAAAGTGTGACCCTACCGCGTGCCCGGGAAAAGAACTGGATGCGCTGGTTGGATTGCACCAGCACGCTGTGTGCTCGGAGGGCACTAGTTACCAAGAGTGCAAACACGGAGGCGGTGCTTCTGGAAACACACCTGCCCTCACCTGCTGGCAGGAGCAGGCTGCGGAGGGAGTTCGCTTTCCCACGTTCCTCTCCACGAGGCCCTGATTTTGTGTCTGGCTGTTCTGGGAGCCTCAACCTTGATTCCTCCCAGCCCCGCCCACTCTCTCAGCTCTCAAATCTGACTTTCACGGTGACGGAGTCACCTCTAATTTCTGCACTGAGGGTGGCCTGCTACGCGTGTCTAACAGCCTGGGAAGGCCACCTGTGTCTGCACCCTACACTCCTGTGTCCCTCACCACTCTCCAAGTGGACTTGCTGCTGTGCTGTGGACGTGCTCACGACACTTCACTCCTCCACCTCCGTCCTGCGCCCACCCCCAGGCCACCCCCATTCCTCTCCCCGTGCCACACAACGGCGCTGCGCAGCCCTCCCTGGTGCTGTGAAGTAGAGCTCCCCAGCCAGCCCTGCCCAGGGCTTCAGCCCCCACTCCAGCCTCTCCTGCTTCATGATACTGAATGTTGCACCACATTCTTCCACCCTTCTGGACCATGCGCTGCGAGGTGCAGCCGGCCCCAGTACCAATGAGGACGGTTTCCCTAGGGGCCAGCCCCTCTTGTCCTTGCAGGGTCTGTGTTCAAAGCATGGCTGGTGAATTGGGTTAAAAGAGGCTCCACAAATACTTAAAAAGAAAATGCGTCCCTTCCATCAGGCAGCTCTGCTGGCCAGCATCTGTGCACCTTGACCATGTTCTTACGTCACCCAGATGCTTTCTGTTCACAGTTAAAAAGTGCAGGTGCAAACAGCAGTGCTTTCCTTAATAATTTGTGCTTCCTTCTTGCTGAGCATTGGCCTCCTGGGGCCATTGAGGCTCACCATGTGTGTCTCTGTTCCTCGCTACGTACTGGTTGTCTAACCAGTTTCCTGGATACTCAGTGTAGAGAGAAAGCAGCATGAAGATGGGAGGAAAAATCAAAGTACCTTGGAACTGCACAAAACTATTGACCAGCTCCACAAGGGCATCCCCCCTTAGAGGCTGGAAGCCAAGGATGCGTTTCCCAGCCAAGCTGGCCCCAGGGAGCCCTTGCAACCCAGTGTGCCTCCAGGCACAGAGGCAGAATGCTGCTAGGAGTATTTCTGGAGAAACCAGGGCTCTTTTTAGGAAGGGGGTGATGGAACTGGTGGGCCTCACCCCCCTTCTCTTTGTCATTCATGGGAAATGATTTCTCAGTGCAGAACCCCCTTGCAATTGCTCCCAGATGGCAGAAGGAGCCAATTTACACCCTATTAAGACATGTTATGCCTTGTAATTTTATATGTGCTGTACCCAGATTGCACATTTCAACAAGTGAAACGATTCTGAGTCAACCAAAACCTGAGCCTGTGGCGCAAAATGATCCTGACTTCCTCCAGCGCTTCCCACCGCCACCCCAGAGAGAAGCACCACAGACCCCTCTGCAGGCAGGCACTGAGGGCGGGTGGCCAGGCATGGCGGGGCGCCACGCACCGTGAGTCCGTTCCCATGAGAACACTTCCGTAGCAGTCACAAGCAGTTTTCTCTTTTGGTTTGTTTGTTGTGGTTTGGTTTGGTTTTGGTCAAACAAGACGTTCTCTAAAATTGCCCCAAGTTGGCAGCATGACGAGGACAATGCCTTTGTTAATAACCAAACAATGAATAAAACCCACATGCAAAGCCTATTTATTGATAACAATGTCAAGAATCAGAATGTATACAAATGGATATGCGAAGAAAGATTCTGTAACAATTTGTAAGTTGTGTTCCCTAGCAAGCAATTTAACTCTGAGAATTCAAGAAGGTGCACTCGAGGTAAATGCTTCTGTTTGAATGATTTATCCAAGAGCTGTTGCCCCTGTCGAAGGGCAAGGGCGTGGTGTTTCCCAGGTCAGCCCGAGGAGATGCCCCTTTTGCTTTCTAAGCCTTCTGTAGGATCTCGCCCTTCAAGAACTTTTTGAAAATCAGACCATTCCTGAATAGCACTACCGTATTCACACTTAAATTGAAAAGATCCTTCAAACTCAACGGGCAGTAATTGGCCATACTCCAGTTTGCAAACAGGTATATTTCATAAATCCATAAGCACTTCTGTCAGCTCCATTCAGAAGCTTTGTTCAGCAGTGGATGTGTCTTCTTTCCTGAGTTATTTGCAAAATCAGCATTCTAATGAATTTTTTAGATGGGAAGTGTATCTTCAACTTGCAATTTGTCTTCAGATCTCTAACACACTGCCTTGGCAGACATACCCCTGAAACAATGTGCGTTACTTTAGCTCTGTGCTCATAGAAGTGCTCGCTTCACACTCAGAAAAAAAAATAGTTTAAGAAGATTTCTACTGTACAGTTGTCTATTAATTTATGTTCTCAAATTACTTTCCTTTATACTTGAATTTAGTTGTAATTCTGGAATTTAAATAATGCTACAAAATATCAAATCTGGTAAAAGGACAGTGGGAACACTTTGATTCATTGATTTTGATACATGTATATACATATACACATATGTGAATACATATATACAAATACAGGTACAGATAACTTGTATTGAACAGTTTCTTAACAAAATGGCATGGAATAAACACAGGCGTAAGCATGTTTAAAAGCAAAACAAAAGAAACCAAAACCGGGGAGAGGCGCGGCGCCCTGCGGTTCTGGCTCAGTCCCTGCCCCGCTGTCCACCTGCCCCGCTGCCCTGCTGCCCCGCCGCCCACGTTGGACCCGCGCTCCGCGGTCGCTCTCCGTGGTCCTGGCGTCGAGCTCGGCCTGTCCCCGGACGCCATCCTCAGCTCCTCCAGGAAGCCCGGGGCCAGGGCCCTCTTCCCCACGCTGCAGGAGCACGTTCCACATGGGACTGGTCGGCTCCGAGGGCAGCGCATCGCACCTGGTCGCGGTGCCCCTGCCCGGGGGGGGGGGGGGGGGGACCACGTCTGCGGGGACCCACCTGCTCTGCAAACCTTCATTTACCCTGCACTGGGCGCCCCGGCCTTGAGGCCTGGGGAGGGGGTGGACGTCTATAAAGACGACAAAGCAGGGACTCGGGCAGTTGTAGGAAAACTAGGATCTCACCGAGTGGCGCGTTTTAAACGAGCAGAAGCAAGTGGCTGCTCCTCTGTACCCCACGCTCGTGGGATCCCAGGCTGCCCTTGCCCAGCCTAATGCCGAGAGCTCTGTGCCGACCCCCGGGGCACGTGCACCCTGCTCCATACCTGCGCTCTAATGAAAACCCATTTTCTGACATGGGAAGTGAATGCTCATAGAGCGAGCCCCAAAGCTCCGAGAGGGGATGAGGGAACATCCCAGGGCAGAAGATCTCGAGTCAAGGTGCGAGTGCAGGCACTGAGGGGGAAGCCGCAGGAGACCCGTCTGCTTTTGCATGGGTGGCTTCTTCTCATGAGAATGGATTTGTTATTCACTAATTATTAGTGCATATTAAAAATAATTAGAGCATGTGTATTATCTGCTATCAATAAAGAAAAGCAACTTAGAGTATTTGAATGGGCATGAAAATTAAAAATCCCCTCCGCAGTGGAAAAGGATCTGCTGCCCCTTCATGGACACTCCTGCTCTGCCTGATCGTCCCCACCCCTGTAAGTGCTCAGCCCCGTCCACGGGCACCACGTTCGGCTCCACGGCACACACCATCGCTCTGATAGAGCCTCTGCCTGCCTTAATTTCCCAACGTTCCCTTCCCTACCTCGTGAGAAATCTCTTCTCCACGTCAACAGTTTATTAAGTGTTAGTTCATTGTATGCCTGAGTCTGGTCAAACTGTATAAATACCTTGCTGATATGAACTCAGCCTCTTCTTCGTAGGAACTTGTTCCACATCTAGTATCGGGTGCAGGGCCAAACGCCATCCATCGGCTCCGAAGAACATGTTGGCTCTGGGGTGAATTGTCTTCAAGGCAGTGGACCAGAGAAAGAGTGTCTCCTGCCCTCTAAACACCAGACCTCGCTGGAACAGGTCATGGAGGTGACAGCTTCACGACCCTGGTGTGGCAGCCACCCCATCATGACACCCACATTCCTGCAGGACATCTGTTCGCAAGGACCCACTGGCAGGTAGGATCCTGAGCAGCTGGGAGTGGGTCCTCCAGCTCCACCTTGCTGCTCAGCCTCCAGGCCCCTCTCCACGGGCTTCCTGGGACCCAGTACCCGACAACCACACCTCCTTGGAGTCAGCAGCACGGCCACTGGCGATGCTTCCATGGGGAAGGGAGCAAGGCGGGCCTTTGAGTGCTGTCGCCTGAGCCCCAGCTGCCAGCTGGCCCCACTTAGGCAGTAAGACTCATTCTAATTTTACACTTTGCAGTGGACTTGAATCAGCCAGGAAAATAAACCACTTTAAATATTTCAGGTGGTGGAGGATTTCAACACAAGGCAGCTGTTGGAAAATTCTTGGAAGTGTTGGAGGAGCAAAAGAGGAAGGTGTTAACCATTCCAAGGTCCACAGGATGGAGGAATAGAGTATGGATTAGAGTGGACTTACTGATATTCTATTCATGAACTATTGTGATTAGTAATCAAAGAAAATGTGGCATTGGTGTAGAGAAAGTGGCCATGGTGGCTGCTGGGGGGTAGGGAGTGGGAGGAAGAGATGAGATGTGGGGGCGTTTTCGGGACTTCGAGTTGTCCTGGGTGGTGCTGCGGGGACAGTTACCGGACATTGTATGTCCTCCCATGGCCCACTGGGTGGACTGTGGGAGAGTGTGGGCTATGGTGTGGACCATTGACCATGAGGTGCAGCGGTGCTTAGAAATGTATTCACCAAATGCAGTGAATGTCTCATGATGATGGAGGAGGTTGTTGCTATGGGGGGAGGAGTAGGGTGAGGCAGGTGGGGGTTATATGGGGACCTCATAATTTTTTAATGTAATATTTAAAAAATAAATAAAGACAAAAAAAAAAAAAAGAGGAAGGTGTTTTCACCTGGATAGGACTGGAGGGGAGAGTGGAGGGCTCCAAGTCCCACCCTGGTCCCTGACACTACGAAGACCAGGCAGAAGCAGAGCCGCTCAGCCTCTCCCTCGGGAAGCGTTCACCCTGAGCTCAGCGGACCAGGGGCCAGGAGGTGCGGCTTCCAGAAGTCCCAGCTCTGAGGCCCCCAGGAGGTTCTGAGGGGAAGCCGGAAGCTCAGCCCTGCCCTGGCTGGGGTCCAGGAAGCCACGTCTGAGGCAAGGATTTGAGAGCAAGAAACTTAAGGGCTCCCAGGGGTTTGGGATTGAATTGTGTCCCCTCCCCAAAAAAGACACGCTGACACCCTAACCCTCAGTAACTCAGAAGGTGGCTCATTTGGAAAGAGGCTGTTGCAGGTAGAAGCGGGCACACGTAAAGGAGGTCACGGGTGGGCCAGGCGCACCATTCAGTCTGACCAGGGTCCTTGCAGAAGAGGACATTTCAGCAGACAGACAGACAGACAGGCAGACGGAGGCACCGGTGTGCAACTGAGCATGCCAGGGGAGCCACTTCTCCCCATGAGGAAACGCTAGCCTGCAACACCGCGGCTTCAGACTCTGCTCTCCAGGCACCGGGAGAGCAAATTTCCCTTGTTTGAGACACTAGTTTGCAGGACTTCGTTACTGCTGCCTATTTGTATATGGCTGTGTATGTATATATGTATACGTAAATGTTTGACTGTGCATGCTATGTGCCAAGTACTCTCATCCTGCAAACATGACCACACACATCTGAACCCCCAAATTCTCAATTAATTAATCTATTTGCTTTACCTTTCAGAAGGTAAGACAATTTCAATTTGGGTTTATAACCCAATAAAGCAAAATGTGAAAAGAAGATTCCATTCATCCTTTTTAGGGTGGCATTTATTTCCCAGTGGAGTAAACTTAAATCTTTATCTTTCTAAAATTCTTTGTTTAAATTGGCAGCTTTAATAATCAAGGAAAATTGGAGTTTGAGAAGAAACCTTATAGATATGAATTCATGCACATTTTGATGACATCCTTTTTCTCTAAAACATAAAATGACTTCCATTTAAGAAGTCAGATATCTTTGCATCGTGTATTTTTCTTTGAGAGGCCCCACACCTGTGAGTATGTAGTACAGAGGGAAAACCCTGGCTTTCTGTTTTAACTCCCGAGGAAGCTTTAAACAAGTGGAGGGGGCCTCTGGCGCTGAGTGTGCCCGCAGGTGCAGGCTCGTGTGGACAGAGGCAGCACCTGCACCCTCGTCTAGACCGGGGCTTGTAACCTGTTATTTTCACGGACCCTTTGCCAGTAGGTGGAAGCCACAGACCCCTCACAAGTCCACACTGTACTGTGCATTGTTGATGAAATGGATCACTCCCGCACCAACACGTCGCACAGGAAAGTGTTGTTTGGATTTCAATCCAAGCTCACGGGCTGCCCTGGGTAAGAGCCCGGCTCGAGGCCCCCTGCTGCCCCTCCTGTCTGGGCTCCTCTGGGCTCTGAACACCCGCCATGTGAGGGGCACTAACTCACCAGCAGGACATCTCCAGCTGCAGCAGGAGGAAGGCAGAGGGACGGTGAGTGGATCTCAGTCTTCAGAAAACAGCAGTAGAATCGTGCGGCTTTCCACGAGTAGCTGTTCGGCCTTCGTTCGTACTGCATTAAAGAGTAAAGGGGTTCGATTTAAATAGTTGCTTCCATATTGCAAGGCAGTACCAGAGTTTCTTGCAATGACCTGAGCGTCTCCAACGTCCATTTAAGCTTTGGCAAGGAGTCCAGACCAGCCCACGGTGGACAGGAGGTGGGTGGCATGGCCTTTTGCTGAAGAGCTGCGGCCAGGATGAAGGAGCAAGATGAGCTGGGCAGAACACATGGAAATTTACTTTTTGCCCATATTTAGAGTGGGAAGAGTCATGGAATAGGTCAAAATTAAATTATGTCAAGAGAGAATGTATCTTCTGGATTCACTGAGCTGTGATTTATTATACTTAACATGAAACTTGTACCTTAAATTTTCAGACCACAAGCTCTGGAACAAGGACACAGCACTTGATTCATCTGCTATCCTGGCACCGGCTTGACAAAAAGGGGAAAGGATACAAACTCAGACTATCGGCGTTCAAGCCCCCGCCTCTGGCCCTGATCCCCGACCCCGTTCCACCTGCTTTCACCTGTCGAATGTGCTGCACGAGTAACTCCCTAGCAGTGGAGAGCTTGATGTTGAGAAGTGTGGCAGGTGTGACGGTCACACTAACGTGTCCACTCGGCCAGGCAGTGGCGCCCATTTGGTCAAGCAGGCACTGGGCTAACGTAATACAGGGCATTTCATGGACTTTAATCGTCAGCGCGTTGATTGCACAGACGGCTGGTTACATCTACAGTCAGCTGAGGAGACTGCCGTCAGCAATGAGGGACATCCCATCCAATCAGCTGAAGGCCTTAAAGGGGACGTGATTTCAGCGTCAGGGAGAGAATCCCCCTCTACTTCAGACAGCTTCACCTGAGAATCCATCAGAGGCCGTCCTCAGAGCCCCTGGTCTGCAGCCTGCCCTGTGGAATTTGGACTCATTCATCCTCGCGGTCACATGAGAGGATTTTATAAAATCTCATGCTCTTTACAGACATCTCCTGTGGGTTCTGTTTCCCTAGAGAAAACTGACAAACACACAGCGTTTGCTGAAAGGCTGAACGATGCTGCTGGGCTCACTGCACGTCCTTGAGCTATGGCCTCTCACGCTTTCTCGCTCTCTTCCTCGGAAAGTAACTGGCGCCACCTTCGCATTGTCACAGCCACTCCCTCCTACCCACGAGGTGCCCCGTCTCACCCACCAGGTGCCCCTCAGCCGTGGGCGCTACAGCCACGCCCAGCAGACGGCAGACACAGACGCGTCTACACTACCCGAGGGCAGCTGGGTAAAAGTAAAAGGCGACCGATACCGACCCGGCGTTTTCCTTGACCCGCTCCAGAGGGCGAGACCCCCAGGAGGCTGCGGATTTCAGCGTTCACTGGCGATAACAGCCTGTTTACACCCGCAGACAGACAAGCGTTTGAGAGCAGAAAGCCTGCTAAGATGCACGTTTTCCAGTAATTTGCCAATTAGCTTGGATAGAGACCCTGAGGAACGACAGGCAGGAAGCTGGAAAGAGGAAGCGAGAGAGGACGGAGACGGTGTACGTCGACACTGCGGACTGCTGCTATTTGATAAACAAGAATCTACGAAACAGAAACATTGCTTTCTTTCTTTTCATGCGTAATTGCCACTTCAGCAGGACAACATTGTACCTGTTAGGTTCAATCCTTACGTTTCTGTAAAATGAATGTCTTGTCATGTGAAATATGTATAGTGAGAATAATGCAAGGAAGTTCATCGTGTAGAGTGAGTCATGACACCTGAATTTTCGTTGTGATCTCAGGAAAACTGCTCATTCTGAATGAAATAATAAAATCCCTTAGAATCCTGACATTCACTTGATACAACTGGGACACAAATGTCCATTCCCTCATCCCACGCAGAGAGCCCAGCATCCCTGCTACTTTTTGCTCACTTTGAAACAAGCCCCTAACCAGGCGCTGCCAGCTGTTAGCTGACTGCTGAGTAAATCCCTGGATAGCAAACAGGTTCTCAGAAACTTAGTGCCTGATTAGAGCCGTTTCTGTTGCTAATGTTAATGTTTAGGAACATTTCTGCAGCGTGAGGAAACCACGCCTCTGCAGGATGGCAGGTAGGCTGGCGCTCCCCATAGAGGCTGTGCAGATGCACTGCGATCACGCGGGCTCGGCCGCCTCTTCTGAGCTCCTCCTGGTGGAAAGGAAAGAACCAGGCAGACAGGGGCCCCGTCCACGTGACCAGTGGTCAGCGGTTGAGTACTGGCCAGTGGTGGGCAGGAACCTGCCCCCAGCCCCCGGCTCCCTGCGCCACCGGCTCAGGCCAGCCCTTCAGGGCCCCCAGGCCCAGCCCCTCTATGCTGCAGGGACACTGCACAACCAGGTCACCGGCCGCACTCAGCTCCGGCTCGGGCCAGGGGCGGGCGATGCCAGCTGCGCTGGATGTGCAGGGCAGGAGGGCTCTCCAGGGAGCAGGGCCTGCGGCGTCTGCAGCCACTGCACAGAGAGTCTAGCACATGCGGCCGTGGGGTTAGCGAGCCTGAGACCCTCGGGGCAGGTGGGCAGGCTGGAAATTCTAGTAAGAGCGAAGGTGCAGCCTTGAGTCCGATACCCGGAGGGACGGCAGCAGCTGGGAATTCCGAGGGGAGCTGGGGATGTGGTCTCGTGGAAGAGTCCCTCCTCTTTTATTTTTTGGAACCCTGAGTTCTTTGCTCTTGAAGTCTGATTGGGTGAAACCCTCCCCCACAATGGCAGACCATCTTCTGCCTCGACCTGAAGTCAGCGATCGCAGAGGCTGAGCCGTGTGCGAAATCCCCTGCAGCAAATGGCTGGACAGGCACTGCTAAGGGTTGAATTGTGCCCCACGAAGGCAGGTGCTGGCCTGACCCTGTCCTGGGGATGGACACAGGGTCTGTTTCAGGGTCCCAGCTGCTAAAACAAAGACCGCACAAGGTGTTTGCTTACGCAATGGGAATTTTTGGCTCATGGTTTTGAGGCTGGGACGAGTCCAAAACGGAGGCGTCAGCAAGGCGGTGCTTCCTACCAGGGGTGCGGCGTCCCCGGGTGCCATCTCTCCGCAGGGCGCACGGCGGCGTCTGTCTCTCCCAGCTTCCGGCGGCTCCTGCGGCTTCTCCTTCTGGGTCCGGTTTCCTTTGACTTGAGTACCCCGCCCTACCGCATTGAGGCCTCGTCCAGTTTGGCCTCCCCTTCCCCAGTGGGTGAGGGTCCCTGTACAAGTGGGCTCGCACCCCGGGGCCGGGGCTGGGCCTGAACGTGCCTTTGCTAGTCGAGTCAGGGCCAAGCTGGACTGGGGGGTCTCGTCCAGGACGACTGTGTCCTTCCAGTGATGAAACCCACAGGGACAGGGAAGGGCCGTGTGGCGCAGGCAGACCCTGAGCCATGCGGCCATGGCCAGGGAACTCCCCGGATGGACCGCCTCCAGAAGCAGGGTGAGGCCCGGCCCAGGCTCTCCCTCGCAGAGGTAGCACGTCCTGCCGGCCCCTGGAGTTGGGGACACGAGGACATCATGCCGTGGTTTAAGCCTCGTCGCCGGTGGCACTTTCCTACAGCAGCCCTGGCTGACCAAGAAATGACCAGCCAGAGACACGTGCAATGGGCCGACCCCAGCGCCGGACGGGAGGGACGCCGATTCGCTTTTACTGAGTTCAAATGTGCTCATAGTAACACTTGTCTCCTTTCGTATCATTCTGAGGGTTTGGAATTTGAAATAATATACAGTGCTAGTAAGAAAAAGCTGATACACAAACATCTCGACCTGCATCGTTTCCAAGAAGTTTGCCTGACGGTTGCTGGCAAGGACACATCCAAAAGGGCACGGGGCCCATTTCTCATTTCTTGTTTAGTTTCTCAAGTTACTGGGCTTTTTTGCCATTAAGAGACTTGAATTCCTTTTTCACATCATTAATTCAATACATTTTATTACAAATTCTGAAATCCTGAAAATAAGTCTGCTTGATTAGAGTAGAGCCACATGAAAAATTTGTGTTTTGCAACATGTGCAAGTGCTAATATTTTATCTAATATACATTCCAGTACAAATTCAACTGACCACATTTCTGTATTCTATTTGTGATACATGAATAGTGGGAAAACTATTCTCTATGATCTCACGTGCAGACAGAACACACTCTCCCGGAGATGCTCGGCTGGTTCCAGCTGCTCTTCATGGGGAGGAAACTGACTGTTTGCAGGAGAAATCACTTGTGAAACTATCTCCCCATCAGTCCCCACAAGCCTGGAAAGGAGAGTAGAGCTATTTTCAAGGCAGTGCTGATATGTTAAGCCTGTCTGTACCTTTAACTTAGTAAAACGTGGTGTTAAAAGAAGTCTGCCCAACTCCTCGAGTGGTTGGATGGACTCTAAAAACACATTTCTTATTAAAGCATAAAACATACCGAAAGAAAAGGGCACAGATCTTAAGAGCACATTCTGAAGAATTTTCACAAATGTAACGTATGCGTGTGGCCATCTCACAGGTCAAGGAATGGACATTTTCACTCCCAGAGCCCCTCTCACCCTCCCCAAGTCATAGCTCCCTGCCTGAAGGGAGGCTCCAGGGAGACCCACAGCATCCATCAGATTTGCCCCCAGATTTCTGTTTTGTTTTCTTCTTCCTTTATGTTTTTATGTGTGAGATCCATCCATGTATTTTAGTTATTGGAAATGTGTTCATTTTCACAGTTGAGTAGTATGCTTCTGTGCAAATAGACCTGAGTTTGTTTGTCCATTATTCTCTCAAGGGGCATTTGGGTTGTTTCCTGTCTGGAGATATTTTGAATAGTGGTGCTAAGAGCATACTCATTCATTCATTCATTCATTGTTCATTGTTTCAATTGCTTCTTGTTGTTGCTATTGTTACTTTGCTACAGGCATCCATACTTCAAAATAGAACTGCTGGGCTACGTAGGGTGTGCTTTAGAGGTGTTGCCAAATCGTTTTCCAAGATGCCATGTCAGTGTGCGCATGAAAACTCCCATTGGCTGCCAACAATAGCATTATCACTGTTATATTTTGCCAACATATAGCATTACCACTGTTATATTTTGCCAACATATAGCATTACCACTGTTGCCAACATATAGCATTACCACTGTTATATTTTCATTCTGACGGGTTTACAGTGCCTGCTCATTTAGTTTGTACTTTCCTGATAGCTTTGAGGCTGTCTTTTCATATTTGTTGGCCTTGTAGCTGTGTGTGTTCAAGAATTTAGTTCATTTATCTGTTGGGTCTTCAGGCTTGAGTATTGATGGGTAGGAGTTCTAAGTACATGTAAATTATGGAAACAAGTCATCCTTTCCATACACATACACAAACATACACACACATGCATACGCATTTCTACATTGTAAATATATTCTACCTCTCTGCAGCTTGCTTTTTCATTTTCCTTCATGCAATTTTTTTATTGAGAAGTTCTTAATTTTCGTAAATGAGCATAAATTTTATATGAGTTTAATTTACATGTAATAAAATTTACCTATTTAATAATACAATTCGATGAGTTTTGACAAATGTAATCAATTTCACTCATGATTTCTCCTTTGATGATTATGCTGTTTAGTAATGTGTGGTTTATTTCTGAATATTTGGGAATATTACATATATAGCATATGTATTTCCATTATTAGTTTTTAGTTTTCTTCCACCAGTCCAGGGAATATATTTGAATAAATTGAGTTTTGTTCTATGGCCAGTTCATCTTGGTGAGAGTTCCATGTGCACTGTAAAGGATGTGCACTCTTAGGTGGAGCTCTCCATAGATATCAAGTTCTTGTAAGTGTTGTTCAGGTGCTCTGTATCCTTAGCTAATGATTGTCTACATACGGAGGGAGGAGTGCCTAAAGCTCCAACTGTAAGTGTTCATTTGTCTAATTCTCCTTTTGTTCCTATTAGTTTTTTTTTATATATATTTTGAAGTTGTGTTATAAATGCACATACTTAGAATGTCATGTTGGTGAATTGATAAAAATAAAGTTTTAGCTTGTTGTCTTTATCATCTTTACCATGCAATATGTGATCTTTTTTCTAAACTCCACTTTGTCTGATGCACATATAGCTACTTCAGCTTCCTTTGGTGCAGTCTTTGTGTGCAAAATTTTCATACCCCTTTCCTGTAAACCTAGCTGTCCTTAAACTATAAGTGAGAATTCTATAAACAACGTAGAGTTGGGTCTTATTTTTCATTCAATCTGACCAGCTTTTCACTGTCATTGGTATACTTTACATTTAGTTTAACTATCAATAATTATTGGCTTAAATCTATCAACTTGATACGTTTTCTATTTGTCCCATCTGTGTTCCTTTTTCCACGTTTTTTATTGAGTTATTTTTGAGCAATTGAGGATTTTTAATGCGTATAATTCATCTCCATTATTGACTGATTATAACTCATTTTTGGGTTGTTGCTTATGGGTTGCTTAAGTTAGCACGATATACCTGCAAATAATTTTATATACCACTTCAAATATGCAGTAAGTACTTTACAACAGTTACTTCCATTCCTTGCACTATTCACTGTCATATATTTACTTACATTACAAATGCTACAACATATTTTTGCTTTATATATCTTACACAGTGATTAAAAATAAGGGAAACTGTATTTCATATTTACCTACTTTTAAAGCCATTTTATGCCCTTCATCCCTTTGTTCAGAACTAAATGTCTATCTGCTTTGTCTTTAGCATTTCTTATACTGCAAGTCTGTGGTGATCATTGCAGTTAGCTGCTCTTCACCTGGAAAGCCTTAGTTTCACCTTCATTTATGAAATATTACATTCATTGGATGGAGAATTGTACATTATTCTTTTCTTTCACTCCTTTGTATCCCAGCTTTAATACTTTCTTATTAGATACCTTCTGCTATTCTCACTTTATTACATGCTGTGCTATGTCCCACACAGTCCTGGTTTACTTCAAAAGATTCTCCCTCTTTGGTTTAAACAGTTTGACAATTTTCTTGGTGTTTCTCCTTCTTGGGATTCTCTGAGCTTCTTGAAAAGATGGTTTGCTATCTTCCATGATTTTGGAATATTCTCAGCCATCATCACTTCAAATATTTCTCCTCTCTCTCCCTTATCCTCATCTGAGCACACAATTATACATGTGTTAGACCATTTAACACTATTGCACAATTCTCAGATGCTGTCCTGTGTGTATTTTTTTCTGGTTTTTTTTTTCAGTGTTACGTTCATTCATTCTTTCCTCTGATATTTTCACTCTGATCATAAGTCCATTTAATAAGTTTTTATCTATGATATCATATTCTTCATTTCTGGCATTGCCTCTGTACTGAAATCACCCATCTATCCATGCTTGGTATTCACCTTTCCTATTTGATCCTTTCACATTGCTTATTGTTATTATAAAATCTCCCTCTGTTAATTCCAACATCTGGGCCACTGGATCTTGTTTGGCTGACTATTTTATCTCTTGACAATTGGTTGTGTTTTCTTTGCCTTTTCATTTTTTTTAACATCTTACCTTTTTTTGGAATGCTGACAATTGTGTTACAACAGTAGACACTGAGGAAAATTGGATTTATGTCCAGAAATGAGTGCTGGTCTTCTTCTGACATGTAATCAGTGTGGGGTGGGAGCTTGGGTCCAGCTCATCCGGAACTGAGCTGCGTTTGGTACCTGTTGTCCTGGAGTTACCTCCGGTGCACAGGATTCAAGCTCCTCCAGTGCACAGGATTCAAGCTGCCACCACCTCTGCTTGGCATGAGGCCTGGAGAGCTGAGCGTTCATCTTGGCCCCACCCTTGGTCTCTGCAGCTCTGCACCCTTGGGCCACAGAGGAGGCCCCAACAGTAGACCTCAGTGCAAGGGTCCCGAGGGTGGAGGGGTCTTGGTCGTCCTGCTCCAGTTCGGTCTTAGTAGGCTGTGTGCACCTGGGTCTCCACTTCGGATCTTTCTCAGTTTTCCTGCTTCTCCCTCCTCCTTAGCTCGGGGTCCGGAGTGCAGGTGGTTCTCCTGCCAATCCCCCAAGGCTGCTGACCTGGGCTTCACAGCAGTGGTCTGCTTGGGAGCAGGAGCAGCAGTTTGATGTTGTTTATGAATTCCAAAAATAGATACTGGAGTATGATTGTGAACTGGTCTGTTCCTCTGGGCAGATTAGATTGGATTGGGTTCAGAGGTTTCACTTTTACTTGATTAAATAATGATTAAGGCTTTGACTGGGCCACCTCAGTAGGACATTGAGGCCCTGCCCCCTTGGTGGGTGGAAACTCACAGAGAAAACAACAGGCAGAGAAGAAAGTTGGAGTTTTGATCCAGGAGCCCAGGCAGTAAATACACATAGAAGTAGAGAAGGCCCCACTAGACATGGCAGAGGCCTCAGGAAGAGAGATGAGCCATTTGCCTGACAGTTACAGCTGGTCTTGTGGAGAGAGCACAGCAGCTGAGCCCAGAGAGAAACGAGCCCTGGGAGAGAGACAAGACTTGTCCCAGCCTGTGGCTGGTATTGGAAGAAGCTGGGACCACGGAGCCTGGGTGGAGGAGGAAGGCTGAACCCTCACAGACATCACCCTCCATCTTGCATCACCACATGGCAACAGACTCTGGGTGAGAAAGTACCTCTTATGGTACCTTGAGTTTGTCTCTTTAGGGCCTTGTGACTGTAAGCTTCTACCCCAAATTAACACCTTTTATAAAAGCTGACTGATTTCTGGTTCTTTGCATCAGCACCCCTTTGGCTGACTAATATAGCATGTTTTTTGTTTCTCCCCCAGGAGTGGACAGCCTTTGTCTAACATCAGAGAAGAGCCCAGGGTGTGAGCAGTTTTGTGCCTGAATCTTCAATTGTCACCGATCACCACGCAGGGAGGAACCAGACCATGGAAGGGCCAGGCCCCCCAGGGGCTGCTGCTCCAGCCTCACACCTGTGCTACCTAGCGGCTCTCGCAGGCGTCCTGCCCCAGGTGGGATCTTCCCCTGAGCACCTGCCAGGAACTCATGAAGAAGATTTGCTGAGTCTCCCAGGGAATCAAGCTCTCACATCGTTCCACACTCAGCCTATAAAAATTTGTTAAAATGTTGGTTGTTTCATTTTTTGCTGCTTTCACGCCACAGGTGGAGCTGCGTTGTTGTGACAGAGATCAGATGGCCCGTGAAAGCTAGAATATGTGCTGTTGGCAACTGCTAATCTAAAGGAGTAATGGCATTTTTATCCGTACTTATATTTTGTTCATAATACCATTTTATTTTCCCCTAGTAAACAGAAGAGATACAAAAGCAAACACTAGAAATGTTAAATTGTTGAGCTATGTAACTGTTCTCGTGTGTTACCGCACTTCCAGGTGTGTCTGGAAAGTGGAGACACCCCTGCGAGTCCTCAAACCCAAGCGCCTCCGCCCCTCCCTCTCCTCCACGCAGGAGGGTTTTGTAACCGAGGGTGTCGGAGATGATGCAAGAGCAGCTCTCAACGTCCCCTCCCTTTGCAAACCCAGAGGCATCTGCAGAAACACACGGAGTCTGTAGGAAAATGACTGGAATTTGCAAAAACAAAGTCTGTGCTCCCTTTGGAGGCACTGACCGAAAAGGTTTCCACAAGGGAAATGGCGATCCCAGCACACCTGGAGAGAACATCTGGAAAAGGAATTGTGGCCACATGAGCCCGTGAGTGTGGTAGCCAGCCCCCCAGCTGCCCCCAACGACCCACCTGCTGGGCTCCCACCTTGTGTGGTCCCCTCCAAGGTGCCAGGACAGGGCAGCAGAGCAGTGAGGGGACGCCACCAAGACGGGGTGAGGATGGCGCTGTGGCATGTGCGCTCTCTCGCGCGCGCTCTTTCTCTTGCTCGCTGTCTCTCTTGCTCTGTCTCTTGCTCTCTCGCTCTCTTGCTCTGTTTCTCTCACTTGCTTTCTCTCTCTCGTTCTCTCTCTCTCTCCCTCTCCTACCCCCTCTCTGTCTCCCTCTCATCTCTCATCCTGGGGACAGCATCCATTGGGGAGTGGTCCTGTGGGGAGGCCCAGGGCCCAGGGCTCCCGCCAGCACCACATGAGTGAGCTTGGGAGGGTCCTCCGGGTGAGACCGCCTGCAGAGCTGGCTCCAGCTCAGCCCCTCCTCGCCTGCGACCCCTGGAGACCACGTGCAGGGGCAGCAGCCCGGGCGTTGGTTACAGCAGGGAACTAGCCAGCCACGCTCCAGAGGCTTTGCCCAGCCCAGCCTCTTCCTCCCACTGCCAGCCTGTGTCCAGGTGCGTCTGGGCTGGTCACTTTCCCACAAGCCCTCATCCCACGGCATTGGGAGGGCACCTCACCCACTGTGCGCGGGGCAGGGCGGTGGTCCAGCACGCGGCCCTCAGTGGTATCCGCCTTCCCTTCAGTCACAGCAGCTGCAGGCTTTACCTCCGGGAAAGGTCGACGGTCCTCCAGCAGGGGAGACCAACTCATGAACTGCGAGCACACCGGGCATTACGAAGGTCCCCGTTTCCACCGCTTTTCACTCAGCCCATGACAGGCCGGGCGCTCTTTGTCCTTCCCTGCCCATGGCTTGACTTCCTGACAAGCCTCTACACTTCCTGAAGCCTCTACCTATTCACTGCAATCAATTAGGGGCACGCGTGCCCCCCGTTGCCAAGCGGCACTGGGGGAGAATTCGCCGTTCTCTTTTCTCTGGCTGAAGACCTCAGGGGTTTCTCCATGCTGAGCAGAGGAAGCTGTGGCACTCCTCAAGGGAGAAAAAAACAAAATGCAACGGTGCAACGTGAAATCCTCTTCCACACGCGCCGGCTCAATCTGCATGGCTTCTTCTGAGGTCTTCCTGTGCCAGCAGGCGTCAGCTCTGCATCTCCTGCGATCAGTGTAAGAAAATCACTGTCATGCTGGGCAGTGCTTCGGCGCTTATCGTTGGAGAATTCAACGAGGCACCTCTGGGCTCCTGCTCTATTTTCGGCCGATTCTGACTCAGCTTCTCTGACAAGAAGTCGCCCAGACCTTCATCTTCCTCAATCAGACCCTCCCAGTGGCTGCCACAATGCCTTGGAATTTCTGACCCTCTTCTCCTGGTCATCGCAAGAGCCTGAGTGAAGCTGAGGCTGGAGCCGTCAACGGCGACTTGTTCCCTCGCGCTGGCAGTTTGCTGGGCCCCCGCTGCACGGCATCCTGGCTGCCACCTGCGTGGCCGACCTCTCTCCTGCCCACCGCCCAGCGCCCCTGCTCCTCTCAGACCCTGCGTTGCCCTTTTCCCTCGCTGGGCCCCTCCAAGGTTTCCTTGCTGCCCAGCTGTGCAGTCGGCTCCAGTGGTGTGCTGCTAAGTGTTTACAGCCGGCTTTCTGGGCACGGAAGCTCTCCTTGGTCCTGAGTCCTGTGGTATAAATACTCCCATCTCGTGAGCAGGGACAGGCGGCCTGCGGCAGCCCCCGCTCTCCCCCACGCAGAGCGTGAAGGCTCGAGAAGCCGGCGCTCGCTCTGGCACGCCAACGCTCGAGGGCCCGCTGGCAGGTACGACGCACCTGTGTTCTGGCTTCTGCGCCCACCCGAGAAGCTCCTCCAGCCACACAAGTGCTCCCTGCAAGTAACACAGGGTCCACCAAGGTTCGCACACGCCAGCCTCCAAACCACCTGTGTTTGAGTCTTCAGCCCACTCTTCCAGGAAATTGATATCTGCAGCCTAGAAAAGGTGGTGCAAAATAATCTGTCATGTTTAATACAATGGGTATTTCAAATTAAAATACTTTCTCCTTCATTTATTTATTCTTAGTTTACAGCACATGTTATCATTTTGTGGAGAAGATAAATAAATTCCATTCATCAGTACATTCCATTTCTTCTTGAATGCTCCTTCACTTAACTCTGTTAAGGTCGATCAAGTAAAACAACTCAGCTTTAAACTTGGAAGCAGGTTATGAGAGAATAGACACGGGAACATCGTGGGAACGGATTCCACGAAGAGCCTGTGGAGGCAGTGCCCTCGCCCCAGGGCTTCTGCAGGCCTCCAGGTCCTACTTACAATGTGCACTCTCAGGTGTACGGGCCACCCTGAAGGGACTGTGCTTCTGGGGAAAGCTGCCACGTCACGGAAGCATGTGTAAGTTCACCTGCCAATACCTGAGGCTCCTCAGTAATTACGTGGAAAACCTCAACCTGTCAATACTTAAAATGAAGAGATAAAGGGAGTGTGGAATCGAATCTGCATCGTTTCTCAGAGGCTAATTTGCCGTGGCCCATAGGTTAAGGGAAACAGCTTTTCCTGTTTGTGCTGCTCCATGTTTCGATGCGTGTGGCTATCACAGGGGCCTAGCTGCAGAACCTGCTTCCCTGAGTTTCGTCTTGCAGTTAAACGCCATTAGCCATGTGCCTCTTAGTGGCTGACGCCGGGAGTCGGCTCGGGGGGATAGGCTGTGCTGTCGCAGCGCGGGCACGGCTGCTGTGAATGAACGCAGAGCCGCGCAGAGCTCGCTCAGGCCCCGCGTCCCGCAGGCTCGCGGCTGAGCTTCGGCGTGGAGGCTGCGGACAGCCAGCTGGCCGAGGGCCGTCTTTCAGGAACGGGGCCCGTCGGGGGCGCGGCACCTCACCGCAGCGAGCTCCGGCTCTGGGAAGACGGGCGCCTGCGGGCTCCACCCGCGTCACCTCCCGGGGAGCGTGATGTCCACACAGCAAATGGAAACAAAAAGGGGAACAGGAAAACCTGCCGGCCCCGGGTCAAAGTTCAGCGGTGACAGGCTCACCGCGGGCAGAACGGCGCCTGGGTGGTGGCCCCGCGAGCGGGGCAGAGCCCGTGGGCGCCTCGCAGGAGCACGGCTCTCCTCTTGGAGCTGAGCCCGCGCCCCGGGGCTCCCTCCTCCTCCTGCCCCTTCCTCTCCTCTTTCAGAGCCAAACTCCCTGCCACGGCTCGCGGCCAGGCCCACTCGCGCCTGCGGCTCCCCGGAGGCGCCGCCTGCCTGACCGCACACGCCCGCGCCCACGCGGGCCGAGGCACGGCCGAACAAGGGCTTCAGTTAAAAGGGCCGAGGACGGGGGCAGGTAACGGTCACCCCCGAGCAGGGCCAGGACGCACCGCTCGAGCCTGCCTGCGGAGACGCGGTCGGCAAGAGGCTCCTCCCTCAGGAGCACCAGGGGCTGACGAGAGCCGCCTGGCGCTGGCCTCGGGGTCTCCGTCCCCATGGCCTTCCTGGCGCTGCGTCCAGGCTCCAGGACCCACCCTGGGCACAGAGTGGCTTCAGGACCCTCTCCCTTCAGCGGGAACGGCATCCGAAGACCACGAGAGAGCTGAGGAGCGAACCTCCCACCGAGACGGACCACGAAGAAGCAGAAAAATTATCCCTGGCGGGAACAGAGCGAGGAAACAAAGCCCGCAGGAACGAGTTCTTGAAGAATTATTCTCAAGTCCAAGAGGAGAGCCCTGGGCGGAGTGGCTGCCCTGCAAAAACGCCAGCTCCTCGTCCCTGGACGCCGGGAGCGGCCCTTGTCAGGGAACATCTCTGTGGACGAGGAGTCGAGGGCTTGGGATGGCTTCTCCAGGCGGGTCCTGGCGGCTGCAGTGCGTGTCCCCCAGGACGGAGGCTGAGGACTCTACAACACACAGGAGAGGAGAAGCTGGGGAGACAGGCTGGAGCGGGAGGGGCAGGCCGAGGGCAGGGGACGGCCTCTCCCCTGCAGCCCTGGGGGGGCACAGTCCAGCCAAACCTTGATTCCAGCCCAGTGAGCATGACCTCCGACCTCCACACCTGAGAGAAAGGACGTCCACTGTGGTCAGCCCCCCAGGGTGAGGGCGTTCGTTACAGCAGCCACAGCAAACTAACACGCAAGCCAGGAGGAGGGGCAAGCTTCCACAGGAAAGGAGCGCTTTCAGAGGGCTAGGAGCTGCTGGGAGCAATATGCCAGAAACGGTTGCTTTTACAGTGAGAGTTTATGAGGTCAAAGCTGGGAAAACGTCCGATGGAGGCGTCAGGCGGAGTTCTCCTCCCCAAGGTCAGCTCTGGGCCTGGCAGGCGCGGCAGCTCTGCTGGTCTCGGCCTTCCCCCCAGGCTCACGCTCTCCGGGCTCAACCTGGGCATCAGCACGGGGCAGGCACGATGCGGGGCGGCTCGTCTCTCCCCCTCCCCAGGCCTCGCCGCCAGTTCTGCTTTGGGCTGCTCCATCTGCGGTTGGTTTCAACTTCTGGAGGCTCCTCTGTCCCTGCAGCCCTTTCTGTGTCTGTGGCTCTTTATTCCTCCATTTATAAAGGACTCCAGTGAGAGGATTAAGACCCAGCCTGGGACCTGCCATCTAATCAGAGGCACTTAAGCAAAGTGATCTAATCAAAAGGCAGGTCCTTTAACTGAGTCTAATCAAAAGGTCCCACTGCAACAGGTTTACACACCCAGGGGTAGATGAGCTTTAAGAACAGGATTTTCTGGGATCCACTCAGCTTCAAACTGTCAGAAGAACAAACAAGAAATTGGAAATTAAATGTCTAATTAATGAAACAAACAATTCAGAGAATGTTTGGAAGATTTTTTAAAGGTCACAGAAAATAGAGCCAAAAATTAGGTAGATAAAATACTTGAAACCTAGACCAGTGCTCTGTGGTCGGTCCCCACGGAGGCAGCACTGGAGGAAAGGGCTCTCCTAACAACCACGCTCTGGCCACGGCTCCAGGCAGAATGGCTCCAGAAAACAGCTTGCAGGTCACCCCAGCAGGTCGGACGAGGTCACCCATTACTTAGAAGACCAGATGAGAGAACAGAGAAAAGGAAGTCAGAAATTATAGAAATAATGACGGAAAATAACCTCACAGACGAGATCGACACAAGCGACCTGGGTTGCATCCTGTCCCCCAAAAGACACGTGCAGGACCCACGCGCCCTGGGGTGTGAGCACGCGCGTCGGCAGACCCTCACCATCCACCAGCTAAGGGGGTCAGGGGGCCTGAGTCCACAGGACTGGGATTCCCATGAGCTCGGCCACGTAGGCACAGCAGGAGGAGCCGCAGGCGTGGGGACACGGCCCCAGGGCAGGGGCAGCGGCCGAGTGACACGCGGGCTTCAGAGGAGCACTGCCCCACCCTCACTCTGCTTGGACGTCTGGACCCTGAAACTGAGACACCAGTTCCTGTGGCTTTAGCCCCGGAGTCCGCGGTACTTCACTAGGGCAGCCCCGGAAAGCCCAGACGATGAGTCTCCAGGTGGAAAGGACGCGCTGAAATAGCAAATCCACAGACAGGAAGTGAATTAGGAGTTACCAGCGAAGGGGAGAAGGAAGAGTGCTTGGAAAAGTAAATCAGCAACATTAATAAAAGATTCTCCAGTTACCAGAGCACTAAGCACAAGACGCACAGCAAGAGGCACCCCTGGGAGACCTCATGTCCCTCATGGGGGAAATGGGGAGCCTGGGCCGGGAAGGACAGGGGCTCAGAGCCACCACTCACAGCTGGAGCAGGGTGGAAAAACTTCCACGAAATCCTGATGTGGAGCGCCACACCCACGAGTCTGTGCCGGGCAAGAGGAGCCACGCACGCTTCCTCCCAGGCGCACTCAGAGGAGGAGGTCGAGGTGCTGACTGACAAGCACGGAGACGAGTCAGGAGAAGGAGAGGCAAGGCCTGGACAGACAAGAGGCTTGGCTGAGGTGGACGCGCGGAGTGGCCCCTGCAGGGGAGCAGGCCTGGCAGGCGCAGGAGGGCGGCTCCCGGCACAGGAGGGCTGGGCACAGGCCCCAGTGCAGAAGGCAAGGCGAACTGATCAACGGCATGGTAAGATGCACAGGAAAAGCGAGGGTCAGCAGACCAAGGCTGGACACGCCGCAGCGTGAAGGGGTTCAATGCAAGCAGGCTCCACAGCCCTGCCGGGTCAATATTTGGGCCAAAAGACTGTAAGCATCATATGCTGATTTTTAGCTCATAGAGTAGATGTCAGGCATGGAAGACTTCACTGACCATGGAGACAAGGAGGCAAAGTCTGCCCCTGGGACGAGGCGGACGTGAAATGCAATGGCAGGTGGGAGACTGGGGTGGGAAACAGAGGGACGGGCCAAGGTGGTCATCTGCTGGCAAGCGAGGAGCTCACCAGAGAGGGCTGTGAGCCACGAGCCACAGCTAGAGGCAGAGGCACGCGAAAAGAAGCTGCAACGATGGCCAACTGGGTAGCAGCCACGGCTCTTCCTGCCCGTAACGCATAGCTAGAAAGTGGAGCAGAGAGTCAAGAGAATTCCATGGGGAGCCCCATCTGGAACCACGTGAAGACGCTGGGAAGTGAGGAAGCAAGCAGATGGAACACATGGGACGCTATGGAGATCACAATGCCGTTAGCAGGACGCAAACACCAGCAAATACACATGTATTCTGTTTTTCAAGTAGCATGAATCAATTTAAAATTTGACATGCTTCTATTACATCAGAGAAGAAATTTCAATTTCAGAGAACTGAAAATAGACAGCATCTAATTAAAAGTTCCTAAAAATGAAACAGAAACAAAAACATAATTTTAGAAGCCCCTTCAGTTTTAAAACTAAAAACGCACTTTTAAAGAATCCATAGGTAAAAGTAAATTTTAATATATTTACAAAATATTTAGAATTTAATGCCTGTGAAACTTAATATAATAGAAACCAGTGTGGAGTTGCTAAAAAAATGCACAGAGTGATATTTGTTACCTTTAATTCACATTTTGGTAAATAAGACTTGAAAAATGAATTGGGCCTTCACCTCAAGACATCCAAATTAGAGCAACAGAGGTCCCGGAGAAGGAAAGACGGAACACAGGTGAGGCAGGAACTCCACTGAAGGCCGTGAGGATGGGAAGTCTGCAGGCTGGAATGATGCGCTTACTTCCTAGTTTTACAGGGCTGCCGATGCAAAGTTCCAGCCATGGGCTCGTTCTATAAAGGAGATTTATTAGGGTAAAATCTCACAGTTCTGAGGCTGTGAAGTGTCAAAATCAAGGCATCAGCAGAGATGCTTTCTCACCATCGTCGACTACTGGTGGCTGAGGTCCCTGCCTTCTCAAACCCAGAGCTCAGCTGTGAGCAAGAGATAAGGGCTTGCTGTCATCAGGCCTCCTCGTTCAGTCTCTGCTACTGCACTTTCTTCCTGGGTTCAGCTTTGAGCTATCGGGCACTCGGCTCGGCTCCTCAACCTTGAGCTGCTCTGGGGCGTGGCCTCTTGGGGGCTTCGTCTTAAGCTCTGACTGCTCGTGACCCTTGAGTCCTCTCTCACATGGCAGGGTCAAAAACGGCCACTTCCTTTTCCTCTGTGTGTGTCTCTGTCTGCATTTCCATTTATATCAGACCCAGCAAGAGGGCGGAGACCCAAGCTGGTTCCACCTCACTGATGTAGTGCAATCAAAAGGGCCCACACCCCAGGAATGGGTTAGTTCAAGAGCATAATCCTTCTCTTTTCGAGATTCATAAAAGAAATACAAACTGTCATACCTACTTCACTCAATAAAATAAAATCTGAGAGAAAATGACATTTTAAAAAAAGATTAACACTAAGAGAAAAGCACATCCTACAGTTGCTGAATTTTCATAAAGGGGTGCACCTGTGTATCCAGAAAGTGGATCAAAAGGCACAGCATTCTCCCTATAACTCCTCATCCCCCTTAGAATTGTAATTTCAACCCCCTCTCCCCGCCCCCCCCCCACCCAGCGTAACCCCCTCCTGCGTCCAGCGCCGTAACCAGCTCCACCTGCCCACACTTCACGCAGGGGGATCGTGGGCGCGTGCCTCGGGGCTGGCTCCTCTGGCTAACGTGTGCGTGTGAGACCATCCCCACCCTGAATTTGTTGCAGAGAGATGGTTGACATTGCCCAGAACGTAACACTCAGCAGGGCAACGTCACCCCAGAGGGGGCAAAAATTGGTTCTTGGGGGAGTGAAGAAAGCTTACTCACTTTTTTGCGTATAGCACAGATGTACATAGAGTACCTGTATATACGTATATTGCATATATGTGGTATCTTTACATGTGCAGACACACAGAACACCTGTGGTATTAAAATTCCACGGGCAGGCCTTTGGGAATGGTGGCATAAGGACCTCCATAAATCTTTTCCTCCATAAAATCAGTGAAAATACTGACAAAATGTTAAAGTCAACTTTTTTCAGAACCTGGAAATTAACCAAAAGCTTGTAACAATTTGAGGGATTGAATTAGTAATTTTACATTTCCCACTAATAAAAGCCCATACCCATATTGCTTCACTATTGAATGCTACCAGACATTTAAAGAAGAATGAATACCAAGCCCTCACAAGCTCTTACAAAAAATAAAAGCGGAGCAAACACTTGCCCACTCATTCTAAGTTGCTATTTAGTACCCATTTACCAAAGCCAGACAATGATATCACAAGAAAACTACAATGTTCCTTATGAATATGAACACCGACATCTTCACTAAAATACTAGCAAACTGAGTCCAGCAGCATCTGAAAGGATTATTCACATAACCAAGCGGTACTTACCAATTACAGATTGAATTATCAATCTGTATTATTGGTGTAGAGGACAAAAAATACATAATCTTCTCAATAGATGCCACAAAAGCATTTGACAAAAAAAAACTAATGTACTTTTATGATAATTTAACTCAATGTATTAGGAATAGAAGAGAGCTTCCTCAACACGTTAAAGGGCGTCTGTGAAAAGCTCGCAGCTAGTACCACACTAAATAGTGGAAGAAGGAATGCTTTCTTCACCAAGATCTCTGTGTGTCTCTCTCTGTGTGTCCATGTATTCTACTGCCACTTCTATTGAACATTTTTATTGGAGATTTTAGTAATTCAAGAAGAAAAAGAAATAACAGGCAACCAGATTGGAACAGAAGAAATAAATCTATCTTCATTTGTGGATGATATTATCTTCTATATTGAAGATCCTGAGGAATACAATAAAAATCTATTTGACTAAGACATATTCAACAAGGTTGAAGAATATAAGATCAATATACAGAATTCCATTATATACAATTTTATACACTTGTGTACAATTTCTATACACTAACAATGAACAATCAAAAATGAAATTAAGAACCAATTCCATTTAAAATAGAATCAAAAGGAATAAAATAGTTAGGAATATATTTAACAAAAGAAGACAAAACTAGTACCCTCAAATCTACAAATCATTATTGAGAGAATTTAAAGATCTAAATAATTGTAAAGTCATACCATACTTATGTATCAGTAAACAACATTGTTGAGATTGAAACATGCCTCAAGTTAAATTTACAAGATTCAGCATAAGCCCTACCAAAACCACAGGTGCTTTTTACAAATTGACAAGCTCATCCTAAAATTCACAGGGAAATGCAATGGACCCAGAATAGCCAAAACATTCTTGAAAAGTAACAAAGTTTGGGGGACTTATACATCCCAATTTCAAAGCTTACTGTATTGCAAACCAATAGTGTGGAAACTGGCATAAGGATAAAGTATAGATCAATGGAATAGAATTGAGAGTCCAGAAATAAACCCCACATTTATGGTCAATTTATTTTCAGCAAGAGTTTCAACAATTTAATCAAGTGAAGAATAGTCTTTTCAACAAATTGTACTACGACAGCTCGATATCTACATGGAAATGAATGAAGCTGGATTCCTACCTCACACCAAAGTTGGATTCAAAATGATCATAGACTTAAATTGAATCTCGGCAGTGGTTTCTTAGATATGACACCAAAAGCCCAAGTTACAATATAATAACCAATTTGACTTCATCAAAATTAAAGAAAAACAAAAACTTTTATGCTGTGAAGGATGCCAAGAAAGTTAAAAGAAAACAATCTAAGCCCCCTCTCAATTTAGAAGTGGAGTAGACATCACCATCGCAGGGTCCACGGGATGGAGGAATAAAATATGGATTAGAGTAGACTTACTGGTATTCTACTATAGAACTATTGTGACTTGCAATGGAAGAAACTGTAGCATTGATGTGGAGAAAGTGGCCACGGTAGTTGCTGAGGGCAGGCAGAGGGAAGGAGAGATGAGATGTGGGGGCATTTTGGGACTTGGAGTTGTCCTAAATGATATTGCAGGGACAGATGCTGAACATTATGTATCCTGCCATAACCCACTGAATGTACTGGGGAAAAGTGTAAACTACAATGTGGAGCAGCAGTGCTCCAAAATGTATCCACCAAATGCAATGAATGTGCCACAATGACGAAAGAGATTGTCGATGTGGGAGGAGTGGGGTGGGGTGGGGTATGGGGTATATGGGAAACTCTTATATTTTTTAATGTAATGTTTTTTGTTGTGTGATCTATGTATCTTTTTTTAAAAGTCAATTAAATTTTAAAAATTCAAAAAAAAAAGAATGTAAAAAAAAAGAAAAACCCACAAAATTGGAAAAATATTTGCAAATCATATATCTGATAAGAGGCTTATATATAAAACACATAAATAACTTTTCAACTCAACAATAAAGACACATAACCCCAAAAGAAAAAAATGAGCAAAAGATTTGAATATACATTTCTCCAAAGAAGATGTATGAATGACCAACAAGCACATGAAAAGATATTCAACATCATTAGTCATCAAGGAAAGGCAAATTAGAACCACAGCAAGAAGAAACGTCATACCTACTAGGACGGTTATATTAAAAAACACAGACAAAAACAAGAATTGAAAATTTCGAATGCTCACACACTGCGGGTAGAAACAAAACTTCACAACCACTTTGAAAAACAGGCAGTTCCTCAAAATGTTAAACACAGAGTTACAATGTGGCCAAACAATTCCACTATTAGGCCTATACTGAAAAGAAATTAAAACATATGTACAAACAAAAAAATTTACACAAATATTCATGGAAGCATTATTAAGAATGGCCAAAATGTGAAACCAGTACACGTGGTCACCCACCAAGGGTGGATAAACAAAGTGTGGTCTGTCTGCACAGTAGAAGGAGTGAAGTGCTGCTCCATGCAACAACACAGATAAACTGATCCATGCTACCACACGGACGAACTGAGCCACGCTGCCACACGGATGCACTGAGCCGCACTACCCCACGGATGAACTGAGCCGCGCTACCCCACGGATGAACTGAGCCGCGCTACCCCACGGATGCACTGAGCTGCACTACCCCACGGACGAACTTTGAAAACATCACGTGGTGAAAGAAGCCAGTCCCAAACCACCACGTACGCACCATTCCATTTACATGACGTCACAACAGGACAACCCCCAGACAGGAGGGTCAGGAGCTGCCGAGGCGACCGGGGTGGAGAGCGGGATGGGGTGGGAGCTGGCCGCTCCTGGTGTGGTGGGAGTTTCTTTCTGGGGTAATGAAGATGAATAAGAGTAGACTGCAGTGCTGGTGGCACAGCTCTGTGAATATGCTGGAACCGTGGGAGTCGCACTTTAAGTGGGGGAATCATATCTCCACCAAAGTCGCGGAGGGGCCAGCAGGGAAGAGGTTTGTAAGGACCCCCGAGGAAGGTGAAGAGAGTTGAGGAGTCGCTCCTGAGACCTGCACTCACGGGTACACCAGGTTCCAGCCTTCTGCCTGGGGTCCCTTGACTGGTGGGGCTCAGTCTCACTCAGCCGATCTCACAGCCGTCTTGGGAAGTGGGAAACACACTGAGACCCAGAGGCAAGGCCCAGGGCCAGGATACTTTTAGGGCACCATGAAAATGTTTTCCTTTTAATGTTTTTAAAAGTAGAAGAAAAATGAGTATAGTAATAATCAACCTATAGCAATGACTCCATCCTGGGTTATATTTGACGTTAAACCAGCACAACCACAGAACATGATTTTACCCTTTTTTATGAAGGAAGCGACCACGGAAGTCACAGGGTGTGCCCACCAGCGGCCGGGGCAGCGGAAGCTGTGCATCTTCCCTCACCTTCTCCTCCGTCGTGCGCACTGTGGTGGGCCCCCATGGGGAGGGTCTCCAGGGTTTCCCAGTGGGCTGCGGGCGCACCCCCTGCTTCCGAGCGCCCCTTCCTGCTTTCCCACTCCTTCTTCCACCTCCTACTTCCGAGCGCCCCTTCCTGCTTTCCCGCTCCTTCTTCCACCTCCTGCTTCCGAGCGCCCCTTCCTGCTTTCCCGCTCCTTCTTCCACCTCCTTCTTCCAAGCGCCCCTTCTGCTTTCCTGCTCCTTCTTCCACTCTGGCTGGCCCTGCACTCTCCTAGTGGGGTCGTTTGTCCCAGAAGTGCTGAAGGCACCTTGAACACACCCTCACTCTTGGGCGCGCTCAGTCCCCGCGCCCCTTTGAGCGCTCCCTGCGGGTCCGCGTCTGGGCTGCTGAGCCCTTTCCTGAGGGATTTGGTCCTTTGTGCTCAAGCAGCTGGAGCAAGTCAGGACGCGCCCCGCACTGCAGAGGATCCTGGCGGAGGCCCAGCTGTGCAGAGCGGCCAGAGCAGCCCTCCGCACCCTAAGGCCGGCCCTGCCCGGAGGCCCTGGGGCTGCGCACACGGAGCCAGCGCAGGGGCCGCAGCTCCCTCCGGGTTCCAGGCCCAGCAGCTCGCCGCGCCCCCCAGCTGTGGCAGAAGCTGCAGCCAGCCGGCACTGGGACCCCGCCCGCCTGGGGACCCTGCGCCCCTGGGGACCCGGCCACGGCCCTCAGCCGCCTGTGCAGTTTCCTCAGTGCTGCCCCACGGGCCTTTCCAACCCCGAGTGCTGGGGTGTGATGCTCCAGGGCCACGGCCGCGGCTCAGGACACCCCTCAGCCCCCGGCTGCAGAGCGCAGCGCCCCGAAAGCTGTCCCCAGCCCTCACAGGTGCTCCTGCCTGGGGGTCCTCGCAGGCCTGTCCTGGGAAGCCCGGGCTTCTTTGTAGGGTCCACTTCCGACCACAGGCCCAAGGACCTGGAGAACCCCCAGATGGCCCCGGGTCTAGAAGCTTCCGCGCAGCCTTCCCTGTGTCTCCCCGCTGGTGGTGGGCTCTGACCCGGCCCCTAGCCGGTTCGCCCTGGCCACCTACAAAACCGTTTGTCTGAACAACCCCAGCTGGCCCCAACAAACTTACCCCGTAAGCTGGCCCTCCGATTATTATTACTATTATTATAGCTAAACTTCAGATTATTATTTTAAGCTAACCCTCAGATGATAATTATAATTATTTAGGCTAAACCTCGGATTATTATTATTATTATTATTATTATTAATTTGGCCAAGCCAGAGGCGCCGCCAGGCCGTGAGCCACCCCCCAACACCCAGCCAGGGGCAGCTGAGCTCGCTGCCCGGGCAGAAACGGGTCTCCACCACCCATCTGGTTTGCCTTCTGACTTAAGTATAACTTTTCAGACTTAATTCTGGAGAAGCGTCGAGTAAAGAATTCACCCGAACTCCCGATGCGGGGTTGAGTGTGCAGGAAGGCTGGGCCCCGCGGCGCCGCTCCAGAGGCGCTCCAGAGCGGCAGCGCGGGCGGGGCTCGTCCTGCGGTCAGCGAGGGCTGCGCGGCCGGCGCCTCTCCTCCTCCTTTGCCGTCAGAGAGCTCTGAGATGTGCGGCGCGTCTGAACCCACCCAGGAGGTCTTCCTGCCCACCACCGCCGGACCCGCAGGCGGCCTCCTGCACATACGTGGCCTGGGCGCCGCAGCCCCCCAGAGCAGGTCCGCAGAGCCTGATGGAGCTGGGCCCCCCCCGTGCAGCTCCCCAGAGCGAGGCCCCCAAGTACAGGTCCCCGGAGCCTGACGGAGCTGGGCCCCCCAGTGCAGGTCCCCGGAGCCTGACGGAGCTGGGCCCCCCAGTGCAGGTCCCCGGAGCTGGGCCCCCCCCGTGCAGCTCCCCAGAGCGAGGGCCCCAAGTGCAGGTCCGCAGAGCCTGACGGAGCTGGGCCCCCCCGTGCAGCTCCCCAGAGCGAGGCCCCCAAGTACAGGTCCCCGGAGCCTGACGGAGCTGGGCCCCCCAGTGCAGGTCCGCGGAGCCTGACAGAGCTGGGCCCCTTAGTGCAGGTCCGCGGAGGGAGGCCCTACCCCCGTCCACGTGACTGGGGTCCACGGCCGCCGGAGTCAGAGACCAGGGGCCGGGGTCCAGGGCACAGGACACCAGCAGCCGGCCCTGTGTCCACAGGCAGGCGCAGGCTGGGCACCCTGCCGGCCAGCTGGGGTGGAGCACACCTGCTGAGCTGCGGGCGGAGCTGGCTCCCAGCCCTGCTCTGAGCCGTCCCTGTGATGCCGGCTCTGCAGCCCGGGGTCCCTGCCTCTTCCCTCCCACCGCAGCCCAGGCATCCAGCGCACAGCAGCGCCAGCTTTGGGAAGCCAGACCTGACCATCTACCTACGCCGCCCCTCCTGGGTGCAAGCAGCAGCTTGTTCACACAGCTGGGTGTCAAACACATCATATGAAAATGTTTTTAAAGTAATGCCCAATAAGCATATTTTCCGGCCCACTTCCTAATATAATGTAAGATACAGAGTAATTGCTCTCAATGCAAGAAGATAAAAGGCTGTTCATTGGGTGCAAATGCAACCTATTTATTATTTCTTCACCGATAAATCCTCAGCTATAAGACTTGAAAGGCTTTATTATCTTCCTTTGAAAAGGAAGGAGAAAAGATAATCATAGAAATGAAGCGCTTTGTCTGCGCCCACGGCTCACAGATTTAAGTCCTAAGATCCTGCTACTTTCTAAACATCACGGTTGCATTCTCATAGAAGTAACTTTCCATTTGGATTGTAGAGGAACTTAGCTAGGATCACAGCAGGCTTTGGTTTTCCGGGTAGAGATTGCACAGCTCAGCTGAGAACGCGCCTCGCCGCCTTCCACCCTTCCACCCTTCCAGCCTTCCACCCTTCCAGCCTTCCGCTGACGGCTGCCAAGCCACAGGCCGGCGGGGGAGCCTGCTGCAGCTTGCCGGCCCCAACCCCACCTCCAAAGGAGTCTTGCCATTTAGCAATTCTTGCCATTGTAATTATGATCGTTTATAGAATGGTACTCTTAAAATAAGTCTAATTTAGTGAAGCCACTGAAAGCGGCTTGTTTTAAGTGAACTGATCTGTGCTACAGCATACTCATTAAATACCTAATGCACGTTAGTGCAGATCGCTGCATTTCATCTAAGTTTCTGCATAGTATCAGGGGTCCCTTCACATTAAGGGGAAAAGCACAACTTCCCCACTCCCTCAAATTAAATCAGAAATGACCGGTAAATCGCTAAACGCCCGTCAGTGGGAGGGCATCAGCCTCTTCTTTCGGGTCGGCTGACTCGTGTCCTCAGTGAACTCACAATTCCACACGTGGCCTCCCATGAGTGCATGACCTTCCGTGAGTGCGTGGCCTTCCGTGAGCGCATGGCCAGAAGGGCTGGGGACATGGATTCAGAGAAAGAACACGTTGAAATTGGGGTGTGCAGTTCAGCTTCCAGGGTCCTTGTGTTTGCGTTTCCTGACCGTTGTCTTTGTCGAGTTGACGTTGTCACCATCCTTTGAAGTTGGGTCAGCCTGACGCGGTGGCTCCAGCGCCCCGCATCCGCTCACCAGGCCAGCGCAGCCCCGGGGCTGGTGGGGTTCTGGGCCAGCCCCATCTCCCAGGTGCTGAGAGAGCGTTCGAGGCATGTGGAGGACGGTGAAGCATCCTGTTACTACGTGTAGGGACAGGCACTTGGGGCCGCGAGTGTAGGATGGCGTGTCTTCTCGACGGGCTGGGGCGGATGTTTGATCGTCCCCTGACCATGTCGGGATGGTTCAGTGTTGCCTCTTGACGCCGATGTCCACACGGCCTCTGTTCTTTTCTATGCCTTTACTCTCCACCGTTCTGTGTTTTTATCTTTAGCTACGTTCCTCCTAAATGCACAGCACAGCTTTGTTTTTAAGTACCATTTAGCAGTTGGTGTTTTTTGCTGGTGAGTTTACCCTCCTCAGGCACATTAGCATTTTTCTATCAGAGGGCTGCTCTTTGCTCATCCCTGCCCCACACCTGCTGCAGCAGAGGGGCTCCAAGGCGCCTGTGTGGCCCCGGAGGCTCTGCCAGGACCTGAGGCTCTGTCCCCTGCAGGCACCTGCCGTGGCTCCCGTGGGCCCGGTCGCAAGGACACGTGACATTCAAGAGCTCAATGTAGAGAGGGAGGGACCCTGCACTGGGGTCCGGCCTGCCCTGGAGACCCCCAGCAGGCCCCGGAGAGCACCCAGTGGGGCTCGGGGTCACCAGGCCAGTTCTAGACCCTGGGGAGGCTGGGAGCCCCCGCCCTTAGGTGTAGCTCAGTGCTGACTTCTCTCCATCTCAGTGAAAAGTACAGGTGTGTGCGCTCCCGTCAGGGGCTTCTCATGGATCAGTACAGAAAGTGCAAGGAGGAAAATCTTTACTTCTTGAATCTGAGTCGTGAGCATTCAAATGCTTTCAATCGTACAAAGTTTTTGTTTGGAGCTATAAAAAATTATGAATATTTAAAATACAAAGTAACTCATACTCCTAAGCAAGTGGAAATACTCAAGAAAGTGCATGTTTTTATCTGATTTTTTATTTTACTTTGGTTTTACAGAATATGCTCTGATTGGCCAACCATGAACCACTGGGGGACTTTTCACCTGAGGCCGTTTCGGGCGTTGCGGTGAGATCACGTCTCGGGGTGCCTTCGGCTGTCACTCTGAGGAGGACCCGTGGGTGACCCCTCAGTCGCCTTCGTGAGGTTGACCCTGAGGCCACAACAGAACCTCCCGCTCTTCTGTAGCCGCGCCCCTGCAGCAGAGCACGAGTGAGCGCAGCGGGCAAACGCTTCCTCGTCAACCTAGCTGCTGCAGTGGGAAGCTCGGCCAAGACGCATTGTCCCTCCCGAGGCTCCCCAAAGCCGGAGACGTTCAGCTCAACCTCAGGGCCAGGGTCACGCCGCAGGGAGACACTGACCTCAGGGTAGTGGCCACAGGGAGACACTGACCAGGTGATCTGCGATGACCGGGGGCAATGCAGCCCAGAGGCTCAGGCCTTGGGGAGGCTGAGATGCCCTGAGGCCCACCCCCCTGCCCACGTCCTCCCCACCCTCCTGCAGTAATGGAGCTGCAGAGCACAAGGCAGGCCCTGTGCGCCGTGTCCCCTGGAGGGGAGCTCCCAGGCCACACCGGCACCAGGGGGATGGGGGAGAAACCGAGCCAGCCGGCCGAGCACCCCTGAGTATTCCAGAAGGGCCTTCCTCCTTGTTGTCCACCTGGTACCATGCCCTCTGTGGCCGCACGCTTGTGGGACCCTGCACCGTGCCAGAAATGGGCTCGTCACAGAGGCCAGTGAGGCCCGGCCAAGATGACACGCGGCCCCGGGCTGGTCATCGCGCTGCTGAGCCACGCTGTCCACGGTGTCCACAGCATCCATGGCATCCACACTGTCCATGGCATCCACGGCGTCCACAATGTCCACAGCGCTGGCCCCAGGCGGCGGCTGGGAGGAGCCAGCCCGGCCCCCACGGGGTGGACGGCCGGGACAGTGGCGACCTCCCTGCTGCGCGCGGCCCGGCCCCTGCTGGAGGCTTGCACCCCCTCGGGGACACACCCAGGCGGCCGCCTCCATGGGGTGTCCTGGGTGGAGGCCCCAGTCCCGCTCCAAGCCCGTCGCCTGCCGTCTCCCTGGCCCACCGCCAGACCAGGCACGCTGACGGGACCAGGACAGAGCCCGCAGGACACCTGGGGAAGCCACAACTCCCGGCCACCCCCAGGCTGAACGGTGGGTTTCATGGTAAAACAGCTCCGCTCCCCGCTGGATACCGTAGTTGCCCCTTCCGCACTCCCTGCCTCGCTGAGGCAGTGTCTCCACAAATGATCTCAGGGTGAACGAGGCAGAGGGAGACGCTCAGCTCCCCTGAGGGGCTCATTCTAGGGAGGGCAGAGGAGCATCGGGGAGAGGGGCAGGGGGAGGGCAGGGGGGAGGAGGGCAGGGGGAGGACAGGGGGGAGGAGGGTCCGGAATGAGGGGGCGGGGGGGGAGGGACAAGGGAGGAGGGCAGGGGTGGGGGAGGAGGGCCGGGGCTGAGGGGGCAGGGGTGGGGGAGGAGGGCAGGGGTAGGGGAAGAGGGTAGGGAGAGAGAAGGGCAGGCTTGAGGGTATGGCCATGGACAGGGGCCAGGGATGGGGGAGGAGGGCCAGGGCTGAGGGGGCAGGGAAGGGGGCCTGGGCTGAAGGGCAGCTCAGGAGGATGCGGCTGGACGGAGCTGAGGCCTCAGCAGTCCTGCCACACCCAGGGCCCTGGTCTCCAGCTTCTCTGCACTGAGCAGCGAGTGAGCTGAGGCAGGTGACAGCCAGCTCCTCCACCCCCAGGGGTGTCTGCCGGACCTTGGTGCAAATTTCAGCAATTTGGGGTACGCCCTTCTCAGTGCACCCACAGACACTCAGTGTCAAAATTCTGAACAAGCTCCAGTCCTCTCAGAAAAATCTGCACTAGCATAATACAAACTTGCAAATAAGCACCATGGACATCTTTGGTAAATTTTCCCAATGAACCAAAAACCTGGATCCCTAGGTTGCTGGGATATCAGCCAAACCATCTGCCCTGTGACCTGTCGTCAACTTGCTCAAAGCATTACCTTAAAACACATATTCATCTAGCAATCCTTTATGTTTTTGTAAGCATCTTATAGTCGACATAGATTATGTTTCCTAAAGTAGGTACATCCTGGATTACTAAGCCGTTTTATTTACCATGAAGCAAATAAGTGAATGACTCACCCAAGGTCTCAGAGTTACTATCTGACAGAATCAGGACAAGCAGAAAGCTTCAGAGAGCCCTGTGGTGGTCCACATAGCCATGCTTCTCCTTGGATACAAGGGTGACAGTGTGGAGGGAAGGAGGGAGAGAAGGATGGATGGATGGATGGATGGATGGATGGATGGATGGATGGATGGATGGATATATGGATGGATAGATGGATGGATGGATGGATGGATGGATGGATGGATGGATGGATGGAAGGATGGGTGGATAGATGGATGGATAGAAGGATGGAAGTGTAGTTGGATGGATGGATGGATGAAAGTGTAGTTGGATGGGTGGGTGGATGAAAGGAATTTGGGAGAGAGGGAGTGAGGGAGAGAGCAAGGACAATGGACAGGCAGGTACATGGATACATGAATGGTTGGATGTGTAGATGGATGGATGGGCAGATGGGCATGTGGAGGGATGAATGGATGGTTGGACAGACAGATCCTTCCTCTCTTTTCCAGCTCCACTGCCTCTTTCACAGTGCCAGGCATGAGACCCTCCTGCCAAGACTGTTGCAGTAGATAATGGTCTACCCACATCAGCTCTCAAACCCTGAAATTCATCCTCTCAGTGCAGAGATAACACTTCAAAGTGCCACCTTAGCATATCAAGCACCTCCTTAAAAACCTCTCCTGACACCCCACTGGTCTTGAACTGAGTCTCTACAAGGACCAGGGCTCATAGGATTCAGCCCCCTCCTGCTCCACCTTCACCAGCATCACCATGCACTCCTCTTCCCTCCCCGTGCTCCAGCCCCACGGGCCTGCTTCCTGTTTCTTAAATGTCCCCACCTCCCTCCAGCCACAGAAGCTGGGCACAGCCTTTTCCCTCCTCCTAAAACATTCTGCCCCAGCTACTCTTCTTCCAAGCAACATCTGCACAACCTTTGTATTAGCCAGCCAAAGGGGTGCTGATGCAAAGTACCAGACTCTGTTGGTCTTTATAAAGGGTATTTATTTGGGGTAAAAACTTACAGTTACCAGGCTGTAAAGAGTCAACTCGAGGTCACTTCCTTACCAAACTCTGTTGCCATGTGATGAAGCAAGATGGCAGCCGTCTCTGGAAGGGTTCAGCCTTCCTCTTCCCTCTTAAGGCTCCATGGGCCCAGCTTCTTCCAATCTCACCTGAAGGCTGGCATCAGGCTCCTCTCTCTTCCCAGGGCTCATTTCTTTCCAGGCTCAGCTGCTCCGGTCTCTTCACAAGGTCAGCTGTAGACTATCAGGCGAATGGCTCCTCTCTCTTCCCGGGGCCTCTGCCATGTCTGTGAAGCTCTCTCTTTCTCTGTGTACCTTCTCCGTTTATTACATCTGTGTCACCTTGAGTGAGTGTCCATTTATGTAGTCCACCAACGGGGTGGGGACTCAACACTGCATGCCCTAATGACATGACCAAATGAAAGCCCTAATCCTAACATAATCAAGTAAATGTAAAACCTTTGAATTTGAAACAATCAAAGGGTATCACAACCAGAAGAACAGAGCAGTTTACAAACATAATCAACATCTTTTTTGGAATTCGTAAATGATATCAAACTGCCACACCCTTCAATTCAAAGGAGAACCTTCTGCTGGTCCTACTAGGCACCTGGTAGCACTGTCCTTAATTCTCAGGATTTTACGTATTTAGCAATAGTTTACGTATGACCGACTCCTTGTCCTTGGTGGTGGGCTCATGGGGCAAGAACTGTCTTCTGCTTTCTCTCACAGCTGTATCGCCAGCATCTCCCCTGAGCTGGGCCCAGGGTAAGTGCTCAGCCTGATAGAGCAGGGCATGGGAAATATTTTGTCTTTGGGGTCAAGTGGTCTCTGTCACAACTGCTCGACTCTGCTGTTGTAGCTCAAAAGCAGCCGTAACCAACCCAGAAATGAAAGGGGGGCTGTGCTCCCATAAAAAATTATTTTCAAATCAGGTGGTGGGCTGGATTGGATCCTGGGCCATAGTTTTCGGGACTTGGTGATAGAAGAAACAAAGAGAAAAGCTGATTTGACTCAAAAAATATTAATGCGCACCTTTTCTTGTCTGCTTTTCATTGTAAAATTTTAGCACTGAAAATGTAAAGACATTCCACTTCCATTGCAATGTCATCTGCTCCTCAGACTCCGTTCCCAGCACCACGTGCCCTTTCCATGTAGTTTCATTAATAAATAGGCCTTTTTATTAATAACTGAAAAATGGAAGTGGTGATTAGCATACAATACACAGCAAAACAAACCCAGAATTCTAATACTTATGAATAAAAGAAGATTCACCAACTATTCACGGAAGTATAACTGCTAGAAAATCCAGATAATCAGTCGTTTCCATATAATGCTGTAATCAGTATTCATCCAGAAGCCAGATTTTTAAATAAGAATAACATTGAATCAGCTAAATGTTTCTCAATGAATGTGACTTAATTGTACCAAGGGTCTTGTTCAGCATTTTAAGCAAGCATAACACAACCAAGCATAAATAGAATCAAAATCACTTTTTAAATTGCCCTTCAAAAACAGGCATATCTGGTCAAGCCAAAAGGTTGCTGAACAGGAAAGGGTGTAGCTCAGGTTGAGTGCCTGCTTCACAGGTACGAGGTTCCAGGCTCAATCCCCAGTGCTTCCGGGGAAAAAAAAGTGCCAGACAGCCATCCCAGGTGTGCAGCGCCCACTGACAGATTCAACCAGCCACGTTACCCAGAAAACCAAAATGCCAAAAAACTCTCACAACTCTGATGGTTTTAGAAGGATTAAGACCACTTTCCCACTGTCTTTGGTAAAGTCAAGCTAAAGTTTGGTGCCGTGAGTTTAAAAATTATATATTGATATGCTTATTATCATCTGCCTTTCCTTGCCTCGACTGCTAGAAAGATGAGAACTAGAGTGAACGTCTGCCGCAGTAGCTGACTTCAACCATGTTAGTATTTAGTACGTTTCTATTTTACTGTAGTTACAAGTAAGTGCATTTTACTGAAAACCAGCTGTAACATTTTTTTGGAAATAGTGATGACATAAATATTTTAAGATGTTCAATATTTATTTGCTAATAACTATGAAAACACATCTTTGAGCAACATCTTGTTTCAATCCATAAATTGAGCATTTGCTGATTTCTTTACCAATTGAAGTTTGACTCTAAGATTCACAGGGTAGGAATTTCCGCTCACATGGATATACTTGGGAGGGAAAAAAGTTTCCATGCGGACCACCTACTGACTTTCCCATGACTGGTCAACATTCACTCCTGGAACCTGAGCCTTTCACAGGAAACATGGAGGGAGGTGGTGGAATTCCCACGGGGAGGTCGTGGAATTCCCATGGGGAGGTGGTGGAATTCCCAGCTTCAGGTCTCCCTGGGACATTTCACCCGAGACAAAAGTGCCTGTTGTCCTGCTCAGAGACGCCACCTCAGGGTCCCAAGCCCACTGCCCTGTGCCTGCTGAAGGGCTCTCTCTTTTTTGTATTTATTTATTTTTTAAATTCATTTTTTAATATTACATTAAAAAAATATGAGGTCCCCATATACCCCCCACCCCCCTCACCCCACTACTCCTCCCATAGCAACATTCTCCTCCATCATCATGAGACATTCATTGCATTTGGTGAATACACCTCTGAGCATGGCTGCACCTCATGGTCAATGGTCCACAGCATAGCCCACACTCTCCCACGTTCCCCCCAGTGGGCCATGGGAGTACATACAATGTCCGGTAATTGTCCCTGCAGCACCACCCAGGACAACTCCAAGTCCTGAAAACGCCTCCACATCTCATCTCTTCCTCCCATTCCCCACACCCAGCAGCCACCATGGCCACTTTCTCCACACCAATGCCACATTTTCTTCGATTACTAATAGTTCATGAATAGAATATCAGTAAGTCCACTCTAATCCATATTCTATTCCTCCATCCTGTGCACCTTGGATTGGTTGTATCCATTCCACATCTATGTCAAGAGGGGGCTTAGATTCCACATGGATGCTGGATGCAATCCTCCTGCTTTCAGTTGTAGGCACTCTTGGCTCCATGGTGTGGTGGTTGACCTTCTTCAACTCCATGTTAGCTGAGTGGGGTAAGTCCAATAAACCAGAGTGTAGGAGCTGAAGTCTGTTGAGGCGCAGGGCCTGGCTATCATATGGTCAGTCCAGAGATTCAGATCCCCTGGGTATATCTTAAACCCCAGCACCAACTACAATTCTGGTAAAGTAACAGGAAAGGCTTGTGAAAAGAGATCACATCTGAGTCCAGCTCCATCACACAGAAACACCAACTCTAAAGAAGGGCCAACTGACATGGCAGTGAACTCCACCTGCCATGACCATAAAACCTGTGGGTCTCTGTAGCCTTCAGAAGAACCAGTACCTGGGGTTGTATCTACTTTATCTGTCTCTGGGACTCTGCTCAGGTGTGCATAAGGGCAACCCCTCTGATAACCTCCCGGCTCTTTTTGGAGACTCATAGCCATATAAACTCATTTGTCCTTTCCATTTCCCCCTTGATTCAGGTCAAAAAGCATTTTTAACTCCTGTTATTATATGTAGACAGATGTTCTGCTGCTCTGAGTTGAACCTTTTATTCAAAGTCATTTTCTAGTTACATCATCACCTGGTACTTGGTAGTAATCCCTCAGCACCAGGGAGGCTCATCTCTAGGAGTCATGTCCCATGCTGGGGGGAAGGCAACGAATTTACATGCTGAGTTTGGCTTCGAGACTGGCCACATTTGAGCAACACGGAGGCTCTCAGGAGGTAACTCTTAGGCACAGTGCTGCTCTAGGCCTTGTTCTTATTTCAGGTGCCCAGGCTCACAAGCATAGTCATTAGTATCAGGGGCTCATTGTTGGACCTGCCTTCTTTTTTGGTCTTTGCCATTGCACTTGGGGGATTGTTGCTGTTCCTTTAGGGACTGTGATAGAGCTCCCCTGGCTAGGATCTCAGCACTCCCTCAATTGTTGTTTTTAATTGTTTCCACTATGAAAATATCCAAACATTTTTATGTACCCTGGATATATGCCCTGTAGAACTCCCTGCCAACCATGTGTCCTTTGTCAATAACATCCCACACCAGTATTCCTCCGCTGCCCTTGTTGAACCTCTCTGTGATCCAAAACTTCCTGAAAAGTGAAGCCCAATATATTGCCAGGTTCCCTTAATAGTAAAATGGAATATAGCAATGAGCTTAAAGGTTAGCTATAGAATACATATTAATTTGGAAAAATTCTACATCCTATCTTTCTCTTTTCTTTTTCTAATTATTAAGCTTATCTTCACAAGAGTCTTAGATCACAGTAATTCATATATACAATATACAGTACTCCCACGTATCCAACATAAAACCTTTTCTGAAGGGCTCTCTCTTGATGGAAGTCTTGAGCAAATTGTTGGGGGCAGAACCACGCACCCCAACAAAAGGCCTGCTCAGGTCCCGCCCTGGCCTGTGGGTGGGCACCCACTGGTAAATAGGACCTTTGGAGCCCTGCCCACCTGGGATGGGGTGGTGACATCCTCACACACAAAGGAAACTGGGCACTGGGAGAAGCGTGGGGAGCGGCCTGAGCGGGCGACCAGCAGAGCCAGGGACAAAGGAAAGACGCCAAGTGCACAGCCACGGATGGAAAGCCAAGGAACGAGACCGCCGTCTACCAGGGGCAGCCTCTGAGACCAGCTGCGGACCGAAAAGTTGCCATTGTTCAAGCCAACCCACGTTGTGGAGCTCGTTTTAGCAGCCGTGAAACTGAAACACAAGTATTTCCCCAGTTCAAGTGCTTGATGAATACAAGCTTTTAATTTTTGTTAAATAAAATACATCAAACATTTTCTTTTACTGATTTCTTTCTTTGCTTTTCAGCTTATACCCTGAGAGTTATATTTCCATCTCGTTCTTTAAGGTTTTTATTTTTAACATTCAACTGTGAGTGTAGCTTGAATTCATTTTGGAAAATTGTGTGAGATGTTGGGGTTTAATGGGGCATCTTTACTCATTCAGCAGTTGTCCCAGAGGCACCCGACTTGGTTTTCCCTCCAGGGCCCACTGTGCCTGCTCTGCCGTAACCGCTCCTTCTGCTTGCTGCGCCTTCCTGGTGCACCTCACCACCCACCCGTGCAGATCCCCCATCTCCATCCCTGAGCCCCAAATCGGGTGAGCCCTGCCTCACCCAGAGCACACCATCGGGGGCCCAGGGGCTCTAGAACCCTCCGACTCCCCCCTCCTCCAGTCCAGAGAGGGCGAGGCGTGGAGGAGCCGCAGGCCCCTGGTTCTGGCAGGAGGTGCCTGGGGGCCCTCGGGTGGGTGTGCCCAAGACCTCCCACCAGGCCCAGGGGAAGTCCAGGGTGCGCCCTGGTGGGGGACAGTGAGTCATGACTAACAGCGGAGCTGGGGACCCCGTGGCAAGGTCCTCACCAGGCAGTGGGGAAGGGGCACTGGGTCCACTTTCCCTTGGGACCCCCTCTCGACCACCCACCCAGTATCCCCTCCTGACCACTCCACCAGTATCCCCTCCTAACCCACCTAGATCCCCTCATGACCACCCACCTAATCCACCCAGACCTCCTCTTGACCACCCACCCAGGACCCCCTCTTGACCACCCAGCTAGAGCCCCTCCCGACCACCCACCCAGGACTAAACTTGTGCGGCTGTGCAGGAGGTGAGCATGGGGCCCCCTGAGGCCAGGCTCCCAGTCCAGGCCTCTGGCTTCTCTGCACATCACACCATGGAGGCAAGGGTGGACCATGCTGGAGCCACCTTCTCCTCTCCACCCCCACAATCCTCCCTCTTCAGCCCCCGGGAGCAAGCACACTGCTGACCAGAAGGAAAGGGTGGGTCCACGCGCTCCTGAAGAGGGCCGGCCGCCTGCCTCACGGCCTGGAGGGGGCTTCCACCCCATGGCTCAGGGGGCACACCACCAGCCCGCACTTGGAGATTGTGCAGCCCGGGCCCTGTGCTGGGCAAGACCCGGCTGCCATGCCAACGCTCAGAGAGGGTTGGACCATCAACCCCAGGGTTTTGGGGGGGGGGGGGCATTTGGAAAGGGTGGAGCTGCCACTCCATCAGGCCCAGAGGACCAAGGTAAAGCAGCAGACCTTGAGACCCAACGGAATTTGCCCTGCTGTGTTTTGGACTTGTTCGGAACCCATGACCTATTTTCCCCTTCCAGTTTTTCTCTCTGGAATGGGGATGTTTCCTCTATGCTTGTCCTGCCATACTAGAAGCAGGTAACTTGTTTTATGGGGTTCACAGGCCCATCAGAACAAGCAATTTTGCTCCATGGTAGACCACAACTAGAAATGATTTTGATGAGACTTTGTATTTAGCATTGTTACTGAAATGCCTTCAGACTTTCAGGATGTTGTGATGGAATGTGTACATTTTGCCAATGGGAAGAGCAAGTCCAGAGGGTGGACAGTTGGGGATTGGATCACGTCTTCTACAAAAGGTGTGTTCAGTCCCAACCCCCGGTCCTGCGGGTGTGGACCCATTTGAAAATGGGGCCTTTGTGTGTTAGTTAAGCTGTGCCCATGCTGAGCGGGGGTGGTACTTCAACCAATAGGGCTGAAATTCTTATAAGCAAAAGACACTGGATGTGGAAAGAGAAACCACAGGCAGCAGCCAGAGCTGAGCATCAACAGAACCTGGAAGAGAAAGAAGACACCGCCGTGTGCAAAACCAAGAAATCCCAAAGCCTGCCTGCCACCAGGAGAAGCTGATCCAGGAGAAGGCTTCTAGCCTCTGGAAATGAGAGCAATAAGCTCCCATTGCAGGGATGTGTTTTAGCAGGCAGGAAATGAGACGTCAGAGTTGAAAAATCCAAGCACATGTGTCTTTTTGTACACAAACACATGCACACACATAATCCCAATTTTTTCAGTTTAGACTCACTCATGTATGAAGTACAAGTCATCTTCTTTCATACTCCTACTAGTAAACAGCCCCACTGATCTTACTGGCCCTTTGGTTTAGAGCAGACACTGAAGCATTTGGTCAGTTTGTCATATCTGTGCATGTTATTAGAAATTACTTTACTGTTACTTATAGAATAAAAAGTTCCCACCATGCTAGGAAAGACTGATTGTCTTTTTGCCATGACAAGTAAGCCCTGGATTTAGTTTTAGATCTGTTCTAACCAATCAACAAATCAGTAAATGTTTCAAGCCACTTTACAGGGTTTCTAACAGTCAGTCAATCCTTACATGCTTCTGACTGCCGGCCAATCAGTGACAGAGACTCCGAATACCAGCCAATCAGTGGCAAAGCTTCTGACTTTCAACCAACCAGTGGCAGCATTTCAGATCCGCCAGCCAATCATCTGCACCCTCTCTGCCCCCCGCCCCCACTCCCTGCCTGAGCTCAGCACCCCTCTTTGCTGGGTGGCAGCTCCTGGCTCAGTATACAGTCTCCAGGTTCTGCTGGGCTCTTCCTGGCCGCCTCGCCCTTTTTTCTTCACATAGCTTCTTAGAGGTGTCCTAAGTTCTCTGTGCACTTACTTGAAGGTTTCAACACCAAGACTCCAAAATCTTCAATGCTTAACCCAGACCACCTTTCACGTTGTTTTTTACTCTTCTGTGTATTAGAAATGTTCCCTAATGAACAATTAAACATGGTAACATGAACTACGTGTTAACCCAGTCAATAGGCATGAAAAAATTCTGGAGTCGGGAGAATCCACTGAGTTTATTTTGCAAGGGAAGCCCTCTTTGATGAACTTTTGATGGTTCACATTCCTTTGGATGGGTCTGTTGTCTCAGGTGTGTCCTCCCTCCTGGGACGGGTACTGGGAGCATCTCCCCAAGTCCTGGCCCACATTTGTCCCCCTCAGTTCTGCTGCCCAGCCCTGCCCGGGGCTCCCTGCTCCTGCTCTGGGCTCTCTGCCACCCCATATTAGTCAGCCAAAGGGGGGCTGATGCAAAATACCAGGAATCTGTTGGCTTTTATGGAAGGTATTTATTTGGGGTAGAAGCTTGCAGTTACTAGGTCATAAAGCATAATTCACTTCCCTCACTGTTGCCACGTGTTCGGGCAGGATGGCTGTCATCTGCCAAGAGATCAGGCCTCTTGGGTTCTTCTTCCTGGGGCTCATTTCTCTCCAGGTTCAGCTGCTCTGCTCTCTCCACAAGGCCAGCTGTAGACTATCAGGCAACGGCTCGGTCTCTCTCCCCCAGGCTTCTGTTGTGTCTAACAAGCCGTCTCTATTCCTCTGTGTCCTTCTGTGTGTTCACTTCCTGGGCTCCAGCATCAAAACTCTCAACTCTGCCCTTTGTCATGTCTTTTATCTGTGAGTCCTCACCCACCAAGGGACCCAAGGCCCTGCTGATGTGGCCCAGTCAAAGTCCTAATCACAACCTAATCACGCCCAGGTTCAGACCAGTTTACAGACAATCCAATATCTATTTTTGGGATTCATGAACCATATCAAACTGCTGCACCCCCCAAGCCAGAGGGACCCCACCTGCCCCCAACCCTGCTTCAGATGCCTCCCCCTTGGGGGCCTTCTGCACCGCTTGCCTTGCTCAGCACATTCCTTGCTTGCGTCAGACACGGCACATGGCTCCATGCTGAGTGAAGAGTCTGACTGCAAAGGGATGCTACGGATGAGGCATACCAGCTTTTCAGACTGGTTCCATCAACATTTAAATCACCACTAAATATCTCCATTTTAAGAAATGTGTAAGACTCATTCTGAAAATTACCCTTCTCCTGCCATACCTCCCCCAACAGGCAGAATTTAAGCACCTCATCAGACAGTTACAAGCAGGGATTTCAAAGCTTTGGGCCTAATTAGCAAAGAGAGGGGACTTGGGATGGGGTGTGTCTTCTTTCTCATCTCATCACATGTCCCGAAGGGGAAATTGCAGTTTGAAAACAGATGCTAGGGCAGCGCCAAGAGTCATGGTCGCCTTCAGTGTAAACTACAATGTAAACTATAATCCATGAGGTGCAGCAGTGCTCCAAAATGTATTCACCAAATGCTATGAATGTGCCACAATGATGAAAGAGGTTGTTGATGTGGGAGGAATGGGGGGGGTATGGGAACCTCATATTTTTTAATGTAACATTTTTTGTGATCTATGTATCTTTTTTAAAAAAGACAAATAACAAAATTTTACATTTAAAAATAAATAAAAAATAAGAAGAGTCATGCAGCACATCTGCACTCACAGGACGCCGCCCTGAAGGTGGAGAGCGGGGCTAGCCCGGATGCTGGTGGCTCAGGGCTGCATGCTCCAGGAACAGAGCTCACCCCATTGGTTCAGGAAAGAGACTTGAAGGAAGAGAGACTTGCAGACTGTCGCCAGGGCTCAGGCAACGAGCTGGACACCACTGCCTCCCCGCTGAGAGGTGCCCGTGTCAGTGAGAGCCTCCTGCCAGCACCCCAGCCAAAGCAGAGATGGTGCACAAGAACCCAGCACCAGGTCCTCAGCCCCCACCTCCACAGGAGCCCCCCCCCCCCCCCGCCAACAACTGGATGCCAGCTGCAAGGGCTCCAGAAGTCCAGAGAGTCAGACCAGGGCCCTAGAGAGGGGGTAGGAGAGATTAGGAGGGGGGAGGGGAAGGGGTAGAGAGAAGAGAGGAGGGAGGGGGAGAGGTGGGGGAAGGGAGGGGGGAGGGGGAAGGGGGGAGGGGAGAGGGGAGGGGCAGGGGAGGGGAGGGTGCGGCCAACATAGAGAGTTCTCAAATGAAGTGTGAGCTGAAAAAAGAAAGTGGCTGCCTGTGATGAGTGGGTATGAGAGGGGAAGCAAAACAGAAGGATGTTTTTACGTAGAATATTGAGGAAATTGAAGAGTTATTAAAAGTAGAACCCCCAAAATATAAAAATTGTTTAGAGTTTACATTGGCTCGACATTTCTCCTCCTCTTGAAGACAGGATTTAGACGTCTGATTTATTACAGAGAGAGTCAAGCGTGAAGAAGAAAAGAAAGCAAGGCAGAGAGAGGTGTTCGCCGGCAGGGAGTAGTCCCACCTTTCTCTCTCCAGAGCCTCTTCCGTGCCCCCACAGCCGAGTCCCCAAGGTACGGGTCCTCCCGAAACAACGTGCTCTGACCCTTCTCCTGTGGCAATCAGCCAGGTGTCTCACCACTACACTTTCTGAAGAAAATTCTCTTTCTGTGTCGAGTATGAGTTGAGTAGCCTCCTCAACAGTAATTCCATCACTTTTGTGAAAATGAGTTACATGGTAAGACACTGAGGTTGCTTTATGGGTTAACCTGATTGGGGAGAGAAATCTTCACGCCAGAGGTAAATAACAGGTGTCTCCTGCGTTCCTGCCCCGCCAGGAGGTTGACGCTCCCCGGCCGTCCTTCCCAACCTCACACTCTTCACTGCTAGACAGTTCTTCATGCAGCACATTCTGCAGGTGGAATAAGACGGAGCAGGGTCGAGGATCAGGGTCAGAGGCGGAGGCTTGACCGCAGGTAGTCTGGGTTTGTATCGTTTCCCCTTTTCGTCAAGCTGGTGCCAGGATAGCAGATCAATCGAGGGCTGTGTCCTTGTTCCAGAGCTTGTGGTCTTAAATTTTAAGATACAAGGTTCACGTCAGGTATAATAGATGTGAGTCAGACCTCTGCAGGTAACTTCCTGTCATTCTTGGTGGGGAGGAATAGGTTGTAAACAGAAATGCAAACATAAAGAACTCTAGGGTAGCTCGGCAAATTGGAAGACAGTCTGGCAGTTCCCCGGGAAGTTAAGTCCCGAACTATCATTTGGCCTGGCAATCCCACTGCTAGGTATAAACCCCAAACAATCAAAAGCAGAGGCTCACACAGACATTTGTACACCCATGTTCACAGTGGCATTATCAGCAATCACCAAAAGATGGAAGCAACCCAAGTGTCCATCAACTGATGAATGGATAAAGAAAACGTGGTGTGTGCACACAACGGAGTCTTAGGCAGGGGTAAGAAGGCATGCAGTTCTGATATATGTGAGAGCACGGATGAATCTTGAAGACGTCATGTTAATGAAATAAGTCAGACGCAAAGGGACAAATATTGTATGATTTCATTGATATGAAATAATTAGAATAAGCAAACTCATAGAATCAGAAGTTAGAATATAAGCTACCAGCAGCCAGGGTGGGCGTAGGGAATGGGGGCTTTCTATTTTCCTTGATGAAAAGTTTCGGTAACGGGTGGAGTGATGGTTGCACAACACTGTGAATGTGATTGACAGCACTGACTGAATTATATATTTGAATGTTGTCAAAAGGGGAAATCGTAGGCTGCATATACGTTATTGTTTTAGCTTACTAGACTGCGTAAAGCAGATAGCATGAAATGTGTTGGCTTTAACAAAGGGAATTTATTAGCTTACAAGCTTACAGTTTTGAGGTTGAAGAACATCCAAATCAAGGGTCTCAGGTGATGCTTTTTTCCAACGACCGGCTGCTGGTGATGCTGGACTCCTCCGTCACACGGCAAGGCACATGGCGGTGGCTTCCCTTCTCTTCCAGGTTTCATGGTTTCAGCTTCTTGCTTCCATGGCTTTCTCTTTCCTCGTATGAATTTCATTCTCTTGTAACAAAGGTAACCACACTAATGCAAAATGTCAATTGTAGGAAAAACTGAATGAGGGAAACTATTTTCTGTATGATTTTTCTGTAAGCCTGCAACTTTCTAATAAAGTATTTTTAATTTAAAAAAGAAAGTCAGTTGTGTTTCCACATACCAGTGATAAACAATTGGAATTTGGAATTAGGTCTAAATCTGACAAGTATGTGCAGGATCTTTATGTGGGAAACTACAAAACACGAGTGAAAAACTTCAGAGAAACCTAAGTGAAGAGAGAGTGTTTCCACGGTCATGAAGCAGAAGCCCAATATTGTCGAGATGTCAATTTTCCCAACCTGATAAATAAATTCAACACAGTGCCAATCAAATCCCAGCAATCTTCTTTGTAGATATTAACAAACTGCTTGTAAACTTTGCATGAAAGTCAAAAGACCTAGAAGAGCCAACACTATACTAAAAATAGGACAAAGTTGGAAGACTCACACGATCTGATTTCAAGATATTGGGGGAATGTGGTATTGGGGGAGCAGATGTGGCTCAAGCAGTTGGGCTCCTGCCTCCCACAGGGGAGGTCCCAGGTTCAGTTCTCAGGGCCTCCTAAAAAAGAAGAGCAAGACAGCAAGCTGATGTGAAGGGCTGATGTGGCAAGCTGATGCAATGAGCTGACACAATGAGATGATACAACGAGATGGTGCAATGTGGAGACACAATAAGAGACACAACAAGCAGGGAGCAGTGTAGTAAACAAAGGCATGTTGTTTCCATGGAAGCAAGTTACTTTCTGACCACTGGGTCATGCTGTCCCTAGAGATATACGTGCAGGTGGCTAAACTCTCTGGGAAACATAACGTTCCAGCAGAACCCAGACTCGATAGCTCAAGTAAGTTGGGCAACAAGATTAATGAGTATATTTGTTTCAATAATATAATAGAACATTATGAGCTTTGGTAACTATCTTATCCACTGTGCACTGTGTTATTTAGAATGAGGTAATGGGAATAGTTAGCTAGAATAGTTGCTGGTTCTCACAATTGCTTGGAGTATATAAAGAAGCCCCTGAAATTAATAAACTTGTCTGATGAGCCTGAGGCTTCAATGCTCGCAGATCCCCTGAACCCAATCTTTCTTTATCTTTCATTCCCGATACCCTCGGGTCCGATGACTCCCACAGAGCAGATGTGGCTCAAGCGACTGGGTGCCTCCCTCCTATGTGGGAAGTCCCAGGTTCAGTTCCCAGTGTATCCTAAAAGAAGGCGAGCCGACACAGAGAGCACACAATGGACACAGAGAGCAGACAGAGCGTGCAAACAATGGGGGGGAGGGGAGGAAAGGAGAAATAAATAAATCTTTTTTTTTTTAAAGACAGTGTGGTATTGGGGGAAGAATAGACAGCCAGATCAATGGAACACAATAGAAAGCCCAGAAATAGACTCACAAATATAATCAATTGATCTTTCACAAAGGTGCAAAGGCAATAGACAGGCAATGGAGAAGAGACAGTTTTTTGCTAGAATAATTGGACATCCCTATGCAAAAACATGGATCTAGACAGGAGCTGACACTCCAAATGCACAAAAAAATTTGTGTTAACGTAAAATTGGTCATAGATCTAAATGTAAAGTACAAAACTGTGACACTTCAAGGAGAAAATATGGGGAAAAATCTACATGACCTTGGGTTTGGCAGTGAGTATTTAAATATAACACCAAAAGCACCACCCATGAAATAGAAATTGATAAGCTGGACTTTATTAAAATTTAAAACTTTTGCTCTGGAAATGGAAAGAAACTAATAAACTGGTTGATAATAGCTGTCAAACACAGATAAAATATTTTTTTCCAAAATACATAAAGAACTCTTAAAACTCAACCACATGAAAACAAACAACCCAATTTAAAAATGGCCAAAAGATCTAAAAGACAGCATATCATGGAAGATATAATAACATGGTAAATAGGTATATGAAAAATTATCAACATCAGTTGTCCTTAGGGAATTGCAAATTTGAATTACAATGAGATACTAGTACATACCTATTAGAATAGCTAAAATCTGAAAACCTGAAAATAACCAATGCTAGCGAAGATATAAAACAACAGGAATTCTCATTCACTGATGATAGGAAGGAAAAGGGGTACAGCCCCTTTAGAAGAGAGTTTGGTGTTTTCTTACAAACTTAAATATAGTCTTATCAATTATCCCACAATCATGCTCCTAGGTTTTACCCAACTGATTTCAAAACTTATATCCGCACAAAAACCTGTATATGAAAATTTATAGCAGGTTTATTTTAAAAGGCCAAAATCAGGCTGCAACCAAGATGCTCTTCAATAGGTGAAAGGACAGAGAAAAGGTGACCCACCCAGCAACGAGGTGCTCTTCAGTGATAAAAGCAGGGGCGGCTCTTGAATGAAAACTGCCCAGCAAAGGGAACCAGTGGAGCCCAGGCTACTGCTCACTGCTCACTGCGCTTTCCATGGAAAATCGGAATTCCTCCTATAGCAACTCGGGGACCCACAGCGTGAAACCACTGGGTGGTCTCGGTGCTTGTGGGAAGTCCGTGCTCACAAGCCATTGGCTCCAAAAGGGGGTGGGGGCTCCACCATGCCCCTGGGGCCCTGGAGTCTCTGGGCCCCCACGGTGAGGCCCAAGCACCCGCTGCTCCCCACAGCCCTGCCTGGTGACAGACCCCGAGCCTGGAGCCCTTGGGTCTCCCCAGGACGGGCCGGGGTCCTCCGGACTGACCCTGCTTCCCCGTCTCCTTCGGCCGTGCTGGGTGCTGGGTGCTGGGGCAGCGGCCAGGTCATCTGCAGCAGGGCTGGGAAGAGACGGGCGGGAGAACTTCTAAAACCTCGGGGCCTGCCTCACTGAACGCGGGCCCCCGGCCGGCTGCCAGACCCCTCGAGCACGGACCTTAGCGTGGGGGCTGGTAAAGAGCTGCTCTAATTCGTAGGAAAATGAAAGGGTGATGATAGGCTTAAAGGTTAGAAATAGATTACATGCTAAGTTAGAAAAACTAAAATAAAGTGAAAAATTAATTGGGGTATTAAAAAAAGGAAAACATCATATACTTTGTTTTTGACGTTTTGCCTTTCATCACTGTAATAGGCGTTGCCCTGTATGTGCAGTGGCGAGGCACTTTCTTTCATTTCTTCCTCAGGGTCTACATTCTTTTTTTTTTCTAATTTTTAATTTTGTCTTCAGAAAAGTTTTAGATCACAGCAAAGTCACATATGCAATATAGGGACTCCCATATATCCAACATCAAACCCTTTCCCCACTTTCCCAGCTATGATCTTTTTACACGTTCGTGTTCTGTTTGCTACAGCTGATGTACAGATACTGACACGTAGCTATTAAACATGGTTCCATTATGGTTTACCTTATGCTTTATATTTTACACTGTACAATTTTCTAAATTTTTATTTATCTTATGTTTTACATTATGTTTTATATTTTAGCCTATAGATTTTATACATTTTTGGTGTAATTTAACATGTCCTATATCCATCCTTGCACGAGTTTGTGGAGCACTTCCACTGCCCCCCAGTTACCCTGCTTCCATCTGTTCTATTCCTCTCTCCTCCTCCCCTCAGAACCAACAGTGACAACCAAGCTTCCCTGCCTGAAGGTCCAGATTCACAGATACTTGCAACAATGCCGAGGGCCTGACATACTAGACTGCTCTAACCCACTGGGAGCCCCCAATTCTCTTGAGAGACACAATTCCCTCTGTCTGAGAACATCAGACCTCCCCAGGATGGGGGTCCACCTTCACTCTCATTGTATGGGTCTCCACCCGATGTTACAACACACTATGTTTGAAAAGGTTACAGGAAAGATAGATCCATGAATCACTTGAATGAAAAATGCCTTTTGATTTTTTTTACTAAAAAAGGATACACTGTGCTGGAGGTAAGTGTGGACTGGGAGGTAAACGTACAGGCCATCTTCTGCCTGCAGGTACGTGCCAGCACGGGATCGGCTGGCTCTAGCTTATTAATCCAGCCATGTGCTCTAAGTCCCTGTTTGTCCCTTACATTGCTGGGAATTGGGTTAGCCTCTCGTGACCTGAACGCGGTCGGCTTCGTTCCTCTCGGACTTCCTAGAGATTTCGCATGAGGAATCGTGGTGCAGTCATGTGGGGAGCAGAGATCCACGGCATACTTTCTCATGGTTTACCTGGTCACTGGTACAAAAGTTTTTTTCTGGGCGACTGTCCTTTTACCTGAATTTGTCCAGGTCTATTGTTTTTATTACAACCTTTCCTGTTTGTCTGAGTTTGCTTGCTGAGCCTTTGTAAATCCTTTTGTCTAAAACCATCTGAGCCACATCTCTGGGATACAATTTACATTGGCTTGTGCTTGCAATTGGAGAATCTTTTTCCTTAATCTATTTTTTTTAAGATTCATTTTTATTTATTTCTCTCCCCATCCCCCTTGTTTTCTGCTCTCTGTGTCCATTTGCTGTGTGTTCTTCTGCATCTCCTTGCATTATCTGGTGGCACTGGGAAACTGTGTCTCCTTTTTTGGTTGTGTCGTCTTGCTGCGTCAACTCTCCGTGTGTGCGGTGCCACTCCTGGGCGGGCTGCGCTTTTTTCGCTTGGGCAGCTCTCCTTATGGGGCACACCCCTTGTGCGTGGGGCTCCCCTATGTGGAGGCGCCCCTGCATGGCACAGCACTCCTTGTGTGCAGCAGCACTGCACGTGGGCCAGCTCACCACACAGGGCAGGAGGCCCTGGGATCAAACCCTGGACCCTCCATATGGTAGACAGACGCTCTATCAGTTGAGCCATGTCCACTTCCCCCTTAATCTATTAATTTAGCCCATTTTTCACTCATTGATATGACGAGTAGGTTTACTCTAGGTCTGATAGCATATTTTAGGTTATTCTTTTTTATTTCTCTTTAGTATTTTTTGACAGATTTCGTGAAATCTCTGTTCTGTTTATGGGTGTTTGTCATTTTAACAATACAGACTGTATTAGGTTTTGGCTCAAGTGAGCATCTGTCCTCTTAAGCTTTTGATTATTGGAATCATCCTTATTTTACTGTCACACTCCCTAATGCAGCTCTCTGGAGTTGGCTCTCCTGCTGCCCTTGCATCTGCAGGTTCTCACACATGGTGCACTGTTTCCCTGTGCATTTTGCAAAGCTGGACCATGAGCCCATGCCCAGGAAGATGCCTTCTGCAGGAATCTTGTGTGGCCTGGGGAAGATATGTCCTTACACGGAGTTGGCATGATCTTTTGCCAGGATCCCAGGGAGTTTCCAGTCGGAATCACTGTGCTTGGTATTTTCTTGAGACGGGGTGCCCAGAAGTCCGCAGTCCTGTGTTTGGACGAGCCTGTGGCTGGGAAGTCCTCGGGGACACAGCTCTTCCCACGTAGAGCCCCGGCTGAGGCTGGCCGACTCTGGGCCTCCCTGTGCCCAGGAAGACTTGCTGCATCTACCTTCCCTGAGGGTGTGGTCTCCTGAGGCTCTGCTTTAGGTGAGGTGCCTGCCCAGGCCCCAGGCAGTCTCCCCGGCCCCTGCACAGCTCAGCTAATGAGACTGAGGTCAGCGGGAATCCACAGCAGCCAGCCATCGGTGCAGCCACTTACGTGGATATTCCACTTTCTCTCTGTGCTTACGCCCGAGGGCCTATTACTTTCTTATGAGCCTGGAAATTGGTTTATAAAACTATTGGTTGTTTTATGCTATATTGGCTCTTTAGACTCTCTCATCTACCATTTTGCCAGACACAGACAATCTCTGATTTGGTTCTTAGTAGTAACAACTGGTCCCTATTTCTAAAGATTCACAAATTCCCCTTATATAGCTCTTCTCTTAACTTAAAAGAAAAAATGTTTAAGCCCTTCCTTAGAACAACATACTGCACCAATACTCCTGGGACACATTAAGTCACAGTTTGGTTGGTGGCCAAGTTCTTTACAATTCTCAGAGCAGAGGCAACATGACTGGCTAAATTGCCCAACAGATTCTCTCCATAATCCCATGGGACCTGCTCAGGCCACGCAGCAGGTGCCCTGTGACCTTTTCCCATCAAGGCTTTGTGACCGTCGTGGTGGCAATTCCACATGTCAGTTTGGCTGTGCCATGGTGTCCAGCTGCTTGGTCAAGGAAGCATTTTATAGCTGGATTTGCATCTGTAACGGTGGACTACATCTACAGCTGATTGCATCTACAATCAACAGGGGAGGCTACCCTCAGCAGTAACTGAGGCTTCGGAAATCAGAAAGAAGTTGTGCCTCAAGTCCAGCAGCTGCTTCCCTTGGTGACACAGACTTGCCAGAGTTCAGAACCGTGTTTATTGGGGTCTCCAGCTGCTCACGGTCTGCCTTTCAGGGCTCAGGCTTGTCAGCCCCCACAGTTGCATGAGCCAATTACTCATAATAAAAAGTGTTTAATGTCAAAATAGATATATAGACACATACACATATAACATCTCTCATTGGTCCTGCTTCTTGGAGAGCCCCCCCCGCCCAATACAGCTGCTGTGGTGGTGACACGCTGTCGCCAAGCTCGCGTCCCCTCAGAGGCTGCCCAGAGCCGCCATCCCCACCCTGCCAAGCCCCTTCCCCGTGCTGGGAGCAGGCCTGGTGGGGAGAGGAGAGCAGGACCTGCTCCTCCCGGCTCCAGGCCTCGGGGTGCCCCGTGCCCCCACTTTCCTCCCAGCCCGTCTCTGCAGTGGCCTTGGCACGAGGCTCCTGGTCTTTGCTCTTCTTTTCTGGCAGGAAGGTGGACGGGCAGGATTCCGACAACGTGACCATCCACACACCAATGAGGAGGAAAATGTTTCCAGTGCAAATAACAGAACCAAGAATGTGCCTGGTTGGGGCAAATCCTGCTGCGAGGACCATTTAACTTGCATTTCAAGTCAGCCCTGGGCTCGCCCCTTTGTTCCAGGGTTCATTTTAATGCCGACATCCTTGAATTCCATTTATTAATTTTCCCTTCTGGAAACGTTAATTTATCTACCTCAACACTTTTTTTTTATTTTTAAGATTTATTTTTTATTTATTTCTCTCCCCTTCCCCCCCCCCCCAGTTGTCTCTTTCTGTGTCCATTTGCGGTGTGTTCTTCTGTGACCGCTTCTATCCTTATCAGCAGCACAGGAATCTGTGTTTCTTTTTGTTGTGTCATCTTGTGTCAGCTCTCTGTGTGTGCGGCGCCATTCCTGGGCAGGCTGCACTTTCTTTCGCGCTGGGCAGCTCTCCTTACGGGGCGCACTCCTTGCACGTGGGGCTCCCCTACATGGAGGACACCCTTGCGTGGCAGGCCACTCCTTGCGCACATCAGCACTGCGCATGGGCCAGCTCCACACGGGTCAAGGAGGCCCGGGGTTTGAACCGTGCACCTCCCATGTGGTAGGCGGACGCCCTAACCACTGGGCCACGTCCGCTTCCCCACCTCGATGCTTTTAAAATGCACTGGGGTTGGGGACAACAGTGGGGGCGTTCACGGGACCTGCTTAGCCTTGGACAAGCTGTCGGAAGTCCACACCTGAGAAAGCACAGCACAGGCTGCCCAGCAAGCGTGTAAGGACCTTACAGGCTTTCAAAGCCCGGAGCCCTTGTTCCCACAGAAACGAGACCGCATCACCATCCCGGGCCTGAAGTTCATAATCAAAACTCCTACTAAAGTGCCAAACACCTAATAGCCAAGACGCCACTTTGCTTGAAAAGCTGAAGGGGTGGAAGGAAGCTGTTGATTAACTGGACACGGGGGCCCTGCGCGGGGGAGCAGGGCTCTGTCTGCGATCGCTCTCCTCCTCTCATCACGTAAGTGGAAACCCGTTAAAAACCCACCACCCTCTGCTGCCCTCCGCGACACGGACACACGGAGCCAGCCACTTTCATCCATGTGTGGCCTTCACGTGACCTTTTAATGGCCCCAGGGAATGGCGGAACCAAGCACAGACGGGCTGAGGAAGCTGGGGCAGCGGGGCCTGCCAGTCTGAGGGTCCCGGAGGTGCGGCTCGGAGCCTGGGCAGACGGCGCTGGGGGCTCGGGGGTCCTGCCCCGGCCGAGACGCACCGCCGTGAAGATGCCCCGGCCCCTGGGGTCACTGCAGCCTCACGGCCGCCTCTGCCCGCCGACCACTCACCGCAGCAAAGCCAGAGGGCGCCGCGGGCTCAGACGCTGAGCCGTCCGGCAGCTGGGCTGGTGGTCGCTCCGTCCTGCTGGCTGTGCAGGTTCCCAGGAGAACTGGTTGAGTCCTTGGGGTGTTATCCACATGGCTTGACTGTTTAATGAGCATTTCAGCTGAAAGTGGTGATTTATGAACGATTTCACTGAATTATTTAACACAGCCTCTCTTTAAGGAACCCCGAGTGTTTAATTAGCATTCTGCTGTGCTCAGTTGAAGATTCACAAATCAGTTAAAAGCTGTTACCTTTTGTCAGTTCAGTAACTTTGCAGAAACCCCCGGGAAATGCACACTCTTCACAGCTCATCCATCTTTACCCCAGTGACATGTTGCAAGTGTATTGCTCTTTCCTGCACGTTGTACCTGATGATTAACGGGGCTCAACGATTTTAGAGGACTGTGCAGTGGTGGTGTTAGATTTTCTCTAGGTTCTTGGCTAAGCTACAAGAAATGAATTTTAAGAGCAAGCCAGGTTAGATAGGCCACTAATTTATTAAAGAATGGTGAGAAGAGAAATGGGAGAAAATAACAGACCATGGGTCCCAGGTAGAGAGGAAGGGGCTGAAGAGTGATAAAGAGGGCTGAGGTATGGACTACAATTCCCTGCTTCAGATTATAAATCTCCAGGTTTACTTGCATATTGATCCAGGTGGGGGGGTGAAGACTGCCAGAACAGGGGGCAGAAGGCGAGACCAGGGATGGACTTGATTTCCCACTCGCTTTTAAAACCATTAATTTTTCTGCGCCATTGCTAATGACAGGGGAGGGGTCCCAGCTGTTTGCTGTTTTGATTGATTGCTCCACCCATCATTTCCCCAGGAGGGCCCAACGATAACGCCCCTGGAGAATATCTGGGGCTTCTCCTGGCTTCTGGAGGAAATCTCGTTCTGAATGGGGGATCTCACAGGTTCTTCCAGCACCATCTTATGGGGTATCCACGGCCACGTGGACTTTCCTGCCAGGATCCAGATCCGTCTCTTGGTTTCCTGTTTTCTAGCCTGCCTAGTGTGGGTGTTACAGGAGAGAAAGGCTCCCTCAGGGCTGGTCTCCTCACTCAGCGACTGGCAGCGCAGCGTCGTTTAAGGATGGCGGTTATGGAGAAACCCAAGTCTGGCTGTTTTGTCACAGGAGAGGGAAACATCCTCCCATCACGTGGGCTTTCCGGCTGGCTCAGTGCCCCACACCCCTCGATTTCCTCCGCCTGCTGTTTTTCCTTCATGATTCTGCACATATTTCTTTGTGGCTCTCATCTCTCCTCGCCTCCCCCATCCGCAGGCTCGTTGGTGCTTTATGCCCCGGAACACTGCCTGGAACACAGACTAGTGAGTTAATGCACGAGCGAATGAAAGCTTTCCTGTGTGTTAATGATACAGGAGGGAGTCGTTGCCAGGTCAGAACACTTAGGGGTGTGTGATGTGAGGGGCAGGTGGCTGGGAGCAGGCTGCCTTCTCCCAGGGTTTGGGGGGTCAGTAGGGGAGCTCAGCCCCCCAGGTGCGCAGCAGCCCCACAGGGTCGGAGGCTCCCAGTGCAGGACCCCCGAAGCGCCAGCCTGACCGCATCTGCAGCCTTGCTCATGTCCTATGACAGGCAGGTCTTGGGGAGAGCGCACTGTCCCTCCAATGGGACACCAAACCCCACAACACCATTTGACAGACAAGGCTGTGGGCCACCCCCGGAGATCACCACCCCCGACGCCGTGAGAGCCAGCGGTCAGAGCAGACCCCAGAAGACGGCCGGGGCCTGGGGAGCCAGACCCCACAGCTTCAGGGGCAGCACACAGGCTGGACAGAGGCAGGGACAAAGGCTCCCTGGGCAGATTTGGGGGAACTGAGGGGCAGTCTTCCCTGGGCCCCCACCCAGCACGGCCCTCAGGTGTCAGGTGAAGGACGAGAGGTGGTGTTCGTGCACCAAGAAGGATGGACCAGGAGGGGCTGCCCGCGGCACGCCCCCCCATCTGGCCCCTTGGGGGTCTGTGAGCCGCCTGTAGAGCCTCACAAGCGGCCGCTCTCCCCACCTCGGGGTGAAGCCCTCCAGCTGTCACCCTGCGCCTTCTGCGGGATTCCACCAAGACGCACCTGGCCAGGTCCACTGACGAATGCAAGATGCACCTGAAAGGACGCTCTTTGCACCCAGGAGGAGGTGTGGAAACGAGGTGGGGGGCAGGTCCCAGGGCCCCGAGTGGCAGCTGGGGTCACCACTCCACCTGGCTCTGGGCGTCCTCAGCTTCCAGGGTCTGGAGGGGGCAAGACGTTGAGCAGCCCGAGGCCGGTTCCCAGCTCCTCCACACGTCCCCGACCGCGCACGGGGGCCCTGGGCTGCGCCTGGCCCCGACCCCCCAGGCCTCCCGCAAAGCTGCACAAACCTTGCAGAGCAGAACACAGCGCGCGGGTCCCGCACAGTGGCTCCAAGAGCGCGGCGCGAACCGCGCACCGTGCTGCCCGGGGCCTGGCGCTCCCAGCCCCTCCAGGGCACGGCTGTCTCGGCGCTCCGCTGCCTGCGCACACCCACGCCATGCCCAGCCCGGTGGGGGTCCCGGAGGCCAGGGGCACGAGGGGTCGTCCTGCCTGGGAGCCCCCCAGGGCCCTCAGAGCCCCTTCCCTGGGAGCCGGGGCCCTTTCTGGGGGACCTAAAAAGGTGTGGGCGATGGGGGTCATCGGGGGGCGCCTGTGGTCCTCCGCCCCCACCCTGCAGCGGGGGCCGCCCTCCCGTCCTCAGCTAAGAACGCTTAGTCTGCGACTGTCCTGTCCTCCTAGCACCAGCCTTGTAAGTGCCCGTGCCCGGCTGTTCTAAAGCTCCTGGACCACGCGGCCCCTCCTCCACCTGGGCCATCGGGGCCGGAGCCCAAGGACCCTGAGCCACCTGCTCTGCGCTTCCCCTGCGCCCGGCCCGCGCACGGCCCCCTCCTGCTCCTTCCTCGTTTACTTAAGCCAGGCTGGTGCCTGGACACCCGGCGCCCGCTGGGCTGGCGACCAGAGGTCCAAGGCTGCCGCGTCCTCCGGCTGCGTCCACTCAGGACGCTGAGGCCAGGGCCGGACACCCCCCAAGGGGGCTCGAGGGCGGCGCAGGGCGAGGGGGGACACGCCGCCTCCACGTAGTGTCCAGGTGGATGACGTTCAAACGCCTGCAGGTCTGCGATGGGCTGTGAGCCGTGCGCGCTCAGGCCAGGACCCAGCTCCCCGCACGCCCTCCTGTCCCCCCCAGCCAGGGCGGGGAGTCCCTGACAGGAGAGTGGCGCAGCCCCCCGGCCAGGGCGGGGAGTCCCTGACAGGAGAGTGGCGCAGCCCCCCAGCCCGGGCACCTCAGCCACACACAGGCAATTCTGGAGAGCACGCGGGACAACGCGGTGAGAAATAAACTGGCAAGGAGCGAGTGGCGGGGACGCCCGGTCTGCGGTGACAGAAACCCGCTGGAGGCGCTGAAGTTACAGCAGGGCTTCCCCGAGCCTCGGGCCTCGCTGCTGCTCTGGACGGGCCTCCAGGAGCTCCACACTCACGTCTCACCAGCTCGGGTTCCTCTCGCCCCCGTGGCCTCCGAGGCCGCCCAGCTGAGGGCGTCTGAGAGGCCGTGGAACCCACCGCCCGCAGGAAGCATTTACCTCTAGGAGGTGAGGTGGCCACATTGGGCACCCAGTGTGCCTTCAAGAAGCGGACTCAACATTTTACAGAGGTAGAAGGGACAGGCCAGGGCCCAGCACGGAACACACCGACCTCGTCCACTCGAGCTCAGGCGGCGCGATAGCTGGCCACCCGGGGAGCTGGAATCCACCGCTGGACGCAGGCGCCAGGGACCCCAGAGCCCAGTGGGCCATGGGGGGCAGCCAGGGGCTTCCTCGAACGTGCATTAGCACCTGAGTCCTGAATGTGATCGTGAAATTTTGCAAAAGATGTACAAATGTGGGTTTTCATGCAAAAAAAGGCACAGCCAGATGCTGCCAACTTCTGGAAACCTGACTTCCCACAAGCTGAGGACTTGCTGGAGAAGAAAATAAGGGGAAGTAGTTTCCGAGGCCAAAGTCCAGCCTTCCACCTGCTCCCAGAGCCACTGAGCACAGCCGCTGCCCACCATTCCAAACAATGCAGCTGTGGCAGCAAGGTTCAGGAAGTAAAGGTGAGGACTAGATTTCAAGACTCCTGACAGCCGCAGGGCTCTGCCTTTCTCGTCAGCAGCTGACTGAGGCAACACTGCAGGTGCACTCGGCTGCCAGCCCCGGGGCAGGGGGCGGGGCAGGGGGAGCCTCACCTGCACCCGCCAGGCCACCTGTGCACTCGGAAAGAGCTTCACCTGCACACACCACGCCCAACCAAGACAGGTTACCAAACAGAGTTTCAATATGGAAATTACCATATGTACGACAGGGCCCCCTAATGCCTCAGGTCTGAGCTAAACTTTTCATCTAAACCCTTGAAATAACCTTTCTGTGATAATTACCACTAAAACCCCCATTTTGCAGAGGAGGAGACTGAAGCTTAGCGAGATTGCCGCTCCCTCGTGAGAACCAGGACCCAAGCGCACACGGTGCCCAACGCCTGGGCGCCAGCCCCACCTCCCGGGACGCAGGCTGCCCTCCACCCGCGCTGCCGCCAGCTGGCCGCGGGCCGGCCTCTCTCGGACACTTCGTCTGCTCTGGGTGCGGCCCAGCCACCGTGCAGGCAGGTGGACAGCGACACCTGCGGCCATGGCTGCAGTCCCCTTCGTGGAGCGACCATACACTCTCTGGCAGTGCAGTGACAGCCTTATCGCCAGTGTCCACCGGGGAATCCAGGCTCCGGAACCCGCCTGCAGGGAGAGGCCCTCGCTAAGGCGGCTGCTCTCCGACCTCTTCGTTTCAGGAGCATCCGGGGGCTGTGGCTTCCTCCACAGCCCCCACAGGAACACGTGCTGGCCCACAGGACCTTCTTTCAGCAGGTTGTTGCAGCACCTTCCCCGAGAGCCTTACGCCCCGTAGCCCCGACCGGGTCCTGAATGCCACCGGTGGGGCTTTTCATGCTTGTCTCTTCTGATCACATGACATCACCTCTTATCCCTCTTTCTCATTTCCAGCTGTCAAATACACTAGGCATAAGTTTGTGTCGTGGGAAGCAGACTTGGCCCAGTGGAGAGGGCGTCCGTCTACCACATGGGAGGTCCCGGGTTCAAACCCCGGGCCTCCTTGACCCGTGTGGAGCTGGCCCATGCTCAGTGCTGATGCACGCAAGGAGTGCCACGCAGGGGTGTCCCCCACGTACGGAAGCCCCACACACAAGGAGTGCACCCTGTAAGGAGAGTCACCCAGCATGAAAGAAAGTACAGCCTGCCCAGGAATGGCGCCGCACACACGGAGAGCTGACACAACAAGATGATGCAACAAAAAGAAACACAGATGCCCGTGCCACTGACAACAACAGAAGTGGACAAAGAAGAACACGCAGCAAATAGGCACAGAGAACAGATAACCGGGGTGGGGGGGAAGGGGGGAGAAATAAACAAAAAAATAAATCTTTAAAAAAAAAATTAAAAAAAGAGCAAAGAGAGGATTATAAACCTTGCAAACAGTTCAGACCCTACAAATGGGGTATCTAATCACAAATCTATGAAGTCATCACCATGAGGAACTTGCCAGAGCCATGACAGAGTGGTTTAACCAGCAGAAAACAGATGGGATTCCTGTGTCCAGAACAATGTGTACCAAACAAGCCAGGTTCTTTTTTGATGCTTTGGGGATGGAAGGTGATTTAAATGCATCATCTGGCTGGCTAACTTGATTTAAGCAATGCCATGGTATTCCAAAGGAGCAAAACTTAAAGGAGATGAAACTGCTGCCAATGAATTTTGTGGTAACTTTCAGGAATTTGTTGAGAGAGAGCATCTACAGCCAGAGCTAATTTATGGTGCTGACCAAACTGTATTGTTCTGCCATCAAGGAAATGTCTGCCATCAAGGGCATCAGCTCTTGAAACCAAGCCAAGTATTTCTGGGTATAGGTCAAGCAGAGAGAGAATCATAATTATGTGTTGTGCAAATGCCACAGGTTTACACAAACTTAATCTCTGAATTGTTGGGAAAGCAAAAAGCTCCATGCTTTCAAAGGAACTGACCTTCCATACCTTCCTGTCACTTATTTCAGCCAAAAGTGTACATGAATAAAACATTCTGTTTTCAGACAGCGGTTTGAAAAATACTTTGTGCCACAGGTACAGAAGCATTTGAAACACAAGGGGTTTCTAGAAAAAGCAGTGCTTCTTTTGGATTACCCTCCCTCCTCCCCAGTACATCCAAATGAAGAGATATTAAATTCAGATGATGGTAAAATAACTGTGAAATATTTGCCACCAAATGTTACAAGTCTAATTCAACCTAAGAGCCAGGGAGTGTTAGCCACAGTAAAAAGATACTACCAGGCAAGTTTTCTCCAGAAATACATGGATGAAGGAATTGATCCAAAAATGTTTGAGGAGAACTAGACAGTGTTAGAGGCAATGCATGAAGTATCAAGAGCTTGGAACACAGTGAAATCAAATACGATAACCAAAGCATGGAAATAAACTTTTTCCTGCCAATGGAGAGAATTCAGGCATGAAAACTGAGGAAGGAGCCATTTTAACAGCTAATTTAGTAACAGTTTTACAGGATACAGAAGACTCTGTGCACGTTGACATTGAGAGTACGCATCAGCGTTTTGACTCGCAGTAATGGCTGGAGCTGTCAGGCGCTAACTGACAAGGACAGAGCTGAGCACCAGCCACGCCTACTGAGCAAAAGCCTTTTAATAAGACTAGAAAAACAGAAACGAATTCAGAGAAGCATTTTACTCATAAAGCTGCACTTGAATGGACTGAAAATTTACTGGATTATCTAGAACAACAAGATGACATGCTTCTGTCTGATAAATTGGTATTAGAGGTTCCAAACAATAAGGAGGAAACAGAAGACCCAAAGTAACAAAAGTCGTTAATAGTTCTTTTTAATTGTTTCATTGTATTTGTATGTTTGTGACTGTTTATCTGGAGTGGAACTTAATTACCTTATTTGAAATGCCATGGATTCCAAGGCCATATGCATTTTCCATTGTGGATTACTTACACTACAGTTCTTTAATTTTGGTACCAGTAATCAAGTGTTGACATATAAAGTGTCCATTTGCTGTTCCTAATCTGCATTACACTAGTTAGATTATAAGGTATCTGAAGCCAGGAAAGGTGTGTCTGATTTGTGCCTGAACTTCATTGTTCTAACAGAGGACCACGCAACCTACAAGTACTTAATAAATTGTACTTAAATTGAAAAAAAAAGGCTGGGCTCCAGGTGTCCACACAGCCCATTCTCAGTCTCAGACTTGGGGTGAAATTCTGAAAACACTACACATATGCTGGAATTCCACGAGTGAGTGGATGCAGGCGGGAGTCAGGTTTTTACTGCTGGACAGGGGTCCACAGAGAGTCAAGGGGAGGGGGCTGGAGAGACCCATGGATTGGATCGAGGGGAGACATGGATTGGATTGCCATGGACTGGAAGGGGAGACCCAGGGCTGAACTCAGGTTTAGCTGGACATGGATGCAGACAGTTCTGGAAAGAAGCATACATAGATACGCATGCACACATGACAGAAGCAGGCACAGATTTGTGTGCACATGTGGCTTAGTCACACATTTACTTCCTGGGTTTGTCATCTGAGAGGGTCGAGCAACAGTGACACCCCAGCGGCAGTGAGCACACCCAGAGCCCGTCTTGGTTTCTAATCCCATTCTCCAACAGAAGGTACCATGATCCTCGGAGAAATGGCTGATTCTAGGACCGAGGCAAGGAATATACAAGGTGAGCCAGAAGCATCATGTAGAGGCAGAAAGTGAGGAGGGGCTGTTAGTTAATAATAAATACATAAATCTGTCAGAAACTCGAAGCCAACGGAGAGTTCCAGGAGCCAACAACAGGATAATTTCAGTAGCAAAATGAAGTGCTATTGGAATATAACCCAAAGCATAAAAACATATCCACAAATCCCTTCTAGTATAAATAAGTGATTGGATAAATAAATAAATGGGGGGAGGGCAACAAATCTCCCACAGAAAATTCCAAATAATCTAGGAGGCTCCACCCTGGAGGAGCTGAAGCCTAAGTCCCCTCCCTCAGGGTGGACTGCGCAGAGGGACTTCCTTCCAAGGAACACAGAAGGAAAGTGGGAAAAGGAGCGACTTCACATGGAGAACCCGACCAACACGACCTCAGCCGGGTCAAGGTCAGTGTCAGCACCCACGAGCCCCGTCGCTGGCGGGCAGCCTGGACACGACGTGGAGAAGGGCACACTCCCTCGGGGGGCTTCCTCTCAGCAGCCCACGACCCCAGACTAATCAGGAGAGAAACGCCAGACAAGTCCAAATAGGGGGTGTGCTGTAAACAGCATGTCAGCTCACACTCCTTTCTCTACCGAAGCCGAGTCCTCTCCAATGAAGTGGGAGGTGTAAAATTGGAAGACAGTTTGCTGTTGTCTTATCCATTACCAACTGCCAAATTTTTTTCCTAAAAGCATCACCTCAAAAACACTTCTGAGCGTGTCCCAGGTGAGCCCTGCAGATCCACAGGGGGGCTTCTGGTCTACCAGTTCCCACGTCGCCAGAGGTAACCTTGGCCAAGAAGTGTGACCACGGCAAGGGTGCGCTCTCGGTGGGACAACGGCCCACCCTGGCCTGGACGTGCTCCAGCTCGGGCTCCTGCCTCGCTCCGCTCTCCTGCCCGAGACCCCACTGCCTGGCTCCTGCCCTGGTGGGAACGGGGGCCCTGGAGCAGGCCGTGGAGGAGAGCGAGTGCGCTGGGTCCTCCCGGTCCTCCCTGGGCCTGCTCACCTGCCTGTCTCTGAAACCCCTCCTGCGGCACCCACCCTCACGGCCACCCCCCTGTCCTCGCCTCTCCTACCCTCACCTCCCCCTGCCTCTGTCTTGTGGCTGATACACACGTGGACATACAAGGAGCTGAGTCCACCGTCACAGATGGGCTCCTCTCTCCGCCGCAGCGCTGCAGTGTCCCATCCCCTCTAGGAAGCTCCAGGACCCTTTACAGACACCAAGAGCAGGCACCCACCGAGAAGGCAACATGATCCCCATGTCACCTTCTATTAGTCCATTGGTGGCTTGTAAAAGATGATCTCTTGGTAGACTGTAAATAAAAGCAAAAAAAAGATCAAGCTGTTCTCAACGTGAAAATGGCACTGATTCCCATTTTCCACTTACCAGGAGCTGCATTCCAGATGCCTCGTGTTAGAGGCTTACAGTAATTAATGAGCAGTGGCTCAGTTTCCCCTGATACGCACTGGGGAAAGGCTAACCCCATCCTCCATAAGCTTATGTGTCCAAGGGCACGGCACTTCCCACAGGTTAAAGAAAGAAACCACCTAGAGACGGGAGTAAAGGGAAATGGAAACCTTCCCTACCTGCACATCAGAGGGAGATAAAACTCCTACAGAACAAAGAAACATCTGCTCCTGCAGCATTCCAAGAAACCATAGCTCCCTAACCCACTATCTTCTACTCACTATCAGGGAAAGTTCCACCTCTAAGGGCTTCCCATTGGCCCCTGCACTTTACTGGGCCCTCAACCCCCTCCCACCAACTATCATTCCCCGCCTAGGAAAGTTCTGTATAAACCCAAATCCCCCTTTCAGGAGCAGGCTGAAGTGTCTCTTCAGACCGCCCCCCCCCCCCTTTGGAGAGCTTCCCAGGAAATTCTTTCTCTGCCTGTGGCCATGTCAGTCTCCATGTCCCAGTGAGCCCCGTTTTTCTCCAGCACCTAGGCGAGATCAGTGTCCGCGGTCTCTGAGGACCCCGTGCCCAGGTTCTGGGCCTCGATTCCTGGCTCGGCATTTCCCAGGGAGCTTTGGGGGAGGTTTCGCCCCCACACCTGCCATCAGGCTCTGGATGTTTCCTGGCGGCGGCTCCCGTGCCCGCTCCAGGGAAGCGCCATCGTTCCGCACCTCGGAACGTGTTCTCTGCTTTGGGAAGCTTGAGGTCCCGTGGCCCTGACCTGCGTAGTTTGCACAGCACCATCAAAGAGAAAACCCGGCTTCGCTGAGCTTCCCTCAGACTCCCCCCTCTCACAGCGCCTCAGGAGTCTCGGCACTGATTCGTGGGCTCACCTGGGCCCAGAGCAGAGCCACAGCAGGGGAAGCAGCGCCCAGATACCCACAGGTGTGTGCACCCTTCACCGTTTGCCCATTTGGGGAGTTCGTGGCTACAACATTATTTTCAAAATGAGTATTACCTGCAGTTTTGGACCGTCATGTTTAAAGCCTCTGGGAGGGCGTGTGGTGTTTATTTGGGGTCTCTCCTCTCAGCCCCCTTCAGCTCTCTGTCTGCGGCTAGGGCTGGACCCCTCACCGCCTCCCTGAAGGCTCCACCTCCTTCCACGTCCAGAGCAGCCACAGGGGAATGGAGAGGCCGGCCTCCAGCCCCTGCAGCTCCTGCTTCAACGGCTCAGCCCCCAGGGCCCTACAGCAGCCCAGCCCACCCTCGGGGGCTGAGGGTCCCACACCCATCCCACCTCCTGTGGCCTTCGGCTTCTCGCCCTTTGCTTCTGACCTAACAGTGGTCTCTGCCTCTCTCAGTAGAGAGGAGATCCCCCCCATGCCAAGCCCAATCCCCAGCACCTGTGAATACGTTTCCTACACAGACTTTAAGGCACGAAGATTACAGACCCTAAAACTGGGGGGTCTTCTGGGCTATCCATGTGGGCCCAGCTTCACCCCCCGAGCCCCTAAAAGCACAGAGCTCTCGGCTCCACCCCTTGGAATCTGCCACACCTCTCCCCACGTGTAGAGTCTTCTCGCAAAGCCAACATGCGATATTTACCTTTTTCATGGGGTGCACCACCAAGGGCTGCTCGAGAAAGAACATTCTAGGCCACACGAGGGGGCAGTGGGCTTTGGCCATGGGCTGCAGGGCCCTCCGGTCCCCGGACCTGGATGGGGCCACACTCTGCCCTGACAGTGGACGCCGGAGCCGCCGCAGCCCCTCTGGGCACCGTCAGGTCTGAGCTGGGGCTTCCCAGCCCCCCACTATCCCACTCCCCACCTTCCCAGCCCCAGCGGGCGGCCCCCCAGAGAACGGTGTCTCCCGCTTGCTCTCCAGCATTTCCTGGAGAATAGAAAGCGCCCGTGCTGGGCCTCACAGATGAGCCCTCGGCTGGGCCCGCGGGTCCAGCTGGTTCTGCCATCCGTCCACAGCGGCAGTCAGGTGCGACGATGCCGGTGGCCGGGACGCGTGCCGTGTGCATGGCCAGGGCGCTGACCAGCTCGCAAAGGCCGGAGCCACGGTGACTTTAGGAAGAGGCCGCCTCGCTGTCCTGGTCTCTGACAGCCGCTGGGCGACGTGCTAGACACAGGGTTGACTAGTGACGAGCTAATGGTCCCGTGTCCACACCGAGGCGTGTCCACAGCCTCACATGGGCTTCTGTCCACAGACCGTTACGCTCCTGCGCCGCAGCGCACCTCGCTGCCTTCTCGCGCTCAGACGGGACAGCAGCTGCGCACTGCAGTGGAGCCCCCGACAGGAAGCTCAGGAATGAGAGGAAACAGCCCAGACCATGCGCAGAACGGACACGCGCTCACAGCGTGACCAGCACGACGGCAGAGGCTGCCCCGGGCGGCAGCGCCAAACCTCCCCATCCGGGCGGTGAACGTCGTGAGCTGCCTTAGCATCGCTGCGGGCGTGTCTTAGTGAGGAGGCAAACCCACAGCCTGCAAATAACGAGGCTCAATGCTATTAACTTTATGCACAACAGAACATTTTAAAAAGGAGCGGCTGCAGACCCAGGGGATTCTGAAGAAAGCCTGCCCGCCTCGTGCGCCTTACCCACCCTAGAAGCACTTCCTTCCTCTCTACGGAGCTGTTCTCGAAATTGTGAGGCCTTTTAAGAAACGAGGATTTATCAGAAATTAATTTATGAGTTAAACTATCAGAAAAAGTTGTAAATTTTCACCACTTCCAGGTAAGTGTGCTTTTTTGTCAGATAAAGAAGGAGACATTTAAGGATTCAAGGGAACAATTTCCTACTTCTGGTTTTCTGTAATAGTAGTATAATCCTGCAGGTTTCACATTTGCAAGAGTTAACTAACTTCGGTGACTTGAACCATTCACAGAAATGCTCTAGTTGGCACTAGAGGGTTTTTCATTTGATGTTTGAATCTTGCATCTACCGAGTGTGGCACTTAAAGAATGCAATCTGCAAACCCTCGTCTGCAGTTTCCCAAAATTGAGCCCAAAACCTACAGTAGATGGCTCACGTCCTCTTCTCAGCAGGAGAGTTGCCTCTGCTCAGTTCCGTTTGTTTGTAACAGTCGCCATTCCTCACAGCCGTGACAGGGCAGCCGCCGCCCCGAACTCTCCCCTCCCTTCTCGGGGCCCCTGGAGCTGTTTCCAGCGCCCTCGGAGTGGCAGCACGGACACCAGACACCCATTAGGGCTGTCCAGAAGCGAGGGAGAGCTCCTCAGGCAGGGGGAGTGGGGAGGGGCCCCCAGGACCAGGGCTGGGCTGGGGGCCGGGCCCAGCAGCTGGAGGCCGCAGCTCCTGATGTCCCTTTACTCCTCTGGCCACTGGTTCCTCATCAACTCCACCCAGTAGATTTAATAAGAAGGTGGGAGCTTGGAAGGGGACTGGAGTACCAGGTGAGGAAACAGAAGGGGAGGGGAGGGGGAGGAGGGGAGAAGGAGAAGGGGGGAGGGATGAGGGAGGAAGGGGGAGGAAGGAGGGGGAGAGGAAGGAAGGGGAGGAGGGAAGGAAGGAAGGGGAGGGGGAGGAAGGAAGTGGAGAGGAAGGAGGGGGAGGAAAGCAGGGGAGAGGAAGTAGGGGGGAGGGAGGAGGGGAGAGGGAGGAGGGGGAAAGGAGGGGAGAGGAAGGAGGGGGGAGGAAGAAGGGGGAGGGAGGAGGGGAAAAGAGGAGGGGAGAGGGAGAAGGGGGGAGGGAGGAGGGAGGAGGGGAGAGGAAGGAGAGGAAGAGGAAGGAAGGGGAGGGAGGAGGGGGGAGGAAGGAAAACTGGGCTCAGGGCCGGCGTGAAGCCAGTTTTGCCCCCTCCGTGGCACACACTGCCAAGAGGCCGTGCTTCCGGCATTGTACGTGGCCGTCTGCACCGTCCGTGGTTTCCTTCTCAGACCAAGGCAGAGCCATTTGTGTCCTGCTGTTTCCTCTACCGTAAGCTATTCGCCACCACGAAATGTTATAATGTTAATAACGGAACAGAACCCAGCACGAGCAGCAAGGCCGCGGCCAGGCTCCAGCCAGGAGCTCGTTCAGGATAGTTTCAGGGAAGTTCCAGGTGAGGATCCAGTGTCCACGGCAATGACTCAGACTCGCCGCTTTACCCACCAGAAGTGGTGTAAATTCTACTTCCCACGTTTCCTGGGTCCCATGACAACATGGTTACTTTTGTTTGTTTGTTTTTAAACCCATTGGGTTGGAAGGTGAACAACTTGACTTTAAGGAGCAAAGGGCCTTTCTGATGGAGCCTGGCCTGAGAGGAAAGCAGCTGCAGCCACTGGCCAGCTGCCACTGAGTGGAGAGGGTCGGGACGCGCTTCCCATCGGCATTGGCAGAGTGGAGTCGAAAAGAGCTCTCCCTGCAAAGGAGTTATTCCTGCAACCAGCTGCACTGCCCACGCCACACCTGTGATGAGCCACGCTGCCCACGCCACACCTGTGATGAGCCACGCTGCCCACGCCACACCTGTGATGAACCACGCTGCCCACGCCAGCACCTGTGATGAGCCACGCTGCCCATGTCACACCTGTGATGAGCCACGCTGCCCATGTCACACCTGTGATGAACCACGCTGCCCACGCCAGCACCTGTGATGAGCCACGCTGCCCATGTCACACCTGTGATGAGCCACGCTGCCCACACCACACCTGTGATGAGCCACGCTGCCCACACCACACCTGTGATGAACCACGCTGCCCATGTCACACCTGTGATGAGCCACGCTGCCCATGTCACACCTGTGATGAGCCACGCTGCCCATGTCACACCTGTGATGAACCACGCTGCCCACGCCAGCACCTGTGATGAGCCACGCTGCCCATGTCACACCTGTGATGAGCCACGCTGCCCATGTCACACCTGTGATGAACCACGCTGCCCACGCCAGCACCTGTGATGAGCCACGCTGCCCATGTCACACCTGTGATGAGCCACGCTGCCCATGTCACACCTGTGATGAGCCACGCTGCCCACACCACACCTGTGATGAGCCACTCTGCCCACACCACACCTGTGATGAGCCACGCTGCCCACACCACACCTGTAACAAGGCACACTCCCACACCAGCACCTGTGGCAGCTCACCGTGGAGTGGCAGCACGTTCTTCCCCTTGGTCTCTGCCAAACAACCTCAGCTCTTACGACGACTCCAGTCCCGACTTTGCAGCCCCACACTGGTTCGTAATCCTAGCAGTGGTAAATCGTGCCCCCAACATGGAAGATTTTAGTAACACCAGTTGTCCGACTTATTGCTCACCACTTTTACTTTCTTGCCATTCATTTTTCTCTATTATTTCAATAAAACAGAGTTTATCCATGTCATCACTTCTAGGCTCTAATATTGTTAGAACAATGAGTATTGATTGCTGAAACATTGTCCAATAATTTAAAAAACAAAGTTTAATACCCTCTATTAATATTTGGTCAATAGTTTCAACAAGATTAAATACATCATTTTTAAGTAATCAAAAAATACATACTTGTTAAGACTTTTTGCTAGCATTACCTACTTATTTTAACGAAAACACCTATAAGCTATAATAAAATTTGATTTATGACCTTGATAAAAATTGAAGAGATTTAAAAAATAAATAAATAATTAAAAATAAAAAATAAAAAAAAATAAAAGACTATGTAAAGAAAAAAAAATTGAAGAGAGTTTGAAGTCTTATAGGAAAAACAACATAGTCATCACGTGGGTATTTAGGTCAACAACATTGAAATTAAGGGGGAAAAAATGTCTCTCCATAGAGAGTATTGGAGAGAGAAAATTTTTAAATAAAAAATATGCAATGTCCTTTAAATTTGCTACTGGCTTACTTGTATTGATCTACTAAGTTGCTTCATGCTAAATAGTCTTCAGGGTGACAACTAGACAAATACTATTTAGCACATTTTGCTGGCAGTGTTCTCCCTTTTGGAAAAGGGTCTTTCAGTTCTGTCCACAGGTTCAAGCACAAACACGCAAAAGGGTCTGAGAAATCAACCGTGTTCACCGCGTTCTGTCAGCTTCTGAGACGGTTGTGTGGTGGTGGTGGCTGTAGATTATGCTTCAAAAGCCCCTAGTCTAGTGTGTGTTGCAAATTAAACACACAAGCATAAGTGTTGTAACACTGGGAAGTTCTGCTCACCTCTTTAATAACTGAAATGTTGGTTTTCTTCCATTTAATAGAAAACCCAGATTGACAGCTTCTGTTAAACCTCAGTAATTATTTCCACTCCAGATACTCCCCTGAAAATGGACATGGTCATGGCTTCCAATCTGGGCTCTCACAACAGTGCTCTGGATGTTCCATCCCCACGTGCACACACACACCTGCACACATGCACACACCTGGGCCAGGTAAGCAGGTAGGAGTAGAAGCACAGGATGTAGGATCAGCAGATCTTCAGCTTTAGCACATACCACAAAATGCTGTGCCTGAAACTTATAAAGACTTACTCTATTCTCAGCAGGGTGAGAGTTCTGGTTGCTTCATCCCATCCCCAAAGCATCGGATTGCCTCCCTCTTGTATTTTAGCCATTTGGTGGGTATGTGCTGGTTTCACGTTTTGGCTTTAACTCCCATTCCCTAATGAGCAATGATGTAGGTGTTTTTCCCATATTTGATAGCTATTTGGATATTTTCTTTAATGAAGTACCTGTACAAGTCTTCTAACTATTTTTCTACTGGGTTATGGGTCTTTTTAAAATTAATCTGTAGGTGTTCTTTACACATATTGGGTAAGAATCATTCAGTATATGTATGCTGCCTTAGTTTCCTAGGCTGCTCAAGCAAATACTGTGCAATGGGTTGCCCTAAACAATGGGAATTTATTAGTTCACTGTTTTGAAGCCAGGAAAATGTCCAAATCAAGACATCATTGGGGGTGTGGGGTATGGGGTATGTGGGAACCTCTTATATTTTTTAATGTAACATTTTTTGTGATCTATGTGTCTTTAAAAAAAAAAAGACTAAAACAACAACAACAAAAGACATCATTATGGTGATGCTTTCTTCCCAAAGACCAGCCGACAGTGATCCTTGGCTCCTCTGTTACATGGCAAGGCAGATAGAAGCATCTCCTGTCTTTCTCTCTGCCTGCCTGAATATCATTCTCTTGTAAAGGACTCCAGTAAAAGGATTAAGATGCATCCTGATTGAGGTGGGCTACACCTTGACAAAAGTCCTTCTTACAGTGGAGTCACACCCATAGGAGTGGATTAGGTTTAGGAACACTTTTCTGGGGGTATATAGACCTTCAAATCACATATGTATATAGAGAGGAGTCAATATGGATAGACAGATATAAACGTCTTCTTCTGTCACCTGCTGTGATGTATAGGCTAATGTGTCAACTCAGCCAGGTAAGTGTGCCCACTTGTTTGCCCAAGAAAGCTCTAGGCTAATTGTAATACAAGGACATTTATGGACTTTAGTCACCAGTGAATTTACTGCATACATGGCTGATTACATCAACAATGAACCAAGGAGACTGCCATCAGCAGTGAATGACATTTTATCCTGTCAGTTGAATACCTTAAAAGGGGAAGGGATTTCAGCACTTAGAATTTTCCAGCTTGACTTTGGACAGTCAACATCTGGGAACTCATCAAGGACTTTCATCAAAGGCCTTGGTTTGAAACCTGCCTACGGAACCTGGACTTTTGCATCTGCACAACACATCAGAGAATTTTATAAAATCTCGTACTATTTACAGGTATCTCCTATTGATTCTGTTTCCCTAGAGAACCCTAACTAATATAGCTTGACACCAGAAATGGTTCTTGAGGAACAGAATGTCTGAAGTGATTCTGGGAGTTTGGCAATTCACTCTCTACTTAATTGGACTCAAGGGTACTAATGATCAAGAGGCCACTAACAGCCCATGGCATAAGCTGGTAATGGAGATATGCAAAATATCATCACTGGATTCAATTACTTCCATGTTTATAAGAGGCAAGGATCTGGGTGAGTGTTTTCAACATCCTAACAGAGTTTTGCGGAAATAAAAGTTACAATGATGTTGGCAGGCTCTTCCTAGATACTCTGGATACAGTTACAAAAGAAAGAGATGAGCTAAAGTCTTCAAATTTGCAACTTAATCACCGCATGAATGATGTAAACGTTTCTATGTATACTCTGAAAGAAAATCTTGTTTCATGCTGCCAAAGACTTGAGATGTCTGAAAACCAGACTCAGAATCTCATTTTATGAGTAGCAGAGTTACAAAGGAAACTAAAATCTCAACCTCTCAGGGTGTCTGCTGTTAAAGTGAAGCCGTTGATTAGAAAGGAGTGGAACCCTGAGGATTGGAATGGAGACATATGGGATGATGATGATATTGGTGGGGACACTGGAACCCTAAATTCTTCTGAGACTTTCCCAGATAAACCTGCCATGGCCTGCCCTGTGGAGAGCACACTTTGTCAACCTTGAATCACCCAGCCTCAAGCCTAGCCCAGGGAATCTGGGCCTCCTTCCAGCCCTGAGGTGGGCACCAGCCAAACTAAAGCCTGCACTGGCCAGCATCTGTCCTGCCACAGAGAGTCTGGTTCTCCTCCCAGCCCTGAGGTAGATACCAATAAAACTCCAGCATGGACTGCCCAGCCTCCACCCTGCCCTGAGGAATCTGCCTTCCAACCTCTGCCTGAAGAGATTAATTCTGTTTTACCAGATGAAAATGCAGAAGAATGCCCTGAAGTCAGTAGCTTGCAAGACATTTCTAATTCTTCTCCTTTACCCACCCCTACCAATCCTCTTTGAGAACTATTGCTAGACTAAAATCACAACAAGTCCCCAAAGGTGAAATACGAAGTGTGACCCATAAGGAAGTATGCTATACTCTAAAAGAACTCCATGAGCTTTCCTACCTATACAGGTATGTGTGGAAATGGATACTAAGGGTACAGGATAATGGTGAAAGGAATATAAAGTTGGGCCAGGCTGAATTTATTGATAGGGGCCCCATAAGCAGAAGTTCTAGGTTCAACACTGTAGTTTGAGGGGTTAGAAAGGGCTCTAACATTGTTCAGTTGGTTGACTAAAATATGGACCAAAAGATGGCCTAGCATGTTTGCAGTTAAGATGCCTGATGTTCCCTAGTATTCTGTAGAAGAGGGAAATCAGAGGCTTAGAGAGATTGGAATGCTAGCATGGATTTACCATTTGAGAGTTGCCCACCCACCCCAGGAATGTCCAGAGGACACGCCTTTAACCAGGACTGTGAGGAATAAATTTGTTAAGACTAACTCCATCTTCCCTGAAGAGCTCTGTGGTTATTCTTCCCTGTAGTCCAGACATTACTGCAGGGAGGGCTATAATGAAATTACATTCCTTAAACATTATGGGGGTGATTGGTTCTCAGGCCAGTAAAAGTCACTTATCTACAGTTAATCATCAAAGACAAGGTGGGTGTGGCTACTTTGAAAGGCAGATTCAAAGCAGCAATCAAAATAATCTGAGTCTCACAGAGTTGTGACACTGGCTAACAGATCATGGGGTACCTAGAAGTGAAATAGATGGGCAGTCTACAAAATTTCTTCTGAATCTGTATAAGCAGAAGAGTTCTCAGTCAAGTGAACACAACCCTAATCACAGCCTCTTAATCGATTCCCATACTTGAGACAGTTTACAGACCCAGAGCCCCTTGAATGAGGAGAAGCCCAGGTTCCCTTGGGGAAACATCCTGTCCAACTGCCAAAAATTTATACTGTTAATCTTCCTCCCAGCTTTCCTGAAGGAGACCTATGGCCTTTTGCCAGAGTAACTATGCATTCAGAAAAGGAAATGATCAAGTACTTTGGGAATTATTAGACACTGACTCAGAAGTGGCATTAATTCCAAGAGACCCAAAGCATCACTGTGGTCCACCAGTCAGAGTAGGAACTTATGGAGGTCAGGTGACTGTTGGAGTTTTAGCTCAGGTCATCTCACAATTGGTCCAGTGGGTCCCCAGACCTGTTCTGTGGTTATTTCCCCAGTTCCAGAATGCATAATTGGAATAGATGTACTCAGAAACTGGCACATTGGTTCCCTGACTTGTGGAGTGGGGGCTATTATGGTTGGAAAGGCCAAGTAGAAGCCACTAAAACTGCCCCTGCCTGGTAAAATAGTAAATCAAAAGCAATACCACATTCCTGGAGGGATGGCAGAGATTAGTGCCACCATCAAGGATTGGAAGGAGGCAGGGGTGGTAGTTCCCACCACATCCCATTCAACTCTCCTATTTGGCCTATGCAGAAAACAGATGGATCTTGGAGGATGACAGTGGATTATCATAAACATAACCAGGTGGTGACTCCAACTGCAGCTGCTATCCCAGATGTGGTATCATTGCTTGAGCAAATCAACATGTCCCTTGATAACTTGTATGCAGCTGTTGATCTGGCAAATGCTTTGTTCTCAATTGCCATTAGTAAGGACCACCAGAAACAGTTTGCTTTCAGCTGGCAAGATCAGCAATACACCTTCACTGTCCTGCCTCAGAGGTATATCAACTCTCCAGCCCTATGTCATAATGTTGTCCACAGGGATCTTGATCATCTCTTTCTCCCACAAGACATCACACTCGTCCATTATATTGATGATATCTTGTTGATAGGACCTAATGAGCAAGAAATAGCAAAGACTCTAGACTTATTGGTAAGGCATTTGTGTGAGAGGATGGGAGATAAATACAACAAAAATACAGGAGACTTCGACCTAAGAGAAATTTCTAGGTGTCCAGTGTTGTGGGGCATGTCAAGATATCCCTTCTAAAGTGAAGGATAAGTTATTGCATCTGGCCTCTTCTATAACAAAAAAGAGACACAATACTTAGTTGGTCTCTTTGGATTTTGGAGACAACACATTCCTCATTTGAGTGTGCTACTCTAGCCCATTTACCAAGTGACCATAAAAGCTGCTAGTTTTGATTAGGGACTGGAACAAGAGGAGACTCTGTGACAGGTCCAGGCTGCTGTGCAAGCTGCACTGCCACTTGGGCAATATGACCCAGCAGACCCAATGGTGCTGGAAGTTTCAGTGGCAAATAGAGATGCTGCCTGGAGCCTCTGGCAGGTCCTTATAGGAGAATCACAATGCAGACCCTTAGGATTTTGGAGCAAAGCCCTGCCATCCTCTGCAGATAACTGCTCCCCTTTTGAGAATCAGCTTTTGGCCTGCTACTGGGCCTTAGTAGAGGCTACATGCCTAACCATGCACCACCAAGTTACCTGACACCTAAGTTGCCTATCATGAGCTGAGTATTGTCTGACCCACCAACCATAAAGTTGGGTGGGCACAGCAGCACTCCATCATAAAGTAGAAGTGGTATATACAAGATAGGGCTTGAGTGAGTCCTGAAGGCACAAGTAAGTTACATGAGGAAGTAGCCTAAATGCCCATGGTCACACCCCTGCCATGTTACATTCTCTCCCAGCCCACAGCTTTGGCTTCTTGGAGAGTCCCTTACAATCAGTTGACTGAGGATGAGAAAACTTGGGCCTGGTTAACAGATGGTTCTACAAGATATTCAGGTACCACCCAAGAGTGGACAGCTGCAGCACTGCAGCCCCATTCTGGGACATCCCTGAAGGACAGTGGTGAGGGCAAATCCTCCCAGCAGGCACAACTTCAAGCAGTGCACCTAGTAGTTCATTTTACTTGGAAGGAGAATGGCAGAAGGTGCATTAAAGTCAATGGAAAATTACAACAACCCAGTCCAAGCAGGACTAACAAAGGCACAGAATCTTCAGAAAAGAATGTTTGGGTCACCCCAGTGCACTCACCAGGCAAAGAACCATGGCCAGCTAAGGTGCTTGCTGAGGGTAATGGGTAATAAATATGAACTTTGACCATGCAATCAGTTACAGAAATGGACTGTAATGGTCATGAATCTTTCATCCTTGTTTTGTTATGAGTATGATTCTATGTGTACATAAAAAGAATTTCTTTGTTTTCCTCCCTAACCTTCTTCCTTATCATATGGCAAGTTGTATTAGTTTCATTTCATAATATTTAAGGATATCAAGTTAAAGAGTGACTAGTACCCAAGGACTTGCACCATATTCTGTAGGGAATTAATGCATTTCTGGTTGTATGCAAGACAGTTGAATATTATTAGGCAGAAATAAATATATGCATGTCTGCTTTGTTTTTATTTAGAGACTAAGTATGGCTTAAGGTGATGCGTTTGGTTGTCAAGTTGATATGGGGTAGACTGTGATGGTTAGGCTAATGTGTCAACTCGGCCAGGTAATTGTGCCCAGTTGTTTGGTCAAGGAAGCACTGGGCTAACTGTAATACAAGGACATTTATGGACTTAAGTCCCCTGTGAGTTTATTGCATACATGACTGAGTGCATCTAAAACCAGTGAGATTGTCACCAGCAATGAGTGATGTTTTATCCAATCAGTTTAATGCCTTAAAAGGGGAAGTGATTTTAGCATTCAGAGAGAATTTTCCAGCTTGACTTCAGACAGCCAACATTTCCTGAGAAATCATGGACCTTCATTGGAGCCCCTGGTTTGCAGTCTGCCTGTGAAATTTGGACTTGTTCATCCACATGGGCACATTAGGGAATTTTCTAAAACCTTATATTATTTACTCCTGTTGATTCTATTTCCCTAGAGAATCCTGACTAATACACTTGTGTTTTAACTTTCTTAAATGAGTCTCTTGGTAAACAGATGTTCTTAATTATGATACAGATCAAATGCAGCCAATCTGTTTGTCACATTTGTTGAGTGTACATGCCCTGCTTAAGACATCTTCACCTCACCAAGAAGCTGAAGATAATCCCATGCTTACTTCCAAAAAATTGATTATCTTACCTTTCCTATGTAGATCTAAAGTGCAAATGAAATAGGGAGTTTATGGTAGGGACTTTGGAAAGAGTCCAAATTCCTTTTTTTCACACGGATATCACACGGATATCCAATTTTACTTTATAAATGTCCTCCCTCCAGTACAAGGTCCCACGTTGTCATGAGTCAGGTGAAAATTTCTGTGGGAGTCCGTTTCTGTTCAACTGTTTCAATTTGTCTATTTTTGCATCAACACCACACTGTTTTAATTTCTGCGCTTTTAAATAAATTCTCCAGCTTTGTTCTCAAAATTGCCTGAACTGTCCTTGGTCATTTACATTACTCATCATATTAGCTGTTTATTGCTCTGTAACAAATTACCCCAAAGTTTAGGCTGCTTAGCCATGTGCCAGGGCTTGACTGGAGGAGGATCCCTCCCAAGCTCACTTCAGGCTGCTGGGGTCTCCAACCCCACCACGTAGGACCCTCCATAGCTGCTTGAATGACCCCATGACAGAGAAGCTGAGAAGAAAGCGAAAGAGCCAGAGAGCCTTCAAGATGGAAACCAACAGGCTCTGTGTCCCCTCACCTCACCAGTGACATCTTGTTACTTTGCCATATTCTGTTCGTTAGAAAGAAGTCCCTGGGTCCATCCCACACTCAAGGGCAGAGATGAGAGAAGGGAATGGCTACCAGGAGGCAAGGCCATCAGGGTCATCTCAGAGGCTACTACACACATACACATTTTTAAATAAGCTTATTGATGTCCCAGTAAAGAACCTACTGGAATTAGAATTGCATTGACTTTGTAGTCAGGGGGAAATTGATATTTTAAAAATATTTAGCCTTTTGTTTAGGTTTTCTTTTATTTCTTTTAGTTAAGATGTGTAATTATCAGCGTAGAAGATTAGACATTGTAGCAGTTTGTTATAATTGATGAATTCCAAAAAGAAATATTGGATTATATTTGTAATCTGTTCTGTACCTGGGCCTGATTGAGTTATGATTAGGGCATTGAGTCCCCAACCACCAAGGGGTGGGGACTCACAGATAAAAGGCATGGCAGAGAATAGAGTTGGGGGTTTTCTGATGTTAGGGTTTGATGCTGAAGACCCAGGAAGTCAGTACGCAGAGAAAAGAAGCCAGCACCAGGAAGGAAGGAACCTTGAACCCAGAGAAAAACAAGTCCCAGGAACATAGGAACCCAGGAAGCCTGAGCCCTCACAGACGTCTGCAGCCATCTTGCTCCAACACATGAAAATAGACTTTGGTGAGGGAAGTAACTTGTGCTTTATGGCCTGGTATCTGTAAGCTCCTACCCCAAATAAATATCCTTTATAAAAATCAACCAGTTTCTTGTATTTTGCATCAGCACCCTTTTGGTTGACTAATACAGACATATGCTGGAATTTGGGAGGTGCTATTGTGAAAGTTGTCATTTTGTGATAACAGTGCCTGTTTGTTTTTTCTAGTGTCTAGAAGTACAATTGATTTGTGAATATTGATCAGTATCCTTATTAATTTTAAGACTTTTAATGGATTCTTTTTTTTCCTTTGTACACAATCATGCCATCAATGAAAAAGGACAGTTTGATTTCTTCTTTTCAAATTCTCATGCATTTTTTCTTGCCTTTGGGATGATGAAATAGACGTGGCAGTAGTATTTAATAATTCACCATAAAGTATGACATTTGCTGCAGGACTTTTGTTATACCCCTTAAGAGATTAAGGAAGTTTTATTTCATTCCTAGAGTTTGAGCAAAGCTTTTTAAATAATGAGAGGAAGTCTGAATTTTACCAATGCTTTTTCTGTACCTTTTGGAATGATGGTTCTTCTCCTTCAGTCTGATAATGTGGTGGTTGCATTGCTTTTTTATTGTTAAACCACCCTTGTATTCATGAAATAGACCCCACTTTGTCATGACATATTAGTCCTTGCATTAATTTTGCTAGTATTTTGTCTAGGATTTTTCCTATTATGATCATGAAAGAGATCAGTCTTTAATTTTTCTTTCTATAAAAGTCCTTGTCAGGTTTTGGTATCAACGTGCAAAAGAAAAGAAAAGTAGGTTAGGTTTTTCTATTTATTATTTTTGTTTCTTCTGCTTTTTTTGGTTCAATATACTGTCCTGTTCTTCTTTTAGATTGTTGAAACAGAAACTTATATAATTGCTTTTCAGCCATTCTTATCATCAAATGCATGTATTTAAAGTATAGAATTTCCCTCCAAGCACTCATGTAGCTGTATCCCACAAGTTTTGACATGTCATATATCACTTTTATCCATTCAAAATTTGATCTACTTCCCAACATTTCTTAATTGAACCATGGACTACTTGTGTTGTGGAATTTAAGAGAAGTTCAATTATTTGAGTATAGAGAGGCCAGGACTCAGGAATGATTTTGAGAAGGAAAAATGGTTTATTGACGGCCAGCTGGACTCGGGAGCTTTCAGTTTGAATCCCGAGCCCTGAACAAGATTTTCAAACGTCTTTTATACAGAGAGGAAAGGCCAAATGGTCCCTTTGTTTCAGTTCTCAATAGGCTTCAATTAGCATATATCTTCCACATCTTAGGTAAGCTTTTAGCATGGACTCCAGACATTCTAGATAAGCCTTTAGCGTATTTGGTTTTTGCATTTCCCCTAAATACTTAAAGTTTATAGCCCTTGCATTGTTAAACATTTCCTGGGACTGGAGCCGCTGCCAGTCCCTAAGGGCAGGACTGCAGCCTCTTACCGTTCTACACCCACAAGTCAAACAACTTAGTTATCTCTGAAGAGACAAAGAGCCTTCCACCCATAGCCCACATCACTTGGAAGCCTATTACTGTCCCCAAGCAATTGTAACCATCAATTTCTAGGTGAATTTCACTGCGTTAGAGAAGGTGCTCTGAATTATTTAAATCCTGTTATTTGTTCAGGTTCTTTGGTTACGTTGGGTAAAGTTCTAATTTACACTTGAAAAGAGAGTAAACTCTGCTGTTTCTTGTTTACTGTTGCTGCTGCAGCTACAGAGTGCTTGGTATATATTAATCAGGTCAAGTACTTTTGTTGTAGAATTTGAGAGAAGTTCAATTATTTGAGTATAGAGAGGCCAGGACTCAGGAATGATTTTGAGAAGGAAAAATGGTTTATGATGGCCGGCTGGACTCGGGAACTTCTGTTTGAATCCCGAGCCCCGAACAAGATTTTCAAACGTCTTTTATACAGAGAGGAAAGGCCAAATGGTCCCTTTGTTTCAGTTCTCCATAGGCTTCAATTAGCATATATCTTCCACATCTTAGGTAAGCTTTTAGCATGGACTCCAGATATTCTAGATAAGCTTTTAGCATATTTGGTTTTTGCATTTCCCCTAAATACTTAAAGTTTATAGCCCTTGCATTGTTAAACTGTTTCCTGGGACTGGAGCCTGTTGCCATTGTTCCTAAGGGCAGGACTGCAGCTTCTTACCGTTCCACACCCACAAGTCAAACAGCTTAGGTTATCTCTGAAGAGACAAAGAGCCTTCCACCCATAGCCCACATCACTTTAACTGTTACTTTGATCTTCCTTGCTTATTGGGTTTTTTGTCTGCTTATATGATCATATATTGAGATGGGGTATTAAAATCTCCCGCTGTGATTATGGATTTTTCTACTTATATGTTCATTTTATGCTTTGTTCATTTTGAAGTTATGTTATCCGGTGCACACAAACTTAGAATATAGTAACTTCCTAGAGTTTTGGAACCTTTTTCATTATTAAAAATTTCTTTTATTTCCAGAAAGTGTTCTTACTTTAAAGCCAACTCTGCATGGTATTAGTACAGTTACACCAGTCTTCTTTTGATTGGTGTTGCATGCTAAAATCTTTACATGCTTTTACCTTCAACCTTTTCAGTTCCTTCTATGCAGTGGTTTGTCTCTTATAAGCAGAGTCTAGTTGGTTTTTGCTTTTCTATTCACACTGATCAGCTAAGTCTTTTGAGTGTTTAGTCCATTTACATTTAATATAACTATAAATGATGTTTAGTTATATCTATTATCTCAATTCTCACTGTAATAACTTCTTGAATGCCCCTGTTTTTATGTTCTTTCCTCCCTTCTTTCCTTCTTTACTGGTTAATCTAATTTTATTCTATTTTCCCTGTAATAATTATTTAACTACAATTACTTTACTTAAATTTAAGTGGTTATCCCAGATTACATCATGCATCCTTGACAAATGCAATATAATTCAAAATAGTATTTTTACCACTTCCTTGGTGACAGTTTAATTTTATTACTCCTAGCTTTTTTCATTATTTTTGTCATGTATTTTAAATATAGTGAATGAAATTCCAAAAGACATTACTATTATTGTTCTGTACCCTCAGTATTCAGTTAATATTAATGTATATGTGTACATACACTTATCATTTCTATTCTTCCTCATTTCTTCATGCAGTTCTTGTTATCCCTCTGTAATCAATTGATTGCTATAGCTTTATAGTAAATTTTTTAATTGGAGAGTGTGAGCCTTCAACTTTGTCCTTTGTCAAAATTGTTTTGACTATTCAAGGCCCCTTGCAATTCCATATGAATTTAAGGTCCAGTTTTTCCATTCTGCTAAAAAGGCTGCAGGAATATGATAATGATTGCATTGAATCTGTAGATCACTTTATGTAGTATCAACATCTTAACAATATTAAATTTTCCAATCCATGAACATGGGTTGTCTTGCCATGAATTGAGATTTTCTTTAATTTCTTTCAGGAATCTTTTGTGGTTTTCAGAGTGCAAGTCTTTCACCTCTTTGGTTAAATTTATTCCAAGACATTTTATTCTTTTTGATGCTAATGTAAATGGAATTGTTTTCTTAACTTCCTCTTTGAATTGTTCACTGTTAGTGAATGCCATACTATTGTCTTTTGCCTTCCATAGTTGTTAAAATTTTAATTCAATTGTACGTCTCATTTAATGTGTCTCTTCCACCACAACCATTTCCTTGCCCCTTTTAAGTTTTATCTTTGCTCTTGGCTTTTAAAAAACCAAATGTGTGTAGGTGTCATTTTCTCTATTCTTCTCCTTGGGGCTTACAGAACTTCAGACTTCTAGCATCAGTTTTGAAAATTCTCATCCAGTAACCATGCAGTAACTCTTTAAATTTTTCCCTTTCTCTCTTTTTCTTTCTCCCCTACATTCTAATCTCTCTCCTTCTGCAACTCCATTTACACAATTATTTTTTTCTTTATTTTATATTCTTTTTATTCTTGGGCCTCCTGTTTCATATGTTTCTATTGCTCATGAAGCCTATTTGCTTCATGATTTGATTTTAATCAAATCAAGTTTTGACATTGTAGTTTTCTTTGTGCTAGAATGTTCAGTTGTTTAATTCTATAATTTCTTCACCTTATTACTATTTCATTTAACTTTCCCTCTAATGCCTTGGACATATGGAATCACAATTACTTTAAGATTTCTGTCCACTAATTCAAATATCTTGATCTCCTGTAGGTCTTTTCCTATTGTCTGTTTTATTTTTCTTTAGATCATGTCTGTGGTGTGTCCACTAATCCTTGTGCATGAAAGCTGTAGAAGGCTGAGATAATGTTTCTCCATCCAGAGAGAATCCACCCTTCCTCCTGCTGGGCAGATGGAGCAGTGGCCGTTCACTTTGTTCCAGAGATTCTGCTTCCTTGGCCTTTGTACTCCCAGGTCTACCTTCAGTCACCCCTGGTCCTATAACTTACCCAACATACTTTCAACTAAAGTCATGACAGTCTTCATGATCAACTGAAAAATAAAGAAGCAAATACACTTTATTCATCCTTTTTAATGTTTGTGGCCATGAACTGTATGCACTCTACCTCTTATCAGGGCTTTGTACATCCCAGCCAGCAGATTTCAACTAAAATCCTCTTTTGTTTTGGAATCTCCTTCCCCAAGCACATCCAAAAGCAATCTGTTTTGCTAGATTACAAAACTCCATGCTGCTTTTCCTTTGAGTTTTTAACGTCTCATCCTGTGCTGCTCCCTAATTCAAATAACAGACTGAGGGAACATCAGACGCATGCTCGGGACTACCCCTGTCTCCACCAAAAGCTCTAGTGTTCCTCAGCCCGTAAGTCCTGATTTACTGCGAGGTTTCTTCTCCTGGTTCATATTGCTTCAGCAGCTCTTTTAGGGCTTCAAATAACAGCTACATTTTGTTGGGTTTTCTGGTGGTTGCCAGCAGGAGTACCGATATGCTTCATGCTTTACTTCTCACAGGGACTTTTGGAAAGCAGTTCTAGAAACACTTCAAGGTGCTCATTTCTGGTTGTCAATGTTTCCGAAAATCTTCCATATGTTCTGAGAGACCACTCTTCCTTTAAGAAGAATTATCCAATGATAATTCGCAAGCAAATTCAAATGATGTACTTGAAACTAAAAGTTATACAACAGGTTAAAAAGTTATACCAACAAATCATTAGATAGAAGATAAATGGCCTACGATTCATATTCTCACCATACTGTTTTTATTTTTTTATTTTTATTTTTCAAAGATATTATTTTTTTATTATTTCTCTCCCCTTCTCCCCCCCCCCCCCCGCCATTGTCTGCCCTCTGTGTCCATTCACTGTGTGTTCTTGCATTATCTGGTGGCACTGGGAAACTGTGTCTCTTTTTGTTGCGTCATCTTGCTGTGTCAGCTCTCCTGTGAGCAGCACCACTCCTGAGTGGGCTGCACTTTTCTCACATGGGGCAGCTCTCCTTGAGGGGCACACTCCTTGCATATAGGGCACACAAGGAGTGGGCGTCCCTCCCTATGCGGGGGATGCCCCTGCGTGGCTGGGCACTTCTTGCGCGCCGCAGCCCTGCACGTGGGCCAGCTCACCACACGGTCAGGAGGCCCTGGAGATTGAACCTTGGACCCTCCATATGGTAGACCAACACTCTGTCAGTTGAGCCACATCCGCTTCCCATCATACTGTTTTTGTAAATGCCAATTTTAACATCACAACAATATGTCCCTAGCAAAACTCACTCATTTAAAAATAATCCTACTGGTGGGATCATCCAGCTGCCCTGAGTTAAAAGATGGGCTTTTCACAAGTCATGGTTCATCAGTGCAAACCTGCTCTTCCATCTGGTCAACCAAAGACATTGTGGCGCTTTCCAGTGGCAGATTTTTTGAGTGTTATGGTTAAGGGTAGGCTCGTCAATAGCCAGTTTTTAATAAAAAAGGGTGATTGCTGATTTTAGAACCTGACCCTACTGAAAACACAGCCCTCTATATGGAATAGCATCAAATTTGCTATGATTTCTATTATTTTTAATAACAAACAACTGAACACTTTGGCTTCTAGAAGCAGAAATACCTCAAGGTACTGGATCCATGATAGGATGTGTTAAGGGTGCCAGAATCTTAGCGAAATCAAAGAGAAACCATCACTTGGGATACAAGACAGCGTTAGGACACAGGACAGCCTGCCACCCAGCAGCAGCCACAGCCACTGACCCACACCCCGGGCAGCTCAGCTGACCCCTTCTCCCTCACCAACACCAAGTCCAATTCAAGCTCTTCCTTTCTGCCTTACTTTGGGTCACTGCTGGAATCAGTGTTATAAAAGGTGAATTTGTTCTGAACTAAAATAGCCAAAAGGAGCAGGTCAGAATGCACTCTCAAGTGGGGGGGTGGGGAGTGGGTTATATGGGTTATTTGTCTTTTTATGTTTTTTAGTGTAACATTCCTTGTGATCTATTTAATAAAAAAAAATTAAAAACAAAAAGAAATGGGAGACCCATAGATCTCCTCTGCAGACATCAAGTTTGAGCCTAATCCAGGTTAGTGGGAAATAGGATCATTTTCTGATGGCCTGTGTCCTCCTCAAACACGTGTTGGTAGTTTCAGGCCAGCTCCTGCCCGACTGGAGTCCACACTGAAAGCCGTCATCGCCGCGGGCTTGGGCTGGTGCAGCACAGAAGGACCACACCCTGCATGGAAGGCCCTGGCTACACCCACAGCCTCCGCGGGATAGGACAGGGTGGGGTGGGGCTGTAAGGAGGAGACGGCGGCTGCCTCCTCACTCCACTCCTCTCTGGAACAAAGAGCCGATAGGATAGACTCCTTTAGTTGGAAACTCTTAATCCTTCTAAGGTGACCACAGATTTATGATTTATTCAATAACTTAGAGAAGAACATATATGTGTGCACATATATATATATGTACACATACACAAATATGTATCTCCATATACATGTAGGCACACAATTTATATTTCTATAAAAGTGAGTGTATTTAAATGTTCTAAACTTAGTTGTGATGTTTGAATAGACCAGCCATTGAATTGTATGCTTTAAATGGGTGAATTTGATGGTATGTGAATTATATCTTAATAAAGATACTTCTTTAAAAAAAAAATTTTTTTTAAAAAAAGAATGCAGTCTCAGGCCTCTCCACTGGGGCGTGGCATCTGCTGCTGTCCTCACCCATGGTCCTTCGTCCTGCTTCTATGGCCCAAGAAAAACAGGCCTGCCCAGCCCGGGTCACGGACACATACACACACACACACACACACACACACACACAAGCTGTGCACGAGGCCTCCTCTTCAATGGAGCAGACTCCAGGGCTGTTTTGCTCCACAGATTGTTTCCGAAATTAGTTTTCTCTCTGACTTTTTTCTTACCAGTTATAAGTCACCAGCTGGGTGTGCTTCAGATGAAAACCAGATCTGAGGATTTCATGAGTAAACCGTGTGACTGTGGGCAGGCAGCCAGGCCCCACGGACTCTGTCTTTGCTGTTGATGAGCAGCTCTGCTTAGGGCACTCAGCATCCAGATGTTTCAGGAACAGCTGGGCCTTATGGCATCCCAGCCCTGTGTTTAACTTACCTGATTGTACCCATTAAGGGACCTGCGTTATGTGTGAATCAGAGCTTCTAGTGTAAGGCGGCATTTCCTTTCTGCCGTGGCTTGTGAAGAGGCATAATTAAAATCAGGGCAGGATGAGGCCAGTAACTAACAGAATGCCTGTTCCCCAGTGTCCCGTAGTAACAGCCAATTCCTCAAAAGCCTCCCAGCCCAGGAGGTGCTGTCTGACGTGCCTTGGTGATCCACCGTGCGAGATGTGGCCTGGTGGTGGGAGAAGCAAGAGAAAACTCTGCCGCCGCCAGCACTTTGCATCATCCCATTCTGCCCACAGCTGACCAAGTCGTAACTGGCCCCCCATGTAAATGCAGCAGGTCTCTGTCTTCTGGGACTCTCTTTGGTAGACTAAGTGGCCAAGGGATTTTAGGATCAATACTTCAGGTTAGCATTAAATGGCTGAGTGAATTTCAAGTAGCACCGATGTCCACAGGCAGTTGGGTGTTTACACGCAGGGAGGCTGTTGGAATCTGCCGGCTGGGACACACAACGCCCTGAGAAGAGGCAGTGGACACAATTCATGGGCAGATGTTAAAAGGGGTGGATAAGATGTATTTGCGTTTTTCACCAGTTCTTTAAAAAGTAAACATTTTTGCCTCTTTACTAAACACTCTACCCTCCCCACCCCACCCCCCAGTAAAGTCACTACAGCTACACCATTATCAAATTGAAAATAGGGGCATCTTTATTTTTACAACATCAAGATGTTTATTTCACATGACTGATAGTGGAAGCAGTTCTCGAAGCACCTGTATCACAAGAGGCTGGTGCTTAATAAACAGCCTGTGAAAGTTTAAGTGATTTCAAAAGAGCTCTTTACCATTAATTCTAAAACACGTAATCAGGATTGAAGTTGGAATATGTATGGGATATCAGTCACTGAGTAATCTAGTGGGGGTTTGATAATAATTCCCTCTGAAGCAATGGCAGAAGCATCTGTCTTTCCCATGGTGGAAGCAGGACAAGGCACCTGGCAGGGGAGGGGACCAAGCGTGTGTCCAGAAGGGGATCATGGCGGGCAGCACGGAAGAACACTTTATTAAAAAAAAAAAGAGGGAAACAGACTTGGCCCAGTGGTTAGGGCGTCTGTCTACCGCATGGGAGGTCCACGGTTCAAACCCCGGGCCTCCTTGACCCGCGTGGAGCTGGCCCATGCGCAGTGCTGATGCGCGCAAGGAGTGCCCTGCCACGTAGGGGTGTCCCCTGCGTAGGGGAGCCCCACGCTCAAGGAGTGCACCCGTAAGGAGATCCGCCTAGCGTGAAAGAAAGTGCAGCCTGCCCAGGAATGGTGCCGCCCACACTTCCTGTGCCGCTGACGACAACAGAAGCGGACAAAGAAACAAGACGCAGCAAATAGACACAGAGAACAGACAACTGGGGGGGGGATTTAAATAAATAAATAAATGTTTAAAAAAAAGAACAGGATTCATGACTGAGAAGAGACTAAGTGGCCAAGAGAACCTACAGTGGCTGGATAAAAACTACCTGGGTCCCAAAAACTGTGGAGACAGAAGTGAGGTTGTTTGCAGGTTTAGGGAGCCCCTGGTGACGATGGAGCCTGATAGAATCCCGGTGAAATTATCAGTGTGTTGCCCAAATGCAGCCTTCAAAGGGACCCAGCTTGGCAAGACAATTCTCAAACTGCTCCTAAAGTACCAGCAAGACTTTAACAGCCAAAATTGCCATTAATGATCATCTGGCTCTGCTCTGGAGGCTGGAAGGAGAATCTGCAGAGGGGGGTCCTACCTCTCGACACAGCAAGCTCCTTCCCTCCACCTGTCCTGCTCAGAACACCTGGCAGCGTGCAGAAACTGTGCTTACATATCTGCTGTGGGAAATGGGGATTGTTGCTTAATGGGTTCAGGTTTCTAGGGTGTGGAAACGTGTTGGTGATGGATGGTGGGGATGGTAGCACGACTCTGTGAATGTATTTAATACCACTGAACCCTATACCTGAAAGCGGTTATCTTGGGGAATTTGTCTTATGTATGTCACCCTAATAATTTTTTTTAAAAAAAGAAAAGCCAAAAAGCAAATCCAGGGTAAAAACTACTACTTTTAATGATTATGGACCTATGATCTTTGCTTGGAATTTGAGTAAAAATATAAACCAAATTTTATACTGCTAAAAAAATCTGTTGGATGACATTGAGGAGCTAATGAGTCAGAGAACAATTATGACATGGCCAAGATGCAGGAGAAAAAGTAGACACAGACGGATAAACCTAATATTTGAGGTCTCTTTCCCCCTGCAGGCACTGCCAGTTCTGGAACAAGATCAAAAGGAATTTAAAGCCAGACGAGGTGGTAAAGGAGGCACAAAGGAACCTGTGCAGAACAGAAGAGAACCAAAAAATCAAAGGCAAACAGTTCTTTCCCCTGCAGCATCCAAAATGTTTCTCCATTAAAGAAACTGCACTTTGCTACCTAACAGAGGAGAGCATTCTGTAACTGGGAATCATGTAAACAACCCTAATAGCCAGGCCTGCCCGTGGAATCCATAAGTAAAAGGAGTCTCCATTTATACCACATTGCCACAGGAAGAAAACAAAAAACTGAAAGTGAAAACGTCCGTAAACAACCATGAGGCAGAGGAAAACTGAATCACATTCCAAACTAAATTAAATATCCTCAAATAAGCATTTGGACGTATCAGAAAAATACCTTCACACAGAATTACAAAAATTAAGAACATAAATGGACAAAAGAGGGGAGAGAAATGAAGCAAAAGTTCATTGAACTCAGGAAATAAAGGTATAAAAGTAACAAAATCACATGAGCAATTGAGACTGAATTAAAAGATGCTCAAAGGAGAATAGAATGAATGAAAATGCAATTAGAAATGGAAAACATCCAATAAAATTAAAATGAGGGAAGGAGATGAAATAAAAGTATGCCAATAAATAAAATCAAATATGCATATTGTTGGATTCCTTAAAGAAGAAAAACAAAACAACACGGCAGAATACTTAAAACTCTAATCCAAGAAAAGTTGTTTTTTGCAACAAATTAAAGATCTGAATCCCAGGGCTCACAGTTGTCTGGAAAATTTTACCCAAAATAATCTGATTGAGACATAGACATAGTATATAGAGAGACCTAAATTAACATTTTTCAGCACTGTTAAGATACCATTCTTAACAATGGAACAATGGAAGTCTGTGCTTCCATTGTTTCTGATTAGAAATCAGCCACAGCTCTTATTGCTTTTATGTGAATTTATTTTCTCTGTCTGCTATTAAATTTTTCTCTTTCTCTTTGGCTTCAGTAGTTTGACTATGATAGCCTCAATGTGGTTTTCTTTTCTTCTGCTTAAGGCTGCTGTGTTATGAAAGAAAGCACAGGATACATTTTAAATGCAATTTAATTCTACATAAGGCAATTTGACCACAAAAATTAAGGACTGATAGTTATATTTATCACACATTAAGAACACAACTTAATACAATGGAAGTTCCTTCAGTTTGCTTTAATTTCCATGTAAGTGCTGATCACCACCTGTAGTTGTGGTCCTAAGCAACTCGAGGGCCTTGTAACTTAATGGGAAGAAGCCGGCATTTTACTAGCAACAAGAAGGGCTGGGTACTCTCTGCGGAGGAAAAGGGGCTGGAGTGATGGTGGATTTCTCAGCGGGCAGCACACCATCAAACACTAGCTGTAGAGCCAAGACTTAGAAGTTGTCTCCCCGAACCCTATACTTCACAGGGAAAGAAGACTGGACTCGCAGAGGTGAAGGCAAGTGTCCTCAGCCCTGAATGAACTTGAGGAGCCCCTGGGGAGCTTTGAGGAAGCCGGCCTTCTGGGTCTTGGAACCCACTTGATTTCGTTGGCTCTAGCGGGGACTGGGGCTTCGGGAATTTTAAAAGCCCAGATGTTTCCACTGCAGCCAGAGTTGTTGAGACCATCCCAGGCACCTGGGCTAGTGGCCGAGTGGACTGGACAGCCCAGGCTTCCAGAGTCCCAGCTGGGCATTGCCAGGAGGTTGAGCATCTTTCAGTAGAAGAGAATCAAAGCATGGGCTTCTGTGGATGAGACAGCTCTCGTCAGACTCTCAGGCACATGCCCAGTGGTCATCTTTCCTAGAGAGACATTATTTTCCAAAGATGGGAGAGAAATGGGTCGCTTTCAAAAGACGTGAAGTCTCCTATTTCTGTCTGTTTCTCTGTGGAATTAAAGAGCAGCCGAGTTTAGGGAAACTTACTGCAATAACCTTTTGAAAACTAAACATTAACAAGCAAAACCTTAATCAGCAATGCCATCTAAAGGCATTGCTCGGTGTGGTGGTTTTCAGACGTGTCTACAAATCCTTTGACACTTGCTCCCCTACAGGTGGCACCTACTCCCCTCCCCTTGAGTGAGGGACAGTGTTGTGAGGCTTCTTAGGAGCAGGATGTGGTGGAGATGAAGCTCTGTGGCCTCCAAGGTCAGAGCAGAAAAGAGGCACAGTTCTGCCCCGCCCTGAACACCTGCACAGCTGGCTCTGGGGAGTCCAGCCACCATGATGTGATGACACACAAGCAGCCCCACAGTGAGACCCATATGGAACCAGCCACAGGAGGGAGCCACGTTGGCGGTGAGTACAGCACTGGTCAGACCTTCAGGTGCTGCAGCCCCAGTGGCTATCTGCCTGCAACCTCCTGAGAGGATTTGAGCCACAACCACCCCTGGGCCACTGGCAGCCTCTTGACCAGTGGAAATAGGGGAACATAATAGATAACCACTGTCATTTTAAGACACTTAGTTTTGGAGCAATTTTAACACATCAAGAGATAGCAAATGCACCCAAATTGTATTCACTACCCTAGCTCTACTCAAATATTTGGAGGCGATGTAAGTAATTAGCAGAGAAATCATGAAGGACCCAATCACAGTCCAGGCCCAGGAGCCCCAGTGGGGAATGGACAACATTTGTCTCCACCTCAATCGCTCACCTGAGCAGAGAAATTGACAACAGGCAGAAATAGTTCAGACCATGAGAGTGCAAATTTATCTGTACCCCTCTTTGCCTCCCACGCATGTACAAGAGAGGTTCCCTGGTTCCAAATATCAGATAATAACAGCCATCAAAGATGGGATTAGATGAGATTTAAGAGCAGAAATTAGCTTGCTTAATGCTACTTAATAATTGAAATTCCTTTGGGGTAGGGCCCCATGCCGTGATCAGGTCTATGCAAACTCCTCAGCATCCTTCAGATTCTCCCTGGAACCCGCTGGATGACCAAGTTTCATGGAAGTCCCTTGAAAAGGAAGAGAATCTGAAGCTCAGAAGCTTTGACCAATTGCCATTTTATTTCAAATCAATGGGCTTAAAGGCAAGTGAAATATGAAGTTATTGAGTTAACCTTTACTAGCAAGCATTTCATTCTAGCCACTTCAAAAGGTAGCTGATAACTTGAATTAGGCTTTCAGGAACAGTTCACAGGTGAAAGTGGACAGAAGAACTTTCAGCAGACGTGATTTAACCTTCTCCCCTCCAGCTGAACTTCATTGTGAAAGTGAAGTTCAATGGCCTAATTTCATACCACCATTGTTTTATTCAATTAAAACATTTCTCAACTGAAATATATTATATTACTGTGAGGCTGCACATAACAATGCAGTGCCTGCCATGCGTGTCATCAACCTCCTGTGGGTAAGCTCACTCTCAGTGACTAACTTTGATTTCCTGTATCTATGTTAACTGCATCGATTGCATATCTGGTTACCACAGTCAAACCCTGCCCTGAAGTGCTTAGGGCTCTTTACCTGGCTCTAAATGAAAGGGGAGTCATGAGGAAGACCTTTTAACTAGATTAGATGTTTCTTTAGAAACAGTATGGAAAGCATCTTTCTCATCCTCAGAAGAAGCATCTTTAATTTTTTGCCCTAGTGTATCTTTTGCAATAAAAGCTTCTTCAAGGAAATGGCCACCAACTTATAATTAATGCAGCTTTTTAAAAAATATTGTGTCATTTCCTAACCTTTACTTTCAATCTAGTTGTGTTTTTATATTTGAAGGTTTCTTGTATCCGGCACATAGTTTGGTCTTTTCTTTTAATCCCATCTGACAATCCCTGCCTTTGGGTTGGAGTGTTTATCTTATTTATATTTAAAGTAATTATTTCTATGATTGAATTTAGGTCTGTCATTTCATTCATTCATTTTCCCTTTATGCTTTTTTTTTCTGAATAGTTTTTTTAATTAAAGTTAATAGATCACAAGGAACATTACATTAAAAACAAAAAACAAAAAACAAAAAACATAAGAGGTTCCTATATAACCCAGTCCCCTTTCCCCATTGCATCATTTTTGTAAATTGTATTTTTTGAAGATATGTACATCACCAAAAAAATGTTACACTAAAAAATATGAGAGGTTCCTGTATACTCCCCCCCCACACTCTTCCCACACCAACAACCACCCTCATCATTGCGGCACACTCATCGCACTCGGTGAACACATTTTGGGGCACTGCTGCACTACACAGATAATAGTTTATCCTATAGTTTGCACTCTTCCCCAGTACATTCAGTGGGTTATGTCAGGATATATAAAGCCCAGCATCTGACCCGGCAATATCATTAAGGACAACTCAAAATCCCAAAAATGCCCCCACATCATATCTCTTCTACCTTCTCCCTGCCCTAAGCAACTACCATGGCCACTTTCTCCACCTTGATGCTAAAATTCCTTCTATTACTCATCACAATAGTTTTATAGTAGAATATCAGCAAGTCCACTCTAGTCCATATTTTATTCCTCCATTCTGTGGACCATGGGATGGTGATGTCCCCTCTACCTCTAGATCAACAGGGGCTTAGATTCCACATGAATGATGGATACAATTCCTCTGCTTACAGTTGTAGGCACTCTTGATTCCCTGGTGTGGTGGTTGACCATCTTCAATTCCCTGTTAGCTGACCTGGGTAAGGCCAACAAACCAGAGAGTAGGAGTTGCCACTCTGCTGAGGCTCAGGGCCCAGCTGGCACATGGGCAGTCCAGAGACTCAAGTCTCCTGAGTATGGACCATCCCTAGCACCAACCACAGGTTCAGTAAAAGTAGAAGAAGAGGCATGTGTAGAAAAGTCACATCTGAGTCCAGTTCTGTCACACTCAGAAGTACAAATTCCAAAGTAGGGCCCTCTGACATGGCACAGAGCTCCAAATCCATCTGCCATGACTATGTACCCTGTGGATCTCCATAGCCTTCAGGAGAACCAGTACCTAGGGTTGTATCTACTTTGGCTTTTTCTGGGGTCTTGCTGAGGTGTGCATAAGCATGACCCCTCTGATGACCTCCCGACTCTTTCTGGAAGACTCTTAGCCATATAAACTCATTTGTCTTTGCCATTTCCCCCTTTTATTCAAGGTCAAAGAGCAGTTTTTAACACTTGATCTAACATGTAGGCTGAGATATTCTGCTGGTCTGAGTTGACCCTTTTATTTGAGGTCTCTTTCTAGTTGCCTTTCCAGTCAGTGATTGGTAGTAATCCCTCGGTGCCAGGGAGGCTCATCCCCAGGAGTCATGTCCCACATTGGGGGGATGGTAGTGCATTTACATGTTGAGTTTGGCTTAGAGAGTGGCCATATTTTAGCAACATGGAAGCTCTCAGGAGGTAACTCTCAGGCACCCTGCAGCTCTAGGCCTTGTTCATATTTCAGGCACACAGGCTCACAAGCATAGTCATTAGTATCAAGGGCTCATATTTGAGAGTTTTGCTGCTTATAGTAGTCTTGTTTGATAGTTGTTAGGTGGTTTCTTTCAGGACTTTACAATGGTCTGGCCTCCATCATTTCTGATGGGTTGTTGTTGTTGTTGTTGATTTTACTTGTAGTAGAAAGTTAACTTGCCTGGACTCAAACTGTGAATTCTGTACCTCCTCCACCACAATGGCAGGCAGCACCTAATTTCTCTGTTTAGTGTTTTTGGCTTCTAGATTCTTGTCTTTTTTACTGGACCCTAGGGGTTGCCCCTGTGTCTTCAAAGGCTAGCAATCAGCCAAGAATTTGAGCAGCATTTGCCCTCAGGTATTGGGGGTCACCTCTCAGTGGGCCCTTGCTTCTCAAATCCCTCCTGGATCTCCAGTGGCTCTGTCAGCCCTATGCGCCTCCCACTAACACCTCCAGCCAGTTTGGCCTCTGCTTTCTGTTGCATGAGCTACGCAGCATGGAGACACACTCAGTTAAAGGCTCAGAAAACTCATGATTCTAATGAGGAGGAGAACTATTTTCCGCCTGATTTTGTGCCAGGTACTCTGCACCTCCCATGACCTCACACATTAGCCATCAGCAAGACGTACATTCAGGTTTGGGTCTCGGCCCTTCCGCCGCTCACTTGTTTCTAAACGCCCTCTGTGGAACCCTGACCTTGTCGTTTGCTTCCTCATTCCAGTAAGGCCTTGGTTTCCAGGCCACGGCTGGAGGGGGCAGAGCTGGGGGGGGGGCGGGAAAGCCACAAATCACCATTCTAAATGCAGTAGCAATTCTTCAAAAGGAATCTCTTCATCCAGGTTTTGCCCAAATTTATTTTTCCATGTGGTTCTATATAATATGTATGTTGACAAGTTCACCAAATTACCAAAAAAAATCCAATTAGTAAAACTAATAAATTTAAATTACTTTTTTAAGAAAAATAATATCATTTATGTTTCCATTAATGTGATTTCTTATTTCCTTAGTTTTTTCATCTGTGAAGCTACTCTTCATGGCCTAATTGAAGCATTAGGTACTGCGTGGGCACCACAGGGTTTCTAAGGTGCCGCCTCTGCATCACGGCTGCCAAGGAAGTAACTCAGAATCTCTGTTTGTCCTCTCAGGATGAACACTCACGCCTCGGTACTAACCCTGCGAAATGCACATGACCAGCTTATGGCTGCATTCTGCGACAATAAAACAGAAGAAAGCGTTTCCTAGTACTTAGCACAGAGGGTTCTCTAAAAGCCCAGCCAGAGAGACCACAGATAGAAGTAAATTTAAATATAATTTCCTTTTCCTTATGGCTTGCAAAAAGCTACTGGAGATTTTTTACCTACACAGAGAGCAGTCACCTGGTCTATCCCCTATTTCTTTTACAGCCAGAGACAATGCTGCAAAATAGAAACAACTGTGCAAATCCTGTAAATTACTCGCGGTTCCAGACTTTTTCTAAGAGGGCATGGCACAGGACACCAGCCATGTTTGGCCGTTTGTCCGCGGCCTGTCTCCTGAGCCCTCTTCAGCGGCGCCTGGACAGGGATCTCCTCTAGCCATCCATAGCAGAGCCTCTGCCAAGGGCTGCAAGGCCGTGCAAGGCCACCGTGGGGCCAGCTTGGGAAGGGGGACTCGGAAAAGCCCCTGTCAAAGGGGCAATGGGACGTGATGGCCGGACCACCAGGACACTGCCGCACCATGCACAGCAGCCCATGGGGGCAGGCCGGGGCAGGGCCGGGCTCCCTCCAGCCAGCAGCATCCCCCTGGACCTCCGGGGCCACATTTCCCGCCAACACCTGCAACCCCAAGCTCCCCTCCCCAAGGCCCTGTCCCTGTCCAGGCCTCCTGGCGCCTGTGCGCTGGATACACGCCAGCCACGGCATTATGTCAAAATTACAGAATGGAAGTTTGTATAAACGTGAGGAGAATTATTCTTAGTAAAAGAAAGGAGACATAAAACTCTTTTAAAATTACAAGGACAATAAGGTATCATGTTTTCCCCACTGTCTTCTCACTTTATTATTTCTAGAGACAGTTGTCAGCTGTTGGATTCAGTCTTTAAACTGACATTTAAAAATGTTATATAAGATATTAAATGTTTACTATTTTAAAGAATGGTCACTACCTGCAACTGCAAGCAGGAGAATTGCATCCCATCATCCATGTGGAATCTAAGCCACCTCTTGATGTAGAGGGGACTGGACATAACCATCTCAGGTCCACAGGATGGAGGAATGGAGTATGGACTAGAGTGGACTTACTGGTGTTCTGCTGGGGAACTATTGTGATTAGTAAAGGAAGAAATTGTAATATTGATGTGGAGAAGTGGCCACAGTATCTGCTGATGGTAGGGAGAGGAAAGAAGAAGATGTGATGTGGGGGCATTTTCAGGACTTGGAGTTGTCCTCGGTGGTGCTGCAGGGGCAGATGCTGGACATTGTGTGTCCTGCATGGCCCACTGGTGCCTGGGGGAGAGTGTAGACTACAATGTAGACGACTGTCCATGTGGTGCAGCAGTGCTCCAGAATGTATTCACCAGGTGCAGTGAATGTGCCACGATGATGGAAGAGGTTGTTGATGTGGGAGGAGTGGGGTGAGGGGAGGTGGGGGGTATATGGGGACCTCATATTTTTTGAATGTAACATTTAAAAGAAAATAAAGAAGAAGAAGAAAAAAAGAATGGTCACTAAATGAGCCTGTAAATATCAAACTATAAATGAAAAATACCCTCAGAAGGGAGTGCTGCGCGGCCGCTGGGTTGCAGCTGCTCCCAGTGGTGCTCGCTCCACTCAGGGCATGGACAGACTGAACCATTGCATCAGAAATAAAATGTTCTGGAATGGATTTGCAGGGACTTTAACAAATGCCATTTTTGGCCTTTTTCTGTGGGCCATAATAGATTGGGAAAAGAGGTGTTTATGTAATGGTTGATATTGATACATGTCATCGTATTGCCTGGTTTATCTCCCACCTCACGCTGTTGCAGCAAAGCCAGGAGTTCTGAACCGTAGAAGAAACCCAAGATCGGCACTCAGGAGAAGTGGAGGAACAGATGTATTACATGCGGGCCCAGAGGAGAGTCAGTCTTCAAATTCTGAGCCCCATTTTCCAGTTTTCATAGGTTTATATAGGATTTCAGGTGGGATCAACATAACTTTTGCTAATTGGCTAACGCATTGCTAGGCAAAATTTTGTAAGCAGGGTTACAGAAGGAGAAGGCAAGTACAAGGCTGTGCTTTCAGAGGCTGATTCACAGACACGGGGACAGGAGTGACTTGTTAGATATTCTCCTGCTAGGGCCGTGTTTTCACAAGCTGGTTTACAGAAGTGGAGGTAGAAGGGACTTGTTAGGTATTTTTGCAAGGTTATGCTTTTTATTTCTCAACAATGGCATTTTTGTGCTTTGGAAGCACGGGAGTTTAAGGATTTATGTATTCAAACCACTGAACTTTATGATTCATGTATTGCTTTTGTCTGTCTTGCTCCTGAAACCAGTTCAATAAATCATTTTAACCATTTAAAAATTAACAAACACTAAAGAAACCCTTATCGAAGCAGTGGTGCCATGCGGTGCCATGTGGTGCTTCTTCCTGAATCAGACAGCTGTGGCTGCACCACTCTGTCCGCCTCTCTGTGGTTAATCAATTATCTAGCCTTCCTGCTGAGGAGGGGCTTCCGGCCTGCTCGCCCACCCCCTGCCTCCCTGCACCCTGCCTCCCAGTAGAGCATGCCGCAGGTTTAAGTCTTCTTGGTGATGACTCGTAACCTTAAACAAGCATCGCTCCATCAGCCGTGGAGAGCCCTGTCCACGCAGTGCCTCCCACTCTCGCATCCCAGACTCCACCGTCCTAGTGCCATCTGCACACGTCGAGGTGCTCCACTCCCACTCTGCTCTGCAGCTGCGCCGAGGCCTCGGGACCTTCCACACTTGCCCGCAGGTGGCTAGCGGAGCCTGAGCACAGACCACCAGGAAGCAGGGACCCCTGCACTGCAGCACCTGCTCTAGCCAAGAAGCAGGTGCCAGTGTCTGCACCTGCACAGCGCTCCCCTCGGGCGTCCGGCTGCTTCTCTTTTCTGCACCCCTTGCAGGACTTCCCGGCTCAACTCCTGGACCTGGCCCCAGCCAAGCCCGCTGTCTGGGTGGCATGACCCACTGCTCCCTGCGCTCAGTGGGGGTGAGTCACCCCCGCACCAAAGCGTCCAGTCCCCGCCCTTGAGGGTCACTTCCTGGCACCGACTCTAGGGAAGGGGCTCCCCTCGGAACTCGAAAGGGGCTCAGTGCGCTCGCAGCACCAGGGCTGCCTGCTGCCCTCTCGGGCCCCTGGGGCCCGGCCGTGTCGCTCCTGGACTCCCGCCCAACCCCCATTGCTGCGTGCAGCCCGGCTCTGTGGTTTGGCTGCACTCCCTTCAGAGACCCTCTGTGGCACCGCTTTGTCCCACAGCGACAGAGTAACGGTGCCTGGGGGGTCTCCCTCCCAGAACGGGAAGCCAGGCCTGGGACAGGCCTGTGCCCCCCCCGGAGGCCCCGCTCCCCAGACCCCCACCCCGGCCGGCGGCTCCCCTCCCTCTCCTGAGCCCCCTCCTTCAGCGGCTTCTCCCGGGGTCGACAGTTCCATGCACACCATCTTCCAGCAAAGGCTGCTTCTGGCGAACGCTAGCTAAGACACGTCTGGCCAGGGGCCCAGCCGGCCCGCAGGGGTGTCCCCAGTGCCTCAGCCCAAGCTTTCTGGGGGATTCCTGACGATGCTCTTCAGGTGTTGATTCCTTTATTTCTGGACATCTGGGACGGAGGCTGGGTTTTGTTTTTTGTTTTAGTTTTTTACCTATTCTCGCATCTTTCTCTCTTTAACTCTTTTTCTGGGAGATAACCTCAACTTTAATAATGTGAGGCTATTTTATTGCTTTGTGTTTTCGTTTGCAAAAAGCTGCTGAAAGCAATACACCAGGCACGGGTCGGCTTTCACAACAGGGTCTAACTTATGCGCTCACACTCTGAGGCCGTGGAACCACCCAAACGAAGGCTTCATCGGGCGGTGCTGCCCGCCCTGTGAGCCTGGCCCCATCCCAAGGCACCCAGCCTTGCTGGCCGCCCCTCTTCCCAGTCTCACAGCTTCCAGCTTCTGGCTTCCAGGTCTGTCTCTGCTCCTGCAGCTTCCTCTCCCCAGGGGGCCGTTTTTCACCTGGGCCCAGCCAAGTCAGGTGTGCAGGCTGTACATGGCTCATCAGCAGGTGCACACTGAAGGGGAGGGGCTGTGCGGGGCCGCCCTCCCCCTCCAGGTGCTCACAGCTCATTGGGCAGATTCCACACACACCTGCGCCGGCGTGCTCAGCCTTCCCTGCTCATCCCTGCTCCTAGCTGGGAGGACTGGGAGTGTATTATCAGGGCTCTCTAGCGACATGGAACAACAGGAGACACCTGTCAATGGTCTGAGATTTTATGAAATTCTCTCACGAGACCACGGGGAGGCACAAGTCCAGGTTCTGCAGGGCAGGCTGCAAACCAGGGCTCCCGTGAAGGTCCTTGCTGAGTTCCCGGAGACGCTGGCCAAAGCAGAGCTGGGATGCTCTCCCTGAATGCTGACATCACATCTCCTTTGAAGGCCTCTACTGATTTGATGAGACGTCACTGATTGCTGACGAAAGTAAGTAAGAAACGCTCCGGCTCAGGACAATGACGGTTCCTGTGCTGGCCCACGGATTCTTCTGGAAAGGAAGTCGACTGCCTTCCCTATCTTGGTCGGTTCGGCAGGTGGGGCCTCATCCTCGGGAGCAGCCTGGAAGGTGTGGCCGCCCCCCTGGCCCAAGGCCCTCGCCAGCAGGACGGCTTGGCCGGGGTGGACCAGCCCCTGGAGCAGGACAACAGAGGGAGCGGAGGGGACATCCCGCCAGCGCCCGCCGCAGAGCCGAGACAGGAGCTGACCCAGCAGGGTGGGCAGCGCGGGGCAGGAAGGAAGCGCGGGCGCCTTCGGCCGTCGGGCTGTGGCTCTGCAGCAGGAGGAAATGGCCCCGAGGCGGGAAGTCGGGCCGCGGGGCTGAGAAGGGGGGTGGTGGGAGGTGTTCAGAAGCCGCTTCGCAGTCCCTTGACTTTGCGTCAGTGTTGTCCAACAGTCCTTTGGACAGATGTGGGAAATCATTCTGTGCTTTTGAAGCTGTCCAGCTGTATTTAAACACTGACAACATGAGAGTCGAGGCAAAGGATAAAAGACAGCCGTGGTCGAGCGTTTCTGCTAAGAGCCCTGTGGCCTCATGCCTTTAAGCCTCAGGCCATCCTCATTCTTCCAACTCTGCCCCTGGACCTCTGTGACCCGCTCCCCTGCACATGACCATCTCCATGTCCCACACTGTGCCAGCCTCACCTGCTCACCTACTCACCTGCACGTGATCCTCTCCACGCCCCTGTGCTGTGTGCCAGCCTCACCTGCTCACCTGCTAGGACCTCCACCATGCTCGTTTTAGTTTCCTTATTGCTAAAGCAAACACCACACAATGGGGATTGATTGGCTCAGGTTTCAGGCGCCATCAAGGTGACGCTTTCTCCCTGAAGACTGTGGCATTCGGGGTTGCAGCCGCGGCCCCCTCTGCCCTTGGCTTTTCTGCACATGGCTCTCCCTTCTCTTCCTGGTCCTGTGGACTTCGCTTCTGGCTGCTCCCTCTGCTCGGTCTCTCTCTTGCTCTCTCCCTCTCTCTCTCTCCACTGCCCCCATCTCTCTCCCCCCACCCTGCCCTCCTATCTGCCTTGGCCTCGGGAACAGGGTTATTACTGACTGTTCCTGGCTCGGCTGGGCCCCCTAAGCTGAAGTGACCCTCAAAAGCCCCGTTTACAGGAGGTCACATCCACAGGAGCAGCTGAAACGGAGCACAGCTCCAAGTCACCACACTCCACGCAGCTCCAGCCTCACCTGCTCACCTCCTGGAGAGTGTCCCGAGCCACCCCGCACTGGGGGCAGCGCAGTGGGAGGGACTGCGCTGGAAGGACACGCTGGGAGGACTTCCTGGGAGGACGCGCTGGAAGGACTGCCCGGGAGGAGTGCCCTGGCCGCACCCTGGGTGAGCACTGCGCTGGGGCACCAGGCATGGTCTCCACGCCCCGCTGGCACCCCCACTGGCACCGCAGGACTCCGCGCAGCTCTGTGGCGATCCTCCCGGCTGCTGGTCCCTGGTTTTTAGTCCCAGGGCCGCTGCCCTCACTCCCTGAGCTCCCAGAGGGCCCCTGCTGAGGGTCCCGGGCACTCGGGGGGCGCCCGTTCTGCTGGAAGCTGCACTGCCGCGCGCTGTCGGCCGGCGGTCCCCGCCCCTCCCTCGGGGCTCTCCAGGGCACACCCACAGCCGCACAGGACACCCCGTCGCTCTCCTGCGAAGGGCGGGTCCGGCCGTGTCAGCAGCAGCGGCCTCCGTGGAGACCCCAGCCCCAGGGCTGCCACCCCCGGAATGGCCCCCTGGCGCTCTCTGTCCGCCGCCTCCCTCCCCACACCCCGCCCAGCCCGCCCACCCCTCTGCGTCCCCACGCACACACTCCTGCTCATGCTCACCTTCGTACACGCACACTCGCTCACGTGCACGTCACACACAGGCGGAAGGGCGGCCACGAGCAGCGCAGCCTTCCTCGCGGCCTATGGCCCAGGACTGGCCGGCCCCAGTCCACTCTCCTGGTGAGCAGAATCCGTGTCCACCCACTGTTCCGTGTCACTCGCAGAGCCGGGCCAGCGTGGATCTTCCTGCCCATGGGAGGGGGGCCAGCCCTGTTCTCTGCACTGGACAGCTGGACATTGCCCATGTCACAGGAACAAAAGCACAAGAGAGCTGTGCCTTGGGCGTGCACCTTGCACTAGCACCAGATACCATGAAAAAACCAAGTCCCAGGCGGCCACTGAACAGAGGAGGATGAGTCACATGTGCTGAGCTGAACACCCAAGCTTGAGAACAGGTGCCTGCTGTGAGCCACTGCATGTCTGGGCACTTTGTCACGCAGCATCACTGTGCTGTAGCTGCCTGATACACCAACTTAATGGCGTCTGTAAACAACGTATCAATTGACAAATATCCAAGGCAGGTGTTCAGCAATGTGCTCAGTGCTATGAGGGAGTCCAGAGATGCTAAGACACAGCTCTCACTCTTGAAGAATCTACGCTCTAACTCGGGGTTTGGGCCACTCATCCAGGTCGCACACTGAGCCCAGCTGCTGACGTCCACCGAGGAGTGGAAGGACAGCAAGAGCCGAGACGGGAGGACACAGAGAGCAGAGCGACAGGGAAGGCTGCTGGACACAGCAGCACGGCTTCAAACTCCACCCCTTCCATGACCCCAGCAAGTGGCCCAAAGGACCCCCGCCCTTCCGGGGTCTGCATTCATGTGTGAGCATCTCGGGGCAGGTGCACGCGCGGCAGCGTCTGCCCCCGTGGGCTGAGCTCATGGCAGGGGTCCTGCAGCTCTGGTGAGAGAGCGCCCCACCCCAGCCCAGGAACCCCGAGGGACGGGAGGTGTGGGGTCTTGAGCAGCAGGTCCACTGCAGGGACGGTCGGTGTGCTGAACAGACCACACTGTGCCTGGAACTTTAGAAATGTTGCCATGAGTTGTTCTTTGCCAAGACTCCCTGCAACCTGTGACTCTGTGACTTTCCAGGACCCCCAACGCCCTGTTGACAGAGGAGGGTCCCAGAGCTGCAGGCGAGAGTGCAGCTGGCCAGCGCCCAAGCCCACCCCCCAGGACTCGGAGCCCCGAGCCGTGAGAAGGCAAGCGGGGCTGTTGAGGCTGCCACGTTGGTGGTCAACGTTACGGTGGCCCCAGGACAGCGGCCAGGGCACACACTCAGGTTATGACCCCAGCTCGTGCAGTCACAGGGCACGTGCCCCAGACAGCACCCCCCCCACCCCACCCCACTTCCCCAAGCCCACTCCTGGGGCCAGCATGATTACATGAAAATCAGGAGAATACCCACTTCTCCAGAACAAGAACCTAAACCACACATATAGCACAAAAATACCCTTCTAAAATAAAATCAAATAAATGACGCCATTGGAGGGCAGTGGCAGGTGTGAACGTGTAGAGGCACCTCTGTGACCTGGCTCACTCGGCGCTCAGGTGAGAGTCCACCAGAGCAGATGGGTGCAGGAGGGACGCCACCATTCGGGGTTTGGGTGGCTCTCACTGCCGTCTGTCAGTTCACCCGCTGTAGGAAAAGTGAGGGCAGAGGAAACTGACATGAGAAAGAGCTAGCCCGTGCTGGGCACTGCCAGGTGCTGGCCACTGCGAGCCAGTTCACTTCATTTCCTTCTCCACTCGGGTCCTGTAGCAGAGACCCCTCCCCTCTGGCTCCTTCTGCTCTCCAGGGCTCTTCCCAGGCTCTTAGAAAACCGCAGGCGAAGCCGCACATCCTCACGCACCGCCCCTCCCTCCCTCCCCACCCACTCAACTCCTCACACTCTCCCCCACCTGCCCGCCTGTCCCCACCTGTCGCTACCTGCCCTCCCCCTATCCCCACCTGCCCTACCCTGCCCTCCCCCTGCCCTCCACCTACTCCCACCTGCCTTCCACCTATCCCCATCTGCCCCACCTGCCTCCTCCTGTCCTTACCTGCATTCCACCTACCCTCACCTGCCCTCTACCTACCCCCACCTGCCCCCACCTGCCCTTCACCTGTTCCCCTTTGCCCCTACCTACCCCTACCTACCCCTACCTGTCCCTACTCCCCCACCAATCCCCACCTGCCCCCACCTGCCCCCACCTGCCCTTCACCTGCCTCCACCTGTCCCACACCTCCTGCTGCTGCCCTCATCTAGCCACGTTGCCTCTCGTCTGAGCAACTGGAACAGCTCTTGACCAGACCTCTCCCTGCCCCCAGCCTTCATCTCGCTGCTGACAATTGACCTTCTAAAGCAAGCCTGGGAAGTGGACTTGGCCCAGTGGTTAGGGTGTCCGCCTACCACATGGGAGGTCCACGGTTCAAACCCCAGGCCTCCTTGACCCATGTGGAGCTGGCCCATGTGCAGTGCTGATGGCACAAGAAGTGCCGTGCCACGCAGGGGTGTCCCCCGCGTAGGGGAGCTCTACGTGCAAGGAGTGCACCCCGTAAGGAGAGCCACCCAGCGTGAAAGAAAGTGCAGCCTGCCCAGGAATGGCACCACACACACACAGAGTTGACGCAACAAGATGATGCAACTAGAAGAAACACAGATTCCTGTGCCACTGACAACAGAAGCAGACAAAAAGAAGAACATGCAGCAAATGGACACAGAACAAGCAACTGGGGTGGGGGGGGAAGGGGAAAGAAATAAATAAAACAAATCTTTAAAAAAATAATAATAATAAAGCAAGCCTGGCCCCTGATGGAAAGACAAATGCTCTGCTGGGGTCTGCCCCTCTGTCTGATGGGCCAAGACTCAGGCAATCACCCAGAAAAGAGCCATAAATCCAGACTTAACACAAGAGACTACAATCCAAAGGCCTGGCGGAGTGGACACAGACCAGCTCGGGGGAGAGGCAGGGCACAGGCCCAGCACCACTCCTGTGGAAAACCTGCAGGCTCCCTAGCCTGGAGAGCAGAAAAGAGGAGCAAGGAAACTGAGCAGGGAGGAGAGCGGAGGGGGCCTCAAGGGATGGTCAGAGCTGTGCTCCCCAGCTCTGCCTTCCCACATCTGCACCTGGCCTCTGAGCCATCTACACAAACTCACCTGGCCAGACCAAGGCAGAGACGCAAACCCAAGGCTGAGGGCACTGCGGGGAAGCAGGGGTAGATGATAGGGAGGCCCCTGCTGAAAAGAGGGGAGATGGACCTGGGGCCTGGCTGAGGGCACTGCAGGGAAGCAGGGGTGGTGGCAATGGGCCCACCCCTCGGAGGAGGGGAGACAGGCTTGGGGCCCCGCTCAGGTGCTCCAGCCATGGACAGTGGAGGAGGAGGCTGACAAGGAAAAGGCTGGACTTGCCAGCCAGGATCCAGAACTGAGAAGACTGGAAAAATGCAAATGCTGAGGAGAGTGGGGGGCCTGGAGGGGGTCCCCACTTCTCCAGCTGAAGCTCGACACACATGCTTGAGCAGATGATGTGGGCTATAGGTGGAAGGCTCTTTGTCTCTTCAGAGATAACTAAGTTGTTTGACTTGTGGGTGTGGAATGGTAAGAGGCTGCAGTCCCACCCTTAGGGACAGTGGAAGCGGCTCCAGTCCCAGGAAATGTTTAACAATGCAAGGGCTATAAACTTTAAGTATTTAGGGGAAATGCAAAAAGTAAATATGCTAAAAGCTTATCTAGAATGTCTGGAGTCCATGCTAAAAGCTTACCTAAGATGTGGAAGAGATATATGCTAATTGAAGCCTATTGAGAACTGAAACAAAGGGACCATTTGGCCTTTCCTCTCTGTATAAAAGACGTTTGAAAATCTTGTTCGGGGCTCGGGATTCAAACAGATGTTCCCGAGTCTGGCCGGCCGTCAATAAACCATTTTTCCTTCTCAAAATCATTCCTGAGTCCTGGCCTCTCTATACTCAAATAATTGAACTTCTCTTAAATTCTACAACATTTTTGGCGACCCAGATGGGACAACAAACGAAGGCCAGAGACGGTAGCATTTTGCTGCCCCTTCCAAATCCCCGAGGAAGCTGGGAGGACTCGGGTGAACCCCAAATCTGGGTGCCCCTGGATTAAATTTAATCCAGAAAAGATGTGGGCTCCACCAGAATCTTCCCGACAAAAATCGAGGGCAATGGAAGGTCTGAAGAGAAAGATTCTGGGAACGAAAAAGAACTCCGAACATGGAAGAAGGTAAGACTCCCCGGGTGAGCACAGTCTGGAAGGCCCTAGCTTTAATTGCTAGGAAGGGGAGGCTGGTCACCTCCCGAGAGAACCCTAGTAGCCCCAGAAGGCTGGGGGGAAGCCGTTCTCTCTAGGCTTGGGAAAAGGAGAAAAACCGGGGAAAAGCCCTGGTGTTTTGGGTTTGTCTAACTGCATGTTAGAATCTGGTACTGGTCTTATATCCACTAAAGGAGTGGAGTCTCGATTTTAATAGGAAGGGCTATTTATAGGTTCAAGTCCTAATGTCCTGGAAATTGGTCTAGATTAAGGGAAACAAAAGTTGGTTACAGGAAAATGGATCGGCTTTTCTGGTGGAGCTTAGTCTGGGTGTAAAGTTTAAACAGTGGAAAAGTCTAGCTGAAATCTTTTGTTATGGTGCTAATTTGTGAATGAATTCGCTTTATACCAAATGTTAAGTGTTCTGAGGTTTGTGATGGCTGTGGGGGCAGCCATGGTGAAAATAAATATATAACTTGTGGGTCAGATTAGTGACCTTTGTGCTTCTGTCTGTGTCAGCTAAATGCTAGTGTTGGAGTTGTGTCCTTATGTAAAGTGGAATTACAGCTGAGCTGGAGCCCTCCCTTGCCATTGGCAAGGGAGTGAAATGATTCTGGGGCAAAAGCTGAGGAGTCTGGATGTTTGCAGAGTCTAGATGTTTGTGCATGCTCTGCTGTCTTGTCTCTGGTCTGGCCCTTTGCCGGGGCTTGGAGGCCATCTGTGTCCGTGCCAAGCACCCAAGTTTGTTGGGAATGTCCCAGTCAGGGCGGCTGGGTTCCTGGGAGAGTTGCCAAATTTGAGTAGGTTCTGTCTGCCCATTTTGGCTGAAAGCTGGAAAGCGGGGAGCGGCTTGCCCCTTTCCAGTGAGTCCACCCTTCTATTCATAAGCCGCATTCCTGTTTGTTGTGCACCCAACTGCCTGGAAGGGGGGGAAGTGAAGGGGGCGAAAAGCAGAATCAGAATAAATGCAGTAAAGTTCCCTCCTTAGGGTGTAAAAGCCAAAATACGTTTGCATTCTGCTCAGGTTCTTAGAAGGTGTTGTAGTAACCTTAAGTAAGAGAATGTGTTCTGTGAAGGTAAAATTTGTCTTAAGGGTATAAATAATTATAAAAGTTTTACAAAGCATTGTTTAAATTAAGGTATTTAAGTGGCTAATTGCAGAAAGTCATTATTTAACAAAACTGAATTGATAATAATAATAATAAAAGGCAATTTTATAACAAACTTATTCAGCAGCCAATCTCCCCTGCCAACTTGCTTCCAAAAAAAAAAAACTGTTTTTGGTATTACATGCTACTAAGTATTTAAAGTGAAGAAAAGTTCATTATTTTAACAAGCTTGTTTAGTATTAATGGCAATTATATGTTGTAAGAAGTTTGCCTGGTAACTTAGTATGTGGGATATATGGAGTGTGTTTTTATTGTTAAGGAAACAGAAGATGATTTTGTCCTAAGATAAAATGATTGATTATTGGAAAGAGTAGAGTGTGGGACAGAACCTGAATGAATACTGAAAGTGTAGAAGGTTTGTGGAAGGAAAATTTTTATGATTAAAATTAAATAAGATCAATATACAAAGAAAATCTTTTATCAATAGCTTCTTGTGCTTTAACCTCATCATTTCCTCAGTGTTTAAAGAAGAGTCTTACCTCTTTTAAAAGAACATTTATGTTCTAGAAATCAAATCCTGAAAAGTAGTTTTTTATTTCAAACTAACTGCAAGAGATTTATTCTTTTACTTTAAAGGAAAAATTAAAGTAATGGTTAAGTTCATTTAATATGTTATAAGTCAAAAGAAAGGTATTTAAAGGTGTTATAAAATTAATAGGTTTTTTTAAAAAATTAATAAAAACTGTAACTAAGTTAAATCATTTATAAATGCATTTATGTTATAAAACAGTGGAAAGGTAATAACTGAAATTATAGCTGGGTGAATTTAGCTTGAAATTATTAAGTGTAAACTCTAAACTTTACCTTTCCTTAGTTTATGGTTACTTCAAGTCTAACCTCACCCCTTGCCTTTGCCTATGGTTATTTCATAATAGCTTCTGCCCCTATAGGCCAGAGAAGAGCTGGGACATCACTGTCTCCTCTCCTGGTATTAGTAACCCTTTCTCTCATGAATTCAAGTGTAAACTAAATAAATTGCTGCCTGATAGAATAAGGTTAAATGACCACTGGAGTTTTATTATCTCCAAAACCAAAAAGGGGGGTGGAGGGGGAGAAGTCTCCTGCCTTGACGGTTGTTGCTGAGTGGGGAGGTCTCAGTCTCGCTCAGGCCCAAGAGTCGGGGGGGGGTCAGCTCCTACCAAACTGCCGGCGGGGGGTGCTCCAGGGATAGAGCACCGGGGCTCTCCAGGCGTGGGGGACGCGCGGTTAGGAAAGAACCACGGAGACCGCCTGAGCGCAGGAACAGGTCTGCTTTATTGCGGAAGTACACTTGGTTATATAGGCAGGGAAGGGGGTGGAGTATGAAGGGGAGAGCAGGGCGGAGGGGTGGCTGCGGATTGGCTAAAACTGGGGGGGCAGACCTCTGGTAATACGCCGTAAGCAGTTACTGGGGAAGAGGGCAGATTGTAGGTTGGTAATATGGGCGGGACTGGCGGGAAGGGTGGCGGGGGCTGGAAGGGGAGGAGGGGCGGAGAAAGGCGGCAACAGACGGTCAGTGTTCCTAAGAGTGGCAATTCATGAGAGAAAGCAGTCTGTCTCCCTGAGGCTTCAAATAGCCTCAGTAAATATAAATAAAATTAATCTTGTTGCTTATCCAAAATTCTGCTAATTTCAAAGTAAAATATAAAGTTCTAAAACAAAATGGTGCTAAGGCATTGAGAACATTTTGGTTATTACAATCCATTAAGTAAGAAAGAAAATTCTTGTGGTAAACTGCATGGTCATAGTGCAAATTAAGAAGAGTTTTTGAAACTGAAAGTCTTTGAAAAGTTTAAAGTAACTAAAGTCATGTTGTTGTGTCAAACTATTCATGTCTGCCTATTTGCTCAAATTGTTGAGGTTAAGTATGCAGTTATATAAGTAATATGTATTTCTGGACCCCTAATTAATTAAGCTAAACAGTATATAAAATAATGCAAATTATAAGTAATATCAATGAGTTGTGTTTGTGCCTAACTCTTTGTGTCTGCCCATTTTAAAAAATGCTCAATGTATGTCTTCATACATCGGGATAATATCAAATTAACAAATAAAAATTCTTAAAAGAGGTCTATTCAAATTGTTAAAAATTAAATATGCAGTTATATTTATAAATATTCTTAAAGCCCAAATTAAACTAAGCAGGATGAAAAAGTCATAGAAATCTGATTATAGAAACAATTGGGAAAGGGCCTCCTTTGCAAGAGCTTTAAAGGCAAGACTAGGTGTAGCAGATTAAACCTATCTACTAGGCTAGGGAATTAAGAATCAGTTTGCCAGGTAATTTCCCAGTTTAAACCTTTGTCAGCCATAAATTGAAAAAAAAAAACAAAAACAAAGATTAGGTTAATTTTCACATAAGAAAAATGTTGATGTAACCTGGCGGCCTGCTGCCTCAGTCTCCCACTCCCGGGTTGGACAGCAGTGGAGGAGACCAGTTTAGGCCAGTCCTATGGGCAGTGGAAGGATGCCCAAGAAGGAGCTAACTAAGTCGGTGCCATTTCAGCACTAAATTCTATTCCTTATTTGACAAAGGGGGGAGCAGGTAAAAACTAAAATGGTTGGAATGTGATAGAGGAAGCAGTTAAATCAAACTTTTGCGTGGGAAAGTTAAATCTCAGATAAGCTGTAACTTCTGAAGAATCTAATCTATGGAAAAACAGGAAGAGCTTGCATGCTAAGCTTAGGGGTATAAATTGTGTCATTTTTCTTTGTTCGTGGCACCAGCCATATCTGGCTCTGCACCCCTTCTTGCAAGATTGAAAATAAATTATTTTCTTCTCCACAATCTGGTGAGCCTTATTTTCTTCCAGAAGATTTCTTTCCAACAAAATAAAGGTAATTAGTGGCTCTATTAACAAATTTCAGTAAGTAAAGGAAAGTCCATAAAAACTATGGAGAGATCTTTCCTGGGTTATGATTTTTAAAAAATTAAGTAATTGTGTAATGTGTTTTAAAACCTGGTAGTCAGTATGCATGTGTTTTAAAACCTGGTAGTCAGTATACTTTTAATTTAATAATTTTCATAACTTAAAGAAAAGAAGTTTTTAGCTTCCTGTAAGGGAAAAAGAGAACATTCCTTGCATAAACTATTATGGTTTCAATTTTATTTAACTTGAATGTAATCTCCAATAGTTAATTTACAAACTAAATTAACATTATGTATGAAATCTTTAATGAGTGAAATTAGGCTAAAGGAAAAAGATTGTAGATATGCTCTCTTAAATAAGGAGTAAATTTCTTTCATTGGTAATTGTAATTTAGTAAGTTTATTTTAACATGAGGTGGCTAGTCAATGTGGTTATAGTCAATTATAAAGAGTTTGTAAAACATCCTCCAACTGAAAATGTTTAAATAGTTCTAGTTCCAGAAAAGTCATTGTTAACTAAAACTTAGATTGGTTATTGGTAGCAGAAATAACTTCATGATAATAAACCTGTCTGAAGGCCACTGCAAAGTACACATTTAAGTAAATGGTAATAAAAAGTTATCTTGATTATATTGGAAGTCTTCTGTTTTCATTTTAACAATGAAAAATAATATTTTTCCTCTATTACTAAAGTAAAGTACCTTCTGTTATCTTCATAATAAAATTGTGTAAGTAGACAGTCATTTAATATATGATGTGTTGCATTAAATTGTTTAAAATATATATATAAACAAGGAATAAATGTTAACATTATCAAACTCTTGTGCATTCGAACCAGGCCTTGTATACATTACAGGTGTCCTCTCCATGTGAGTTATTGGCTAGGCTGGTCACTGACCCCTCAATTAAAAATATGTGCTATATCAGTCTCTGGTTCTGCTCCTGAAGTTGATGGAAACTATATTGCAGTTTCAAGCTCCTGCAGCAGCCAATAATGACTCGGTACAGCCAAGTGTACAATGGATATTGCCTCCAGACTGGCACTGTTCCATGGTGCCAGAGAGCACTATGCACCAGGCTAGTAGAATACTGGAAAATCTCTCTAAGATGAAGGATGCTGCAACTTGCTCACTGCGTTGAAGAACATGCTAAGTGGAGCCATGATACCAGGATACTGTAAGTGAACTTAAACACAATTGGCATTATGGCCTGCTCTCATGGAGAGATAACATGTAAAGTATTACAAACCTGAAACTCAAAACTAATAATTGCAACTCTGAATCCTTATGCATTAAGTAATACATTAGTTAATATTAAGTGCTGTACTTTTATCCTGTACTAAATATATGCCTAATAATTGTAATGTTATCTTTTCTATTTTGGATCAAGTGCAGAAGTATATTAGACATGTTAAATTCCTGGTAAAATCATTTTCTAAACAGTTAATAACATGTCTATAGAATAAGGTGGCAGTCTCAGCCAGTCTCAGTCAACTTCTATATTCTGCTGTACTCTGCTGTGTAGCAAAAGTGAGGCTTGCTTGCTGATGGTGAGTCACCTGTTGAACAAGTCAAAATTGCTAGAAATTGTACAATGAAAACCAAGGTGTAAAAATCTTTATTCTGTAGTTCTGATCACTCCCACAGGTGAAAACTAAGAGTATTTCCAAATTAGTGTTCTAATCCTGAGTGAAGCCAGTTGCCCAAGGAGTGCCAGTTCACCAGGAGCATCTGACAGAGCGAATGAGTGTCAATCATTGAACAGCTTGGAATGTGTCTTCAGACAAAGCTAAGTGTCTGTTGCAATTTCTCTCTAAAGATGGATAACTTAAAAAAGAATATATATGCTGTTCCCACCAGCTTTTAAGGAATGCCATCTTTACAGGCACCTAACCTTGTCTACCTCTGTAATCCAATGTGTCCTCTTTTAAAAACAGGTATTCCAAATTTTTAATTAAGTTTGTTTCTTTCAGAGTGAACATCTTATTAACCATATGAAAACTTCATCCAACTTCGTACAGAATGCCAGATCCATCTTCCTCCAGTTAGAATAAATTAAAGAGTTTTATACCTTATTAGGCAATGACTACAGCCCATGGCCAGCAGGAAGCAGTTACAGAAAAGAGATCATCTCCCTTCAGCACCCCTTTTAAATTAAAGGTGCAAACTCTTTAAGAGTAAAATAAAAGTAATAGATGGATCTGGAACCTGACTGGAAATCCACGTGAGTGCCAGTGGCAGCAGAATAACTGCAGGAGGCCCCTGCCCAAGATTCTGCTGTCCAGAATGAAAAGTTCTAAACTTCTAAAAACAGTCCTGGATGCTGTACTAAAGACTGATAAATAATCAATCAAGACGACAAAGAGCCATCCACCTCATAGCTCCAACAATAATTATGCCAAAGCTTAGCAAGATAAACTTTGGCAAAAGTGGGGGAATGATGTGGGCTATGGGTGGAAGGCTCTGTGTCTCTTCAGAGATAACTAAGTTGTTTGACTTGTGGGTGTGGAACGGTAATAGGCTGCAGTCCTGCCCTTAGGGACAGTGGAAGCGGCTCCAGTCCCAGGAAATGTTTAACAATGCAAGGGCTATAAACTTTAAGTATTTAGGGGAAATGCAAAAAGTAAATATGCTAAAAGCTTATCTAGAATGTCTGGAGTCCATGCTAAAAGCTTACCTAAGATGTGGAAGAGATATATGCTAATTGAAGCCTATTGAGAACTGAAACAAAGGGACCATTTGGCCTTTCCTCTCTGTATAAAAGATGTTTGAAAATCTTGTTCGGGGCTCGGGATTCAAACAGAAGTTCCGGAGTCCGGCCGGCAGTCAATAAACCATTTTTCCTTCTCAAAATCATTCCTGAGTCCTGGCCTCTCTATACTCAAATAATTGAACTTCTCTTAAATTCTACAACACAGACACAGAGCAGATTTGCTCAAGATGGAAAATCTGATCAACCCAAGAGCAGAGGGAGCAGTTCAAGCCCAGCCAAGAAAAAAATATTCAAAAAAATGAAGAGCACTCAGAAAAGTAGCAGAATCCAGAATCTCTACAACGTAGCATTTGTGGCATCCAGAACACAATCCAGAATTGCTTGACACATAAAGGACCAAGAAAATGGAACACATTCTGAAGAGAAAGGAAATCTACTGGAGTCTGACAGGGAGATGAGCCAGATGTTAGAGCTAACAGATGAGGCTTCTACAGCAGGCATTCTAACCTCTACAAGGGGTTTTTAAAAAATCATTCAATTTATGAAAATCACAATGAGAAATGGAAGTCTCAGCATAAAAAAATAAAATAAAAAATGAAAATTCTAGAACTGACAAAGGCAATTATTTAAATAAAAAATTCACAGACCAAAATGGAATTATATTAGAAAACAATAATAAGATAATCAGAAAAATGCCACATACTTGAAGTCTAACCACATTTCTAAATAACCCATGGGTCAAATTAGATCACAAGAAATTTATAAAGTATTTTGAACTTAATGATAATGAACATAAAGCATATCAAAATGTTTAGATGCAGCTAAAGCAGTGCTGACAGGAAATTTATAACCTTAAATTATCAAATTTGATCAATAAAATTTAGAGACCCAGGATTCCTCAAATCCTTTCCTGAAGTTCTTCATTATAGGGACTTTCAAATTACTGGTTGCACAAGTGGAAACAGGACAAAAATCACCATGTTTATTTTACATATGAAAACATACAACATAGTACATTTGCCAGACACTCTTTTAAAAATGTGAAAATGTATATTACAGGGCTATATCAGCTATAATTAAGCAATTATTAGGATTGTGTATATGGAAAGAGGCATGAATTATATAGCCCACAGTATATTTATTTTTATTTATTTAAATTATTTTCATATCAGTTGAGTCAGACCTAATGCCTGACCCAGATTTGGCTGAAGATGGATTTTCCGAATGGACCAGTAACGTGCTAATCAGGAAGTGCTTGTGATTTTACGGGCAAAGCTCAGAAGAGACATTGTCAATTAACTCTTTTATCTGATCAGTAGAGTCTCTCAGAGCAATGCAAGTCAATAAAATTACTTTCCCACTAATATCAGGGTGGTTTCACATCATAGTTGCACATTTGTTGGTAAAGTTTTCCCAACCTTGCGCTTCACTTAGGCACCTTAGAAAAACATTTTAATTGCAGTCTTTATGAAAGTTCTGCCTGCTCAAAACTGCTTCTGCCCAGACACTCCCGTGGAGATGCTGAAAAACCACGGAGCGCAACTAGGAACCACGGGCGACTTGTTAAGAAGCATGGGAACGTTTGCGCCAAAGTGCGGGGCCACTAAAATATCAAGTAACTGAGCAGGAGACATCGCACACAATCACCCCCATATGAAACCCAATTCATCGCCAGCTGTGTTTTATTTTGTTGCAGTAGAGGTAGAGCCATCCTAATTTGTCCTTGCTTTGACTCATGAAATAGCCGCAGGGATTATAATAAAACAGCAGATAACAGGTCCAGAAAGAGAAGCCACTGCCCATAATGCAGCCCAAAGATGCAGGCTGTGCCTCCGAGTTTACAAGTGTCAGGGCCCTGGGGACAGAATCACTTCACCGGCTTCAGGCTCCAGATCCCCTTTCACCCTATTCCTTACAGGGGAGGTAGGGACGCAGGTTTTAGATACTGTGAAGCAGTTTATTGAGCACTCTTAAAGGAAATAATTCAACAATTTTATGAAAGATGAGATTGAGGAATATTACGGCAGCATTAGCCTAGCGAGGAGAGGAATTACTGAGACTTAAGAGGCCCTTTCCCATTAACTGCTCTTACCAAGGACACACGGAAGACCAGCAGCACTCATTAGCTGTTTTACAAAGTATTTCTGCTTGTTGGAATATTCTGATGTTGTGGAAAGGTCATGCCTTTGAACAGAATTTGCCTTCCCATGGAAATTAGGTAGGTAGGTAGATAAATGACAGATAGCTAGATACGAGTTAGATGTGATGGCTAGGCAAATGTGTCAACTCAGCTAGGTAATTGTGCCCAGTTGTCTGGTGAGGAAAACAGTTGGCTAACTGTAATACAAGGACAGGCATGGACTTCAGTGGCCAGTGAGTTTACTGCATAGACAGCGGATTACATCTACATCAATCAGGGAGATTGCCATCAGCAATGAGTGACAGTTTATCCAGTTGAATGCCTTAAAGGGGAAGTGATTTCAGTGTTCAGAGAGAATTTCCCAGCTCATCTTTGGACAGCCAGCCTCTCCTGGAAACTCATCAAGGACCTTCACTGGACTTTCATCGGAGCCCCTGGTTTGCCGCCTGCCTGTGGAACCTGGACTAGTGCATTCCCAAGGTCACGTGAGAGACTCTTATAAATCTCATACTATTTACAGATATATTGATTCTGTTCCCTTGAGAGCCCTGACCAAGACAATAGGTAACTGAAAAGCACCACGTGCCCACCTGCTTCTCAGGAACACCTGAAAGCTTCTTCACTTCTGAGTCTCTGAAGTCATCTGTTCAACCTGCCCTGGGCTAAAACTGAATCAGGATTTTTTGTAGATTTTGTACCTGAAACTTTCCCACAGCATGACAGGAACAGCCTGGGACCCTCTCTTGGGAAAACAGAATGTGCATTTCTTCACGGCTCACTGGCAAATAACGAATTAGCAATTCCAGCTCAATATCAACTGCAATGGGCCATTTTCAGAATTTTACCTTGAGGTCCTTACTCTTCCGTAAGAGTTCTCAGATATGTATTTCAGTAATTTGTGCGGCTATGAATTTAAGATTAAAGCCATATCTCTAGCAAAGATGCTCCCACTTACAGAGGCTCTGATGGTGTATATGGAGCACAACAAACCTGGGAGCAGCTTGTTTTATTTTCCCTCCTCTTTGGGATGCAGCTGTAGCTCTCACCTTCTCAACTCAGTCTCTTTTATTTTGCCATTATTCCAGGTAGTCCCAAACACAATAAATTATTCATTCTACAAATTCTTTGAGAGTCAGATTGCAAAAGCAGGAGTGAGAACCCCCAGTCCAGAGATGGCCCATTCCCCGCAGGGACCCAGAGGTTCAGCCCACCGGGCGTCAGCTGAGGGCCTCATTTCCCATCCGAGCCCCCTCCGCTCCTGCTCCTGGCCCCCACCCCACCCCGTCCCCTCTGGGGCCTCAGATTCCTTCTGGACAGCCCAGGACATGGTCCAGCCCTGGCTTCTCCCTCTCCAAAGCTCTGCCCTTCCCCACCCCTCGTGTCAGCTGAGTGCTCCTCCTTCCGGCAGCTTCTCCAGCCCAGGCCCTCGAGGCTCGTCTGCACACCTGCCACGCTAGCCCCAAATACTCTTAGACCCTCGAGAAGCACTCCAGGCGGCCCCGGGACCCAACTCATGTTTTATAAAGAAATATCCAGCGCATGGGTAGACTGGATGAACGAATTAGTGAGAGGGAGAAATGCTTAAAATATCCAACTCTCTTCTGAAAAGACTGACAGCTTCCAGATTCCTGGTAGAAATAATTCTCTGCAAACTTCCTCCTTCAGAAAATTCCAATAATGACTAATACATACAGAGCTAGCTGCTTACCAGAATTGGAGTTTAATTTAACAAGGAGCTTTTCATCTTATTATACAGCCTTGGGGCCTCAGAAGCTTAAGAGTTTAAAAAAAAAAAAAAAGGAAAATATCTATTTTTTATCATTTTGAAAATGGAAGAACTAAGGATAAGAAAGACC